>NW_022990981.1:2055226-2406808 GCF_902827175.1 Gymnodraco acuticeps
ACCTATCATGCAAAATGCACCTCTTGGACGTCTTTTATACATGAATATATGTCCCCGGTGTTCCAGGGAACTCACCAAGTGTCAGAAAACACAACCCTCTCCTATTTTCCTCCTTCGCAAATCTCTAAAAAAGTGCTGAAACGGATCTGAAAAAAACGGATCCAGATTTCACACTTTACCTACGTCACAAAGAGACGTGCTCCGCTTATTGGTCAACTCTCCACCTATCAGGGGAATGACGCCACGGCCACGTGCATTGCCGGGATCAATACCAACCATCCGGGAGGTGTTTATGAACTTCTCTCAAGTCCAACACGGATATGCCTCCAAGCTAATGCTAAACCCGGGATCAATACCAACCATCCGGGAGCAGGCCAGTGAGGACACATCCAATTATGAAGCTGTAAGTTTTTATTTAGCGGTGTTTTTCCTGATAAAGCTATCTCTAGCTTGTAGTATGTAGCATGTAGCATGTAGCTTCGCCGTATCAATGTCGCCTCAAACCCAAATAGTAATCGGTTAGGTGTTTATATGTTTTTATAACATTTATATTGTACGCTCCGCAGTCTTTGCTTTGTCTTTTATTTTAATTATCAGGCATTTGCTAACATGTTCAGACATACTGCCATAATGGCGATCTGTGTGAAGGCTGTAAAGCCACGCCCTAGCCGATAACACAAGTATTTATTCTCCTATTTATTAGTATTTTGTATCCTCTAAAATCATATTGAGTAAGTTATAATAACAAACGTAATCTTCTGTAGGTAAGTGCCGTTTTTTGCAGCGTTATATGTAAAAGCTTTTGTGATTGTAGTCTGTAAGAACGATCAGATATCATCGATCTGTAAGCTAAGCTACGCTACGCTAATGAGACATGCCGTTTTTTGCAGCGTTATATGTAAAAGCTTTTGTGTGTTTAATTGTTTGCGCACATGAATATAAATGGGGGTGTGTGAGGATACAACACTGTGTGTATGTATGCGAGGGGGGGGACACACACCACGAGTAAAACGGAGCTAAAGCCCCGTTGGTATGTTGTTGTTGACAAGGCCTTACCTAGCAACAGGCTAATTAGTGGCTAGCACTCATTACAGTCAGTCTACTGAGCTCAGCCCCTCTCCAACATATCATCTGTATTGAGTCAGAAACACAGCATGCACGTTACGGTTCAAAACTAACTCAGATTGGAAAAGGCTAAGCAAAGAGCTTTGCTAAATAGAGAGTTTTAAGCCCCATCTTTTGGGATTTCAGACTATATTTATCCAAATAGTATTTTCTCATCCTGAATACTAAATTGAGATGATTTTGTTCTAACTATGTTTTCTTCTTTACAGGCCAGCACCTCACATACTTACTAATTAGTGACAATTTGTACATCCTTTGCTATTATTTACATTTTTTTGTATCATGGCAGAAATGAAAGACTGTACCTGGCAGTCCTGCACTACAATGAAAACGCAGAGCGTGCACAAGCCAACATCCACTGGAAACCCTCTGTATAAACTGCAGTTCCCAAAGGCCAGGAAGGGAGAATGCAGAGCAAAACCAGTAAAGACTGACCCCACATTCCGTAAGTGTTTAAAATATTTATTATACAACTATTTACAAATATAAAATTAGAAAGAACTTTCAGTTTTTTACATGCATATACTAATCTAAACCACATTTTTTGTTGTGCTTTTTTTTTAACATTGCACAGGCTACGTGGCCAACTTGATGGACCTCATCTTCGACCAAGTCTTTGTGGACCCTGCACCATTATGAGCGACCTGACAGGGACGAGGTCATCGCCGGGTATGCTACACGGTTCAATTTGGCTGCTGTCTGAACCCAACATCGACATTTTGCGGATCAGGAAACTCCTGCCTCCTTGAGGACAACGCAGGCCGGAATCACCACTCTGATCCTGCGTCCAAGGAAGCCCCAGCACCAGCTCACAAAGCTTCTGTAGGCTAGATACCTGTGACGCCTGAAATCATTAAAAAATATATTTAGTGTAATTTATACAAAATACAAGTACATTTAATTTTTTTTTATGGGTTCAAAGAACCGTTGATTTTGACAATAAAGTTCCGAGTTGATATCAAATGTGTCGTGATTATTCATGTTTGGATGGGTAAAGAATATTCTGATTTCAAAAGCATAAGGTTGTGTGTGGACTTTTTTTGTCGTACACATGGGTGTGTTATGCCATTGCTGTGTAATAATATATATATATATATATAATAGTACATGTACAATGAAAGATTGCATAAAGCCATATACACCAGTATTTATTTCCATGAACAATATTAGCATTCGTTTTACAATTTCAGTCAAAAGAAACAAACCACTCACTGCTCTATTTGCCTCAACTGTAGTCCACCATGTTCAGCTCTGTAAATATTCAATGCATTCTGCAGGGAGAACACATTCAGGCACACAGGCTCCAATCCAGGATGGTCCACCATACAGGTTACAGAGTCCTCAAGTTCCTGCATCCGTCTTGACACCTAGTGTGATAAACATATTGAATGACATGTTAAAAATGCATTCTCTAAACAGACAACTTAGTGAAGCTATCAAAAATGTTACCTGTGGTATCTCTATGCAGCACACATTCTCCGGTTCAGAAGGCATCGTGGCGCAATTTGCACATGTACACCTGTAGAAAGAAGTCAATAACTGAGCTTTTAAAAACACATGAAACTACACACACTGCTGACAACTGAGGTGTTGTTGGAGTTATACTTTTTATCACCCTAAGTTATTGAACTTTCCAACGGTTGTTTGCACGATGTTGGAAGAAAGGGCTGTAAACTATTAATAAACGCAATGAGGCCATTGTATATATGCTGAAAATATGAATGTCTCCCTTTATAAATATATATATGTATCGCTGTTTTTGCGTTACAAGCTCTAAGTTATAAACTGTACACATAGCATTCTTGCTAATTAGCCAAAATATGAACGGTATAAGTAGCAATCATCGTAACAGAGTAAAATAAATAGGAACAACAGCTTGTCAACTTACCATTCAGAAACGTCCTGCTGCAACCGAGATCTTTGCACCTCCACCAAAACCTCCGCTGCTTCAGGGTCAGTCTCTGGATCAAATTGATAATACGCTTGAACACATGCATTGCTCTGAGATGACATGTTTATTCCACACTCGTAATCACAGCAAGCATGTTAACGTGACTCTCACCGACTCATGCCCCGCTCTTCTGCAGGGGGGCGTGGTCAGCTGCTGCTCAGAATTTTTCAAAGACAGGCTTGGAAAAGAGCGAAAATGAGCGAAACGAGGCATGGCTAAAAAATGATCTGTTTGGTATTTTGAAAAATAAAATGTATAAATATACCTTATATAGGTATGGTCATACACTATATCATTTAAATATAGCATGATAGGTCTCCTTTAATTTGAGTTTTCCCGGCACTTGACTGATTTTGTATCGCTTAGCATTCTGGGTTAACAGACTGGAAAGCGATAGGTCGCTTTTTCTGTCAATCAAGTAAACTCCTGAATTAAGTGGCAGGGAGGCCAAGGGAGGAGGGATCAAAACCTGTTTTGTCTATTTTAACGGAGCTGAAATTTTTTTTTTTTTTATGAATGACTCGCGATCTACCAGCATTGCATTGTCGACGTACTGGGCACCTCTGCTCTAGAGAGAGGGAGAGAGAGAGAGAGCAGAAAGGGAGACACTGCAAGTGAAAAGGGTCAAATGAAACAATAGATGTTAACCTACCAGAGGACTTAACCATTTACTTAATTTAACTACTACTTTAATTAACTACGTTTTCTAATGATCTTATTTCGTTAAAATGAAGTTAAATTAAAATATATTTACAGGTCAAATTAAAATACAACTTTTCTTTTAAATCAAGTTTGTATAAATGTTGTTGTTCATAATATGCAAATAATGCATTTTAAAACCTAAATGTGTATGTTTGATAGTTACTTTCCACAAGAAGGAGCAACATATTCCAAATTTTAAAAAAAATGGCATGTGCAGGAAAAAATGATGTATTTGCTAGGGCTGTCAACGTAAATGAAATCTGTCTCACATTACCAAGTTTGACCCCAACTTCTTCCCATAATTCCAGCACTGATGTTGACTACTGTCACCACTAGGAACAGATAGAGCTTGCAGTATGATAGAGCTATGTAGCGGACATTATACAGAGGTAAATCACATAGGTCATGTCATGCATTCTTTATTACAACACACATGTTTTAGTTTTATCTCCCCTAAAAATACAAGTAGTATTTGAAACGTAATTATGATAAATCATGAAGATAACAATCTGTGATTAATTAATCACAATCTGTACAAGACTGCTAACAATCTGTGATTTTGATTAACGGAATTACATTTTGAATCGTTTGACACCACTAGTTTTTGCCTTTTGTGTCTCGCCTTAAAAAAAGTTCTTAAGCTCAAGATTTGTTACAAGTTGTGTTTAAGCGTTGTTTAAGCGTTGTTTAAGCGTTAGTAAAAAACAGCTGATGAATTCCCGGCAGAGTCCACACAGTAATCCCTCTTTTAGGTCTGTGTTGGGCATGGTTATACAGTTAAGAGGAATATTTACTAAAGCAACCCGCAGTAAACCCTTGGCTGGGGGCTGCAGCAGCAGGTTTGTCACCATATGGTGTGAGCCTCCAGTCATCCACCTAAACTGTGCTGTCAAGCTGCAGCCTTTTAGAAACACCAGAAAGAGTTTACTGATTAACATTTTCCAACATAATTCCAAAATGAGGCCTTGGCTTTATGTACCAAATCTGTTTCTCTTAAATGATTCATGCCCTCCAATATGTTAAGACTGGGAATTATACTTCTGATATTTATTTCATGGTATCGTGCCTTTGGAAACAAATGCAACTTTATGCTGAGGATGAAATATTAAAATCAGATCTGTAAAATAAATAAGTGGAAAGACCAGTATACATATTTACAAGACACATGGTGTGATATTTGAAAATAAATGAGGGCTCATCCAGCATACTTAGAAAATGATGTAGCCTACAATGAGGCAAAAAGTGCTTTGGGATATTTTGATGAAATTATTTATGAGTTTAAATAAATCATCTATTCACCCGAGCTTAAACTATTTATCTAAAATGAATGCACCCTGCATTCGTTTTCACAGCTCAGCATTTAGAGCTGCTCACAAACAGGAACTGTGGAAAACAGACAATGTCAATAAGGCAGAACACGGCAAATAAATAATAAGCCTTTTATTATTTCATTGTACTGACCGTTTGTGACCTGAGAGTCTTGAATTAAATATATTTTCCTTGCTGCTTGTTTTGTGCTTTTATTATTATAATATTATTTCAAGACTGCTTTCCACAAGTCAGCTAGTATTTATTTAAATCATCTTGAAGTGATGTCTACTGTTTGAATCTAATTTAATGTAATCAGGTCAAAGCTTATTTTGAAAAAAGCGTTATCACTCTACATTAGAAAGTATAAAGTATACTGTAGGCAATTAAAAAAGATAAATACCATGGAAATGAGTGATAACATTATTAGGAATGAAGGAGGGAGAAAACAGGGGGGATTAGCATAAAGTGGGGTGAAAGAAGCAACGTGCTAGTTAGTGTGGATATATGGAATCGTCACACTTCTTACAAATAAGAAAACTGTTGCATTTAACATTTATCCCATTTTGCTTCGGCGTATTCCACATATCAAAAGGCTGTTTTTGAAAAGCGCTCAGTTTTATAACTGCAGGGTACACTTTGTACGCCTTTTTACCCTCACCCCCTTCCCGGCCTGCCACCCCTCCACTCTCGTTTCTGAAGAAAGCTAGGTGTTAACACTACAGAAGCAAGAGGAGGAAGAAAGATCCTGCAGGTACCCTGTGGGTATCTTTCAAATTAATCGTCTGGCTGGTCTGTCTTATGTGCAGTTTTGAAACATTAACAAGACCTTTGAGAGCAGGCAAGGGGGAGGGGGGGGGGGAGCGGGAGCGGGAAGGAGAGCAGGACATGATAGAATGTAATGTTTTATTGAACAGATACAAATTATTTTGGCCCTGGCCTTCACTGTTTGGTGGAAGTCAGTGAGAAAGCAAGTCAGGGCATGCCATAGGCACTGTGTGTGGACGAAAGAGGAGCGGTGTGATGGAGGGCCACTTTACTTATTTCTTTATTTCTCAGGAAAATAATACCATGAACAAATCAATACTGGAGAAGAAACATGCTTTAAATAAGTTGGCCATGAAATAGTTTGATCTTCCATATGAGTGCAGGAGGCTTGACATGTAGCATCTGACTAATTGTCATGTTAAGCTATGCCTTCATAGATTTATGAAAACGTGTCACAGCAACAATTTGCCAGGCCAAGTGGTCATATATGGCAGCCTGGTCGTGACCTTTATGAAACCTCAGTCCAACTAGCGTATAAGATAAGAAAAGATGGACCTTTATTAATCCCCGTGGGGACATTCAGTTGTTCAAACAACAAAACAGGATAGCACCGATTCACAAAGATTCATAAAATAAAAAATAAGATCAAAGATACAAAATAAAAATAATAATAATAATAATAATGAGAAGCTATGAAATAAGAAATGAATACAAAAAAGAATACAAATGAAAATGAGCATATATACTGGGTCTTATAAACTATGAATGAAAATGAAAATGGACATATATACAAATTGGGTCATATATACATATTACATATTATATATATTAACATGGGTGTGTGGAAACAGTGTGAATTTACGTCCAGTGTTCACATTATTGACCCCTTGTTGTGAAAAAAACATATATAACACACTACAGAAAAGTTTGTTAACTTACATTGATGTAAAGCACTAAACTGCGTTACAAATAAACTAACAAAGTTGTATCTTCTGGAAGTCTATGTTGAAAAATGACTTGTAAAACTGATTCATAAAGGGTAAGTGCATAGTTTGAAGCATATGCCCCTGACTTAGCTGCAATATCTGACGATTGGGGGAGAGAATATGTTGGATTGGCTGTTTACATTTATAACTGGATTAAATATACTTCTGTTCATTTTGTTTAGAAATGCTTTCAACAATGTTTTAAGAGTATAGTTTCTTATTTTGTCATTGAAGTGGCACATGGTACTGCTTAACATCCTGAAATGATCCATCATGTAAAATATTAATGATTAATTTAAATCAGTGCACTTCAGGCACTCAGTAGTACATTTAACCTTATCATTGAAATGAATTATTCGTGGTCCTAATACTCTCTTATTGAGTGAAGAAGCCGTTCTGCATTATCCATTAAACCTTTTTATTCAGGTCAGCGCACGTTCATAAAGTACATAACTGACCTGAGCAGCAGTGGCAAAGTTTTCTGCAACACCTAAATCAGCTGTCCATCAGGGACAGACAGCAACACACAGATCCACTGAATTACAGATATCTAATAAAGCTGCTAATTTATAACGGACCCACCTGAATCCTTCACTCAAGCGCTTCTTGGACTGATTGGCAGTAGAACTAAAAGCCCATATATGAACATAATGCTAAAGTTTCAGCAGAGTTATTACTGAGTCTGCAGGCTTGGGGAGTAACGGATTATTTGTAAAGGGATTACGTAAACACGATACCATTTTTTGTACTGTATTCCCTTACAGTTACAGTACAAAATAGACGTAATAATCAGATTACTGTTACATTTCTAAACTAGTGGATCACTAGCAGGATTACAGTTTTAGTACAAACTAAAAATAGCATCTAGTGTTTGTTGTAAAGGATCAGATGTTATCTCTTCTCTTAGAGCTGTACTGTTCTGTAGGCTAATACTTTAGAGGCCACCATTCATGCTATTTTTAGGCAATAGCATAGGTCTCAGATATAAAAAACATGTCTATGAAGTGTTTTGCTCAAAATACCAAACAGATCACCCATTCTAGCCATGCCTCATGTCCCTCTATTTCACTTCCTGTTTCAAAAGTGCTGATTTGGGGATAAAGCTTTAAAAAATCTACACAAAATAAAAGAGGAGGGGGCTGAGCTCATGCGGGACCCGGCAGCTACTGTCTAAACTAAATACTGCCGTGATGAAACGCCATATCATGGATTATCAAGGGTTATCTCTGAAACAGTTTGGAGCTCAAAGGCTTTCTCTCTTGCCGGTTATACCACAAGGTGAGTTCCTTTTTATTTCCTGCTTCTTCACACACATGCTCTCCAATACAGGTTAGCTCTGAGTGTTAGCGATGCTAATGTAAACACCGACCATATTACGTCCAAAGCAGTCGGGCATTGTTTCTGATAGCAAAGTTTCTGATAGTGCCGTGGGTCCACATTTCAGATATTACGTCATATCGGACGCAAATCTGGATCCAACACAGTCTCACTCCCTGATAGTCCAATAGCGACGCTTGGTCAGGGTCCTGCGTGCAGTTGTGACGCGCCGAGTCTCCTTCAGCTTCATAAAGGGACGCAAAGAGCTTTCAACTGATTGCAATGTATTCCCATCGGCGGCGCTATTTGACGCTCAGGGAAGCACGGCATCGGTCCATGTCGGCGGCAGTTAAAGGCAATGTGAGCGTCCATTCCCATTGGATAACGGAGGATTGTACACCCGGAAGTAAGTATTCTCCTTACTGTAGATTGATTTTACAGTGATATCTGCACTACTCATCGACTCAACAACACCAGATTATCCTTGTTAATTACACAACATTGATTGGTTTAAATTGTGTGCAATGCTTTTGTATTTTTTCCCTTCGATTCGGAGAAACAAATATTTTTCCGGAGTTTAGGATGGCAGAAGACACTACACTACCCAGAATCCCCAGCTATTGTTTAGGACTACACCATGCGCTTTGCTTGACAAACCCCGTGATTAGTCCTCAAGCTCTGTGATTGGATGTTGGAGTGGCAGTGCGCAAAGTTTACACTAAGCATCAAACAGCACTTTGAAATGGAATGAAACCCATCGACGGCACACTATAAAAAAAAGAAAAAGTAAATACAAAAAGAAACACAGTGAAATAGTGCAATAAGAGTCTATATACAAGTGATTGGAATATGATATAGTAGATACATATTTTTCTTTATTTTTTTGGCCAAAGGACCCTGACCAAGCGTCACTATTGGATTATCAGGGAGTGAGACTGTGTTGCTGGATCAGCTCTGTTGTAGCCCCGTTTTTAGAGTTTTGGATACGGAGGAAAAGAGAGAGGGTTTTATTTTTCTGACGCTGGGTGAGTTCCCCGACACACCAGGGACACATATTTATGTATAAAAGACATCAAAGATTAGATTAAGTGTGAATCTATACGTCTACTGCCTGAATCTGCTTTATGGTTTTCACTTTCTTTGCTTCATTTGTTCTGTTTTTAATTCAGCAGGTGAACCTATACGTTCATAACATAGTGTGTGGGAGCTTAACTTTGTGTATTAAACTAAAACGGAGCATTTTCTGTCAGCTCAGATTTTATTTCTGCTTTTTAAACTGTAGTATGTGCTCATGTGTTTCAGTGTTGGTGTGTAGGCTGCTGCCTGAATATGCTTCATGAAAGGCAGCTTTTCCTATCGATACAATCCTTTTGATACTCAGTAGATCACATTGTTCTTTTTTCTTACATAATACACTTAAGTAAAAAACATCTTATTGACATTTATTTTCTCTTTTATTCATTTGCAATGCATTTCATATTGAGGTATTCCAAAAGTAACTGAAAGTAACTATTACTTTTATATTTTGAAACTCAATAAAGGTTTCTGTTTGTACAGCTAACCAATTGTAACAGATTCCATTTTTTAGCGTTAGTGTGAGAACATCGAAATGCACAAATTAAGAATCCATTAAGGCGGTGTATACTTTTCTTATACATAACAAGTATACATATTTCCTTAATATGTCTATAAGCAGATTTCATAATGTTGAATAGAACTGTAGTTTTGTGAGTCAAATGACCTATTCTCTTATTTAAGCATGAGGATTGCAATATACAGTATACAGCATGTTGTGCCAAATGCATTGTAATCAAGTTGAACAGGTCTAATGCTGTGTGCATGTTGGCTCATGGCTTACTTATACACTTTAAGCATTGTAGCCATGCTTGTAGTCTTTCTGCATGATGAGTCTACACTTTTTCCTTGGAAAAAATATGTTTTAACTTAAAGGACAAGTGAAACAAATAGCTGGCAAAATGTACGAATGAAGTGGGTGTTCAGATCGGGCATGTTGTGAAATCTGCCCGTTAGATTATACATTAAACACATTCAGTATATGTGTCAGAATATCATGGACCATCTGACAGACCAACTGATACTGTAGTACCACTGTTATCCAAAATCCACAGCCAGGCTTCCAATTGTCGATAAAATACATTCCCAATGTACCTGAACACTGCCCACACACAGGATATTAAAGCGGGATCCCTTAATAAAGGGATGTTGTGTAAAACAAGTGTACGCTGACAGGATGTGAGGTGAGATGAGAGCAGACCTGGCTGATGAAGCCCGGTCTAAAAGGAAATGACAACAAAGAGAATCCCTACCTTGATTCCACTTGTTGTCCTTAGAGTGCAGTCACTATTTATGCATGTTTAACAGCGCTGCTAATTCAATTAGTGTAACAAGTCACGCTATTCTCACTTACACTCAACGCTTTCTAATGTGCTAATGAGCATTTACATTGTTAATTCAAGATACTTCTTCATGTTGAGCATATAAAGGATTCCTGTAGGATTCACTGCAGTCTGTTGTCATTAATCCTGTTATAAATGTCCCACTCAGATCAGTGTTGGCACCCAGTCACTGTTTAACACATCATGTACTGCTAATGCATGTAGTTATGAATGCAGGCACGTCCAGGTCTGTCCACTGCGTGCTAATGGCTGTGTTAACACACATGTACATCTAATTGTAAGAGTGGCTGACATGACAGGTGCTTGTTAGTGATCTGCTGTGATGGCACCATGCAAAAAACAGCATTCAGGAGGAAACAGTGAGTCTCTGCAGTCTGGAGAAACTGCAGCAGTCAGCGCTGACAGAGACAGAGAGCTTGGTTCTTACATTTAGATTAGTTTGGATTCAACTTCACTTTCATTGCACAGCGTACAAGTACTAATGAAAACCAGAAGTGCACAAGAAGCTTTAATGTGCAGAGTGATTTCTAAAATAATACATCTGACAGATAGAGACAAAGTATTTACACTAATATCATTATATAGAGGTATACACATTATGAACAGCAGTAGCTAAAGTCAATTCACTATAGAGCAGGTATACATTAAGAAGGTATAATACAGTCAATAATGGCAGAATAAATACAAATATACTATAGACCGTTGTTGACATCTACATTGATTTTGATTATAAGAATGTCCTAGCTGCTGTATTTACCCACAATCTGTTGCTGGGTTTCCTAATGTGATACCTCAAAGTGTACATAATACTGTTTTACTCTCCCCGAAGCCTCTAGTCGTGCATACTTCAAATGCTTTGTCTTAGAAGTTGCCCTATTAGCTCTCTGGTTGTTTTAACTGCTCACCTTTTAATGAAGCGCCAGGCTGTTCAATGGAGAGGGAACGTTTTGTGATATAGCAGCTTAGCTTCAAGCCTTCACCGTCACCTTATCCTGAGAAATCAAATACAAATTAGGTTTAATAAGAATCTAAACATGAAAACTTCAATTCTTATTTAGTTTTAATCAATAATTTAGAAATAAGCCAATTGAATATATGAAAAAAGGTTGTCTTACTGTATATCCCTTAAAATCAAGAAGGCCTTTGACCCCTATGATCAGAAACAGTTAGCCCAGTGCTAAAGAGTCACACCATAACGCCAGGTCAGGGGTCAGTTCTGGCCGGGGTTGATTGTTGCTCTGTGTGACTGTTTTCATGTTTACATCACATTTCTACACCCATTACATTTCTGACTTGTTTCTTATTGATTAATAGAGTGCCACAGTGACCCGGAAGTAAGTTAGCATTTTACCACTTCTGGTTCCTTCGACAAAAACCAATGCAATTTTCTAATCATAAATCTAATCAATAGATTTATGATCGATAGATTTATGATTCAAAATGATAAAAGTAGGGTATACATGTGGATATTATCCGGCTGAACACAACGTGATCTGTCTCTTCAATGTGTGTCAACCACAGACCTTATTTCCAGCTATTATCCAAAATCCTATGGAGAAATTGTATTGGTTTTTGTCGAAGGAACAGGAAGGAGTTTACTTCCGGGTTTTAGGACGCGTCACTGCGGCACTCTATAACAAAGCAATTTAAGCATGGGGATATTGTGTTGTGATGTCACTGCTCAGGTGGGGATGATGGAACAGTATGTCATTTAGCAAACAAAAACCATATGTTTGCATTATCTGATGTTTGAACTAAACTTCACTCAGATGGCGCAAAAATCATAGGTTGGTTCATTTTAAAACTAAGAGGTGAACTAGTTGTATTGTATGCATTCGTTTTACCATGGATCATCAATAAATACTTATTTAATAAAACAAATATGCATCAGATCGGTCATATTACAAATCCCATACATTAGTTGTAATATCAGGATGCCAAATAAGAGAGAAAAGCAGCTTACAATATTTGCTTTGCTAAGTACTTGCCACAAAACCAGTGAAGTAGAGAGGAAGACAAATGATGGAAATGTCCGCGTATGAATCTATCTCTGGGCTCTGGGCTGGAGACAGGACATGTTCCTCTTGCTCTCAGATGTCTGAACTGCAGTTCCTGTGCTCAGAGGAAGAGACGTCACATTACAAGTGTTCCCTCAGTGTCCGCTCTTCTTTTATGGTGGATTGTGTTGTAGCGTGAGACACGTCCCCACTTCTACCATGGGTGGACCGATGCATACATTAATGAGGAGGGATGATCTGCACTTCTCTCAGGCTCAGCTTTGTGGGGCCTTAATGTGAAAACTGAATAGTTCACTGGTCATGACAATTCCACCCTCTGCCATAGTGAAGCCTGCAAAGCAGCCATTAGACAGACCATATTAATAAGGGAGAGAAAAATGGTTACGTGGAAGATGTGTACATCTGGTAGTACAGTTGGAGTAAAACTTTAAATCAAATAAAGTCTTTGTATGACCACTATATTAAATCAATAAATGATTAACTCTGTAGTCCTGTCAGTAACATGTGGTGTGAGGGCTGGCAGTAACATGGAACACGGTTAGGAACAGGTCAAAAGTGATAATTCACCTGAGTCTGGAAAGATTATGAGAGAGAATTAAAAAAAAGCGTTGTTTGTTTTTTAAGTCGACATTCTAACTTAATTAATGAATGCACAATATTGTTGGTTATTAAGTTAAATTGTTGCAAAGAAAGAAAGAACAATTATTGATTATTTTACTTAATTTATGTTATAGTTTATGTTATTTATGTCTTTCACCAGCTTATTTATTTTAAACCTCCTTCATTTTCTTATTTCTTTGTATTGAAACATAGGTTACATACAAACATATAGTGTCAGGGTTATTAATGGTTTTTAATATAATTATGTTATGTACTATTTGTTTTTATATACATTTATTTAATCCCTCTTCTTAAATTAAAAAAACTATGTTTGGAATCAGATTTTGTTTTTAATTACACAATCTATTTGTTTTTATATACATTTATTTAATCCCTCTTCTTAAATTAAAAAAACTATGTTTGGAATCAGATTTTGTTTTTATACATATCTAATTAGCATTGTTTGTGGCAGCCTGAGAGCTAAGTTTAATATTTCCAAAAACTGTATGTGTTGTTCTTATGATAATAAAGAACTCATATATTGTCAATATCATAAAAAAAGAGACATTAGGTCACGCACCTCGAGGATTACATTTGATCAGAGACATGTTTCCTGATTGTCCTCGATAAAACATTTTAGAACTTGAAGAATAAAATAATGTAGTCTGTTAACTTTAACTAGTAAACTATGATATACATACTGTACATACAACAAACAAACAGTGGATAGGGACAAGTCCAGAAGGAGAAGTAAAGCTCGTAGAAATGTAACTCATAAAACAAAAAGGAACGCTTACAAATTCTACAAAGTACCATATTCACTCAACTAAAAGCATAAAAGAAACACTTTGTGGTGCTTAGAAATGTATAAATCACGCTTTATTTTCAAAATGAAACTCAAGGACTTTTTAAAGCCGTGTTTAAAGTTAAGTTCATAGGCTATAATAAAGAAGAATGTTGCTGCATTGCTTCTTGAGCATATGTCAATATACATTATTAGATCAATACATCAGTCTTGAGTTAACTACACTTGATCGATTGTTTCACATTCATCTTTTTTCCTGTAGTCGTCACTTTGGATTATGTTATCGTCATTATAACAACACTTCTAAATTGACGGCCTGAGTGTGTGCAGAGGAAGGAGTGTGTTCACTAGAGGAGGGCTTGTGTTGTTCAGATGTGACTCTGTGAAGTGTGTGTGCTCTGTGTAGTGTGCAGCAGCCTTGTCTCTTGCTTTGAATACTTGACATCATTGATTTCTCCTTCCCGTGGCAAAAGGAGCAGTAATTAAGAGCCCAGGCCTGCACATTGATTGGACTTCCTGCCTGAGACTTCACACTGACAAATCATTGCAGCTCCTCCCAAGGGGTCGATCAAGTAAGCCCAGTTTTAGTTTTTAACAGCCGTTACAAAAACACCAGATAGACAGTATATCCTGCACAGTAAGGGACTGTACACAAATTATTAGGGTGTGAATGGGAATGAAAAAAGGGTAAGGCTTAGGAAAAAATGGGTTATGTTTTTTTTAGTATTCATATTTTAATTTCTTTAATAATTACATTTTCCATGTTTTTGGCTTTATACGTCAAACTATTTGGTAGGGTGTAGCCAAAAAACAGACACTCAGGTCATTAACCTGTTAAGCCCTGAGCCTGTTTTTCAGGTCTCAGGCTCGAAAATGACATTCCCAAAACAAATGACTATATCTTCACTTCTAAAAGGGGTAGATTAATAATCTTTTTTATCAAAGTAATGATACACCTGTGAGTTGGATGTGGAAAAAAGTCAGAATCAATATAGATTTTTTTTATTTTAAAGTAAATTCAGATTGAACATAGTAAAAAAATGTAAATTATAGTGTCGGTCCCAAAAATAATGATGAATGATGGGATGTAGGGCTGCACGATATTGAAAAAAACTGACATTGCGATTTTTTCCCCCCTGCAATATATATTGCGTTTTTTTTAACTATATTTAACCGGATGAAGGTATTGTCCTCCTGTGCCTCGCTAATTTTTTACCGGTGTTTTGATGGTCTGCAAACTAGCGGGGCGGGGCCTGCTGTGATCTGATCAAGAATGATTGTGATTGGTGGTTTGCTGTGCATGCAGAGCCTGCATGTCACTCACTCAAGTACCCCTGACATGAGAGCCACGCAAGTTTTACTTTTGTAGCAAGCAGCAAAATAATTGTAACATGACGTGTTTGAGTTAATTCACCTACTTAAGCACTGAGCCTGTTGTTCAGGTCTCAGCCTCGAAAATGATATTCCCAGAACAAATGACCATATCTTCCCTTCTAAAAGGGTTAAATTAATAATATTTTCTCTCAAAGTAATGATAAAGCTGTGAGTTGGATGTAGAAAAGTCAGAATCAATATAGATGTTTTTTTATTTTAAAGAAAATTCAGATTGAACACAGTAAAAAACTGTAAATTATAGTGTCCGTCCAAAAAATATTTTGTACTTATAGTGAAAACTACCCTTGGATGATGGGTTAGTAGACTAAAATCTTTAGGAATCCAAAGTACAACATATAATAAGTACCCTGTATCAAGATTGATGCAAAACAAGTGACATTTGACCTTTTTATAGAGATTTAGCAACAAAAAAAACACTTCTGGGGTCATTTGGGTAGATTTTCCATATCTCTGGACCCCCTTGGTCGATTTTGACGAATAACATCTCTTTATAACCGCTAGAGCAGGGGTAGGCAAGTAAGTTTGGCCGTGGGCCAATTTTTTGCTGAGCCGCAAGATGGCGGGCCAGAACATAATCAAAGCCTAATTCAAGGAATTGATTTTGGTAAGAGGGCGCAGCGCCCCTGTTCCCCGGTTCAGAAAAAACTCTGATATCGCTGATAAGCCTCCCCATCAACACTCTGATGCGCAGTCAGATCCGCTGATTGGTTCACTGATGATATAGGCGCCCAATCCAGAGCCTCTGGCTAGACCCGCCCAGGCTCGTCCTCTCTAGCCCCATTTCAGTCCCAAAGCCAGGGCTATTATCTGTATTTTAACAGACTTATCTTTTAAATTGAGGTGTATTTATTGTTCTCTTCAAAGTTTATTTTTCTCTGAAATTGTAGGGAGGATGGTCCTCCCTTTCCTCAATGGACGAGCCTCCACTGAGTAAAGTAGAGTTATTAACTAGGTAGCAGTGTTATTTAACATACTTTTATTCTGATAAGTATTGTCAAGTTCTCTGGGTTTTTCGCATTTATTTGAGTGTTTGCCCACATTTGAGAGGCTTGAGGGACAACTGGAATCCTTTTTCCTTTTCTTTATTTCAACTTTTCAAAGACACATTAGGATTCTTTCAGGTTGAAAACCTTTAAAAAATACCAAAGGACAAAATAAATCAATTACAGCAGTTTTGCTTTGCAATTTAATATATTATAACCTAAATTAATCAGTAACCAAGTATTTTACTCAAACTCAATGTATTTAATAGTTAAATAAGTACTTTAATTGACCTGGTTCCCCCCAACCACACATTTGCCATATGTGACCCGCTCTATCGAAATCAGTAGAAAGTTGCAACGGCTCATTTCAAAATAAACGTGGATTTGCGTAAAAAAATAGTTTTTCGGGGATCGGGTGTTTTGTTTGATTTTAAATAAACAAAGTCTTGGTTTTCAGAATATGACATTTTTATTTCCAAAATCACACGATAAATACATGTTTGAAGCTTGAAAAGGGAAGATGACAGCTCTCCCTCACCACTCTGCTCTTCCACAGCGCCGCTTCCCCTCCCTCCGCTGACATTATGAATGTAAGCGGATAAGTCGGGACAGAATTTATTTTACAGGACAAATTTGAAACTTACCGGTCATGTTTCAATAATAATAATAAGAATTGTGTAGCAAAGTTTCCGTTAGCAGGTAATCACCGGACTAGGACCGGATATGCTGATGTTTAAAACTCAGTTAATGGGGCTCATTTTTATATTGCTTCAGTTTATAATCGTTACAGATCAACAAATTCAGATTCATTTTTCAATAAATGATTCCACAAACAACAAACAACATAATTATTACATTCAAACAAACTCCTTTTAGTAGATAACGTACATTATTCAAAAGTTTACATTAACTTTGAATAATAACACGGGAGAAACGGATGCTCTCTTTTCCCCTCTCCCTCCCTCTCTCTCCTGACAGCCCGTCAGTTTCTCATGCAGCTCGCTAAACAGTGGGCGGGGCTTCAGGTGATCATGCAGAGCTGCGTGTCTCCATCAGACTCAGCAGCTGATCTGATCTCTCTCTCGGTCCGGTTACACTTCACTCGCGTTTATGTCCATATCGATCAGATCCAGCTCTCCTGATCGGCCTTTATAGAGAGCACCGATCAAACTATTAAGAGTGAATATCGGCCGATAATGACCGGCGGCCGATCGATCGGCGGCTAACGGAAACCCTGATGTGTCGGTCCTATGTTGTAAAACAAAAAAACAAAAAATCAAAATAATATTTTATTTTTGATTCTCAAAATTACGGGCCAAATATTATTGCTGGCGGGCCAACAATGGCCCGCGGGCCGCCTGTTGCCGACCCATGCGCTAGAGGCAATGGAATCGAGGGGAAGTTCTACACACACCAACACATGAACAAATAAGGAGTGAGAGTGACGCCTAGCCAAAACCGGAAGCTGCATACACTCTGGTACATGGCTAACTTTTGTGCTCCGATTTTTACATAAAAATGGAATTATGGATTATAAACAATTGCTTCAAAGCCACAGATACATTATTAACCTATGGATCAACCGATTCAGCCGGTTTTAATGCCATTGAACACGTCTTTTGATCAGATTGACAGCTACGGTGAGACGATCTCCCGTAAAAGCTCTGTAAAGGTACGTGTTGTGATGTCTGTGTTTGCTTCCCCTGTCGCGAGATCGGATCGCTTAGTGATGATACTATACTTAAATAATCCGTGGAGTCTCAGCTTTAATCGGATATATTGTATGTGCAGTTTCGATAAGTAAGGGTATCTTTATTTTGAATTCTGTGCTAAAGTGCGTTAGCATTTAAAAAAAATGAATAAAACCGCACGTCCCTGCGGTGTGAATATCGCGCATGCGCATATCGTGGTTATCGCCATGACACGATATATCGTTCAGCCCTATGGTAGACTAAAAGCTTTAGGAATCGGAACTATAACATATAATAAGTACCCTGTATCAAGATTGATGCAAAACAAGTGACATTTGGCCTTTTTAGAGAGGTTTAGCAAAAAAAACCTGCTCTGGGGTCATTTGGGTGGAAATGGGTGTATTTGCCGTTTCTCTGGAACCCATTGGTCGATTTTGAACCGTTAGAGCCAATAGAATCGAAGGGGAATTTCCACATACACACACGATACCATTGAGAAATGAGAGCTATGCGCACGCAGTTTGACCAAACCGAAAGCTATGTTACGCTCTGAAATCTGAAAACTAGATTATAGCCATAAATATGATGATGTATTATCAGTAATCATTTCAAAGGGACACAGAGACATTGGATTAACCTTCAGCAGAGTTTTTATCGTTTTAATGCCATTGAACACAACTTTTGATCAGAGAAATAGCAAAGGTAAGACATATTTGCCGTTTTGGCTCCATAAAGCTACGTGGTGTGATGTCTGGGTTTGCCTTCGCTGCCCTGAGTTTTGGTCGCACAGTGTTGATACGTATACCTCTAGAACCTGTGGAATCTCAGCATTAATCTGATATCCTGTTTGTGCAGATCCGATAAGTAATAAAGTATTTCTACCGGGGGTTCTGTGCTAAGTGCGTTAGCATTTTTTCGCTCAGGGCTAATTCAGAGGCTTGATATTACCCTTGTGTTTCGTTTAGCTAAAAATTGTTTATATTGTCTGATAGCTGAGTTTCATTCCGTTAATTTGGTATGACACATTACATTACATTGCATTTAGCTGACGCTTTTATCCAAAGCCACTTACAATAAGTGCATTCGACCAGGAAGATACAAACTTGAAGAAAACAGAATCATATAAGTACATCAGGTTATATTTCACACAGGCTCCGCCCTCTACTGGAGTCTATGGGTACTACTCTCTATCATGCTGTGCGTGCTTTCACCTACTGAGTTACGTAAACGTAGCCGGCCAATCGGGGCGAGCCTACCTGAATGCGTGCACAGGCCCACATTTGATAATGAATCACTGACACAGCGCTCTACAAAGAGAGGCGAGCGGATAGACCAATTCACGGACTTTCCGCATAGTAAAAGTGGGGGGGTCTAAACTAATCATTTTCAAAAGGTGGGGGGGACTCGTCCCACCCTCATATAATGGCTGCGACGCCCATGCCTGAGAAAACAAACGGGGGAAAAAAGCCCCATAACAGGTTAAATGGGAATTATATCATTTGAGTGTTCCCAAATCCCCGGTGTGCTGCAGTTTGTGTGGGCCTACTACTGTTGCACGGTTTATACTGTATAAACTATGTCCAGGGCAAGGTGTTTCGAAGTTTTGGAAGATTCATAGCTAACCACACTAAAGATTATGGAGGTATTGATCAGTCTTCTCATATTTGTAAGCCTCAATTTGTCCTTCCCCCCCCCCCCTCTAACATCACCAGAAGTCATAATTTAAGAGTTAATTTCTCACATTTTTTTACCGGGGGAGCATCCCCCCGGACCCCCCTAGTATTGTTTGGTCACCATTTCCACAGCCCCACCTAAAATATTCTCCACCAGCCGCCACTGAGGAGAGGGTTTACTCTTGCCTCCTTGAGACTGTTTGGAAAGTGACCAGAAGTTAGAGAAGTGTTGATGAAATGGGAGAGAAATGGTAGAATATCAGGAGCGATAGTCTGAAGGAGGTTTGAAGGGATAGGGTCCAGAGGACAGGTGGTAGGGCGGGCAGAGGTAATGAGGGTAAGAACCTCACTTGGAGAGAGAGGGGAAAAGGAGGTAAGTGTGTTGGTGGAAGGAGGGTCTGGTGACCCAGCGGTGAGTAAAGGTGAGTCAGAAAAAGAAGAGCGAATATCATCAACCTTTTTTTCAAAGTGGGTAACAAAGTCGCTTGACAGAAGTGAGGAGGGGGGAGGGGCTTTTGGAGGGTCCAAGAGGGTGGAGAAGATGGAGAATAGTTTTTTAGGATTGGAATAGGAAGATTGGATCTTATCTTGAAAGAAAGTGCTTTTTGCCTGAGAGATCGAAGCAGAGAAAGAGGAGAGGAGAGCCTGATAGGTTAGGAGGTCGTCACGGTGTTTGGATGTCCACCATTTCCGCTCTGCTGCCCGAAGGACGGTCCTATTAGCACTCAGTGCGTCATTTAGCCAGGGAGCAGGAGGGGACTGACGAGCCTGCCGAGATGTGAGAGGACAGAGAGAGTCCAGAGAGGATGAGAGAGTAGAGAGGAGAGTTTCTGCAGCAGAGTTTGAAGGCAGGAGTTGGAACGAGTCAGAGGAAGGGAGGGCTGAGAGCACCGATGAGACAAAGGTAGAGGGGGAGAGTGGGTGACACATTCATAGTTTGTTAAATGTTGAGAAGCCCTCAGACGCTGTTTCTTGCAAGATGTTGCGTTTTGCCCCCGTTACCGGGGGCATGGGGCTTAACTGGTTAATGCATAAAACCAATCGTTCTATTATCAGCTGTTTAATCAAGAGCACTTTTAATATTTCAAACTAGAAGAGCCTGCTGGAACTGCTACCCCCGCGACCCGACCACGGATAAGCGGGAGAAGATGGATGGATGGATGGATGGAAACTAGAAGAGCCATTTTTATTGTTTGCACTTTAAGGTAAACACATGCAATTTTCCTGGTTTCCCGCAAATAAATGAATCATAATCAATGTTGTTGGCTCTCAGGCTGTGAAAATCTACCAGCATTTGGTTAATAGGAAAAAAAAGTTTTTTCTGCAAATGCTAATGAGTAGTACTGATTTAATTTAATATTATTTAAAAATATTATAATGAATATAGCGAGTCAAGGGAAGAGTCTGTGGAAAAATGCAAAATAAATTGGGTGGGCATTGCTTTTAGGAAATGAAGCCACCCCAATCATTTGAATACACTCCCTAACAAGAATGAGCAAATAAAGAAAAGCAGGAGCGCTGGGGTTATAATTAAAGAAACATCGTGATACCAACAGAAATTGTGAGTTTGTAACAACACTAACACTGTTGCTACAGAAATATTGTCTCACGATGACAGTAGATGTGAGAGCAGACACATAATGCCAGAAGCCGCTTCATTACAAAGACGGAAGAAGTTGCCACCGTTTCAATGGAAACAAACATTGCTTTAGGCCTCTTTGTAAACAGCACACAGCTGCTATTTCGAGTGATGGGAGCTCCACCTTGTCACAACAATTCCCTTAAAGAGGAACAGTTTAATGTCAACAATATTGTATCCATCTGCCTGCTCATGAAAACCTCCCAATCCACAGGGAAAATGTTTCTCCCATTGCAAAAGGAAAAACACAATAGGAAAAGAGAACATCAAGCAGGGATTGCAGTCAAAGGCGTAGCATTAGCCCGACTCAATGAGAGCTTTTGGTGGCACACATCCATCTGTTCACTTTTGCATTTTTCAAAGGGGTGTCGTGCCTTCCGTTATTTCGACATTTCCATGCAATTTTCACAAGGAACTCCTCGGAGCGGCGCCAGCTGACTGATTTGCATGGCCACCTCTTGAGTAAAATGGAGGTATTCCACCTGCCAGGCTGCGCTCTTCTGAGGAGTCTGATCGCTCACAGCTAATCTGATTGGGAGAGATCCATCCAATTTGCGCTGATAATGAGACAGCTTGACAGGGACACAACGGCAATTACTTTGCAAGGCATATCGTGTCACAGTCTAATTAGACAGGGTTATATATTTCAATTGCACCTATTGCATTGGATATCATACTCTTAATTTCTGCAGGACAGACCTGAAGACAGGGTACAGCTGTTTTAGTGGCGCTCACGTTGTTTTCTATTATCCTGTTGTTATTTTAGCCATCAGGCTGCACAATCAGGGGCTAACCATGTAGCCCATCAAAAAAGGAAAACCTGCGCTGAGCACTAATATTGATAATATTTGCACTATATATGTTTTTCTATTCATACTATAACTACATGTTTATCTTTTTTATTTGTATTTGTTAATATTTGATTATGTGTAGTATCTGTGTTTCTGTCTTATGCTGTTGCTGCTTCAACACCTGAATTACTCTACAGGGATAAAAAAAGATACTTTTTATAATTTCCTCTCTTATTTCACCTGCTTTTTCAACTGGTGTTTCACCTTTCCTTATTTGTTAAATGTTATCGACGAGTCATGGAGCAGCTGATCGCCCTGAGCAGGCCCGGGGCAAACAGCCTACCAGCCGCACAATGAGAGAGGGGAGAGAGAGCAGAGGTGAAGGTGAGATCAACAGAGGAGATTTGATATCTTCCATCATCTTCATCAGGAATGGGAGATCACTGACACTGAGATGGATGAGCCTCCATCCTCAGCACTCCAGCCTAAGGTGCGTCATGGAGACATGGTTTCTGGGGAATAAACCACACTGCTGAGCTCTGGAGGTTTTTAACTGTTAACAGCACATAGGAGAGATAGAAGAGGCGGCAAGGAGAAGTGATGTGTCACTTATGACTAACACTGATAATTGCAATTTCTCAATCAACAGAGAGTCAGAGTTAGAATCAGAAATACTTTGCTATTCCCAGGGCGGGATTGTTTTTGTGACAGATGTTCCATCTGATAATGAATACAACATCAATAGAATAAAATCAAATGAAAACATTAAATTAAATTGGTCAACATTTAAAATTAAAATAGAATAGGATATATAAATGTAAGAAATAAATATGTCTAATAAAGATCTAATAAAAAAAATAAAATAAAAATATGACATAAATATAAAAAGTCAATATGCTGGATCTACTGTACAGGTAAAAACATTACATGTGTCCATATTCTGAGTGTTGGCACTACTTTGCATAATAATATCTTCATTCAGACAAGATGAAAGAACATATTAATTCAAATGTAAGTGTTTATTTAACTAAATTAAATCTGTTGAATTCTCCTTAATTCACCAAAAGATACCTTTCGACAATGGCAAGGCAAGGCAAGGGAAGTTTATTTATATAGCACTTTTCTGTACGCGACAATTCAAAGTGCTATACAAAACAAATGAAAATACTTTTAAGGAATAAATGCAATGATCAATTTCAACAAAACAAAAAATTAAGAAATACAAAAAAAAGGTTTAAGTATAACATTATTGTTTTGATATTGGTACCCAGATGAAGGTACTGCATCATCCGCCTCGACTGTTTCTTTAGAACTACAGAACTACAGCTCTGCCATTGACTGCATGTACATGTTGTATCAGCTGTCAGTGGGCTGGTAATGCATTGTTGTCTCACAGCTTGCCTTTACTCAGTTGTAATGCCCACTTATATTTGACAAGATGCTTCCTTAATGTTGAACCCCATCCCCCCGCCACCGGGGGGAAAAACGCATCATCTGCAGGAAACAGCGTCTGAGGGCTTCTTAATATTTAATAAACTATGAATGTTTCATATCCATGTAACGGGAAGAAACTCAGCTAACTTTTTTTTGCAAAAAAAAAACACAAGACTAACGTTGAGCCTCTGAATTAGCCACGAGCGAAAAATGCTAACGCCGGTTGCACAGAAAACACGGTATAACACCCTTATTACTTATTGTAACTGCAAATCCAACCCATCGACTAGCATCGTGAGAAGACACAGAATCGATAGTTACCTCATCATCACTCCTGATAAGAACTCGCGACTTTATAAACACAAACAGACATCACAACAAAACAAAAATAAACCCCGTGAACTTTGGAAATTACTCAATAACCAGCTTGGCTGCAGTAAAAAACTCAAAACGAGATTTTCTAACTTAAACATAAAGACATATAACAGGCTCATCACAGACAAACTGGATGTGGCCAAGTACTTGAACATTTTTTTCACAAACATAGCCACAACTCTTGTAAATAAATTACCCTCCCACTCAGGGCTTTTTGGAGTAGATCACATCATGACCTACTACAAAAACCTAGGGGTACGCAAAGATGATTTCAGTCTAACAAGGGTAACAACAGCAGAGGTACTCATTAAACTGAGCGCCCTCCAACCTAACAAGGCCACTGGCCATGACAATATCCCCTCCAAATTCCTCAGAGACTCAGCAACCGCCATCTCACCAGTCATAGCTCACATAATTAACCTCTCCATAAAACAGGGAAAAGTACCCAAAGACTTCAAAATTGCAAGAGTAACCCCCCTGCACAAAAAGGGCAGCAAATTGGACCCAGGCAACTACCGCCCTGTTTCTATACTTACCTCCATCTCGAAAGTCATGGAAAAAATAGTATATGAACAGGTCGAAAAGTACCTTGCGGAAAATAAACTAATCTATGAATTTCAATCTAGCTTTAGAACATCCCACTCCACTGACACATGCCTTCTTTATTTGAGCGACCACATCAAACAAGAGGTGGACGAGGGCAAATACTGCGGCATGGTGATGCTGGACCTACAAAAGGCTTTCGACACTGTCAATCACCCCATTCTGATTGACAAGCTAAAAGCAATTGGTTTTGATAAACTATCGGTGAGCTGGATACAATCCTACCTGGAGGGGAGAGAACAGATGGTGGAGGTAAACGGTACTCTGTCCCCCCCCCTCCCAGTGAGCTGTGGTGTTCCACAAGGAAGCATATTAGGTCCGTTACTGTTCCTAATTTATGTAAATGACATGTCATCAGCATGTGACTGCAACTTGTTCCTATTCGCGGACGACTCAGCCCTGCTGGTCTCTGACAGGAGCAGATTGCAGGTTGAAAAAACCCTCAGCTCCGAGCTCGGCAGAATCTGCACCTGTCTGGCCGATAATAAATTATCATTACACCTGGGTAAAACAGAGTCCATTCTCTTCGGTTCGAAACATAATCTCAGCACATCCGACGACTTCTCAGTTGCAGTGGGCGACATTATTGTCACAAGTAAGAAGGAAATTACATACCTAGGATCTATTCTTGAGGCAAACCTCTCCTGTGACAAAATGGCATCCAATGTAATAAAAAAAGTCAATCAAAGAACTAGATTCCTATACCGGATCTCCTCTCTGGTAAACAAAAACACCCTGAAAACTCTGGCAGGAGCACTCATTCAAGGGTACTATGACTATGCTTGCACGTCATGGTATCATAGCACCTCCAAGGCGCTAAAAATAAAACTTCAAACATCGCAAAATAAACTGGTCAGACTACTGCTTGACCTTTCTTCTAGAACCCACCTCACCTCTGCCCACTTTGACAACCTAGGATGGCTTAGAGTAGACGACAGAGTACAGCTACTTGCAATGGGACTGGTCTACAAGATCCACTACACCTCTATGGTACCCATGTACATGTCAAAATTCTTCCCAAAGGTCAAGGAATACCATGATCATAACACCAGAGGGAGCTCCACAAATCATGTGAAACCCAGATTTGGCACAAAAAAGGGGGAATACACGTTTCGCAATTATGCCACATCAAGGTGGAACGCTCTTCCCACAACTGTAAAGGAAAGTAAAACTATACTTACCTTCAAAACCTCTCTTAAAGAGCACCTTCGGGGGAGAGCATTGCAAAACTGGCCCCGGTAATGGTACAAATCTCAACCTGTCGTTCAATGGACAGCTTCCCCCCCCCATCTATGTATATACTCGCATTTTAGACTCTGTTACTAACTGTATATCTGTAGACTTGGTATGTCTTAAATGTCCGGTTAGGATGTATTAGAACGAAATCTAAAATGAAAATTGTAAATAAGCAATCTGTATGTAAAAAAACCACCTGTATGTAAATTGTAAATAAGCCATCTGTATGTCAAATATGTCTTATATGTCTTATATGATATGATGAATTGGAAATGGGGGACCCTGATGTAAACAAGACGAAAGTCTTTCTCTGGTCTGCATCCCCTTAACAATTGTATGTTTTGAGCTGTACTGTACTGTACCCAATATACAAGCTGTTAATAAACTTTTCAATCAATCAATCAATCAACAACAAACACAGCAATATGTCTTACCTTGGTCGTTGTCTGATCAAAAGTGGTCTTCAATGGTATTACAACGATAAAAACGCTGCTGAAGTTAATCCATAGGTTCATCCAATGTATCTGTGTCACTTTGAAATTATTTCTGATCATCCATAAGCAATAAACCTGCTTTTTAAGTTTTCAGATTTCAGAGCGTGAGACAGGTTTCGCTTCAGGCAAACTGCATGCGCGTAGCCCCTACTTCACAATGGTAACGTTGGTGTGTATGTGGAAATTCCCCTTCGATTCTATTGGCTCTAACGGTTAAAAAGAGATGTCAATCATCAACATCGACCAATGGGTTCCAGAGAAACGGCAAAAACGCCCATTTCCACCCAAATGACCCCAGAAGTGGTTTTGTTTTGCTAAATCTCTCTAAAAAGGTCAAATGTCACTTGTTTTGCATCAATCTTGATACAGGGTACTTATTATATGTTGTACTTTGGATTCCTAAAGCTTTTAGTCTACCTTACCATCATCCATGGGTAGTTTTCACTATAAGTAAAAAAGAATGTTTGGACGGACACTATAATTTCCAGTTTTTATATGTTCAATCTGAATTTTCTTTAAAATAAAAAACAACTATATTGATTCTGACTTTTCTACATCCAACTCACAGGTTTATCATTACTTTGAGATTTTTTTTTAATTAATGTTCCCCTTTTATAAATGCAGTTATGGTCATTTGTTTTGGAAATGTCATTTTCTAGCCTGAGACCTGAAAAACAGGCTCAGTGCTTAACAGGTTAAAGTTATTGCAACTTTCTTTTTAATTTCCATTTGATCATTTGTCTCCATGGAACATATCAGGCCTTACATACATTAAACTCTTTGTTGTGCAGTGTTCCATCAATCCTGTGTGAATAAAGTTCCATCAATTTGAAAGAGTATTTTCTAATATCATAATTAATATATCAGTGTTTCATCCATTAATCAAATTCAGCAGGGATTACAAATGTTTTATCACATCAAGCATTTGGGGTCAGACTAACAGACACAAACATGCAAAGACAGATGAAATAAAAGCTTTTACTTAATCGTGGCATTATTGCAGAACATAACCACAAAGAAAAAGTCCATACAAAGTCATCCTGAGAGAAAGGGAAAATCATAATAATTGTTTAATTTAATTAAACTTCAAAGGAGAAAAGTGTCTTAAGTACGATTTTCCATGAAAACCATAACAAATTCCATGTAATTGTAGACGCTCCTACACAGGCAGGGAGAGACTTCAGGATCTTGGACAGCAAACATCCAAAACCATAACCCAGCTGAATAATTCAAATATGAAATAGTACGAATGTTGTTTGCAAAATTCAAGTATTTCCATGTATATTGTATAAAATAGCCTGATGTGAGATGTGGAGATTTAAACCATCCCGCATGCCATTGAAGGCCTTGGGTGTTTCTCAATGTCGAGGACGCTTCCTTGGTAGGACATGTCTTCCGAGTCACGTCCTTCAGAAACGAGGCAAGAATCCTTCCTAGCCTCGGAAAACAAAGAATGATGGAACAGGCTAACAGGTGTGCGTATATGCGAGGTCCCGCCTTAAATGGAGCGCGATTTCCACCAAAGATTTGGGAAATTGGTCCGTGCGCAAAGCATTGTGGGGATTTTAAGACCACGGAGGATACACATGTGCAACCTCGAGGGCGCCGGCCTCGGTAGAATTCCTAGACATTGGAACAGTCCTTCGGCGGGAGTCGATGACGTAGCATCCTTGAAATAGTGGCTCTAGAGGAGCCTTCCTCGACATTGAGAAACACCCGTAGTGTATTGAACGTGCGCTCTCCCCTGAGATGCATTTCACTAACTTGAATGTCTTTAAAGACGGCAGACCTCTATTGATTTTCAGGCCAAAGAACAGAGGAGACAAGGGTGTATAAATATCAAACCAGGGTTATTCCATTGTTTCCAGCTCTGAATCACGAACTGTCATATCATCATCTTCACTTCATTCATACCTACCAGTTTGTAAACCTGGTTCATACACATCAGATTTGTGATGTTTCATCACACAAATGGACTCATAAACTAATTTGTCATTTTTAATCTGAGTGTATTCGTTGTTTTGTAATTACATATATCAGTTTTGCCTGTATTGTTTTGAAATACAGCTTGATATTTGATATTTTGAATCATGAATGATTGGGGAATACTCTGATGTGTATGGATAATCAAATGACTGGACTCTTATAGTGACATTCTGATGCTTTGCTGCTGAAGTGCAGTAGTGCTGCTTTAGCTCCTGCACTTATAAACACATTAGTAAAGTATATAAAAGTATGTAGTACATTAGCATACTACATTTTAAGTAGTAAAACATTCTCAATGCAGAGAAGCATGTTGTTTCTTTACATACTGTCTTTTTTAGAATGAGATCATCACAGATGCATTGAAGCAATAGTTGTACTTTACATATTGAATGGGAAGGCTGCAATCAGTCAGTATAATTATGCTTCATTTGACTGTTCAAGTTAATTTAAAGGATCACATTAAAATCTGTAATAACTAGTTGCTAGCTGGCAAAAACATGTGGTGGGTGGATACAAACAAATGATGGAGGAACAGAAACATGAAGAAGCAGTGAGGACAGTATTTGAGCACAAAAAAAATAATATATATTTCACACTGAATAGACGTTCCATTTGGATAAAAGAACGATTACCTTACCTTAGCATCATCATCATCATGCAAAAGTATTTTACTCTGATTATTATAAGTATCGTATAACAGAAAACACTTAATAATGATGTGGTGGTATGATGTCAGAGGACACTTTTGACACTCAACACATTGAAATCATTCCATATTAAAGTCAAAATAAGTGAAGAATGCCTTGCTGAATACATGCATCTGTATCTAATCCATAGCATTATCTCCACACCAGTGACAATGGTGGCCTACCTATTTACATAACCCACCTTTTCTAATATAGGATATTATATATATTTGTGTTGTGCAGTCATCCCATCTTAGTGGCATGTACTTTTAAGTTACTTGTCATCCACATCTGAAGACCAGCCCTAATAATCAATTTACGAGAAGAGCTGCCTCCTCTCAGCGGTGCAGATGCTCCCAGTGTGAGGCCTGCTCAGATATGAAAATGTTATGGAGATTTACAGAAATTTGCAATATTTAATTGGAGTTTGTGTGCATCTCTGTGTACGTCTCTGTATCTACTGGCAATGTGCCTTGCGAAATTAAAGCAACATTCTTTGATCTGATATAAGATTTGAATAGTGAAGATTTAAATATTTAAAATTCTTCTGCAGTGTCACTTTGATCTCTGCAATGATTAATAGGGGTTTGTTATTAGAAAATACACTAAACGTATCTGGGAGAGCCAACCCACTGTAATTGAGAGTTCTCTCGCAGAGTGAGGGTAAATTACACATTTTAAAGTAACAGGGTAAACAGTTCATTTGAATTTCTATTTCATTCTTTTATGTTTAATGAGACAAGAAGACAGAGAGCGACTTCAAACACCCCAATCTAAAGTGGAAAAGATTGTCTCCGTGCGAGAATGACACTTAGAAGGGAAAAGTGCTTTCATCGTTTATCATGATGATTAGGAAGAGGAGGCTCTTTGTCTGCCATCTCTGCCTTTCCAAGCATGAAGTGAGAGAAGTTGGCCAACTCCTGTGAAGGCAACATCATAATGCTGATGCTGATGGCATGGACTGTTGATTGTGTGATGCTCTCCTAGCAGCACACCCCACCTTAATAAGAAGCACTGTACAACACCTTAAGAGCAGTTATACACTGACACATGATCCCTCACTTTTAATCTGTTTAGCTGTTTGGCAAAAGTTCTTCATTCCTAGAATAAAACTAGTATACAGGGTGTTTAAGCTTCCCAATATGTATTTGTCACAGTCAGTGGCGAGCCGTGACTTTTATACCTAGGCATATGGGAAATAACTGCGGTCTGGCTCTCCCAACATACACGCGGTTTGATTGGCTAGCGCTTGTACTGTCAGATTTGCATATGCGGGATTTGATTGGCTGACGCCTCCGTCGAGGCGGCAAAAGTAGAACATTGCTCTACTTTTGCAGCGAGCACCGCGAGAGAAGCTACGCTTTGCTCCCACAATGCAGTTCGGCGAATCGTGACGTCACCCCATTCAAAGCGAATGGGCAGAAGCGTTGAAGCGGCAACGCACGTCGCCGTGTGTAGGGGCCGTAACTCGCAGAGACGAGCTTCTTTCATGTAACCCTTCACATTCTAACAGAAACTGAATAGGCAGATTCGAAGGATTTATTTCTATGGAAATGTTATTTTAAATACAATTTAAATCAAGATATTTTGGTAAAACTAATGAAAAATATAACTAAAAACATTTTTTTTTTTTAAAAAACATTAAAAGAAAAACATTTTTTAATATTCTTTTGTAGAATATCTTAGGCCCTCAGAGAGGGCTTAGAGGGCCCTGACGGCTCGCCACTGGCAGAGTTGGGTGTAACGCGTTACTGTAATAATATTACTTTTGTCGGTAACGGAGTAGTGTAACACGCTACTTTTATAATTCAGTAATCACACTACAGTTACTAACATTGCCCTGACACGCGTTACTTCGTTACTTACTAAAAATCAGTCATAATCATCACACTGACAGACAAGAGGGGTTTCCGCCGCAGGTTTATATGTACGTAATCTGTGCGCGCAGCCACATCTCCACGTGCAGTGCTGCATAAACATGGCTGAGTCAGCGATAATTTTCGAGGGGTGGAGGTATGCCCATTATTTTGAGTTCGTCCGAAGAATAGACAGGAATGTGACGGTGAGGTGCAAACTGTGTCCAGGCCAGAAGCTGTTATCCACTGCTGTAAACACCACGTCAAACCTCAACAAGCTCCTGCAAAGAACACATGCTAAGTTGGTGAAGCTAATGCACACACGCTATTTGTTGTTTGTTTATATCACGTAGTCTGTTCTTCTTCTCTGTCTTCCGGTTGTTGCCTGTTTTGAATGACGAATGCACACTACCGCCGCCTGCTGGTATGGAGAGTTATTGCCACTCACGCATGTGCAGTTCGTACGTGCTCGGCTGAAGTCTTTGCGGTGTGTTCCAGTCAAGCCCCCAGGAAGTGCGCCGGTGTCTGATGAGAATATTCGTTGTGGCCAAACGGCAGTACTACACTTCCGTTTGGTTGCTGGGCCTGGAAACACTTTTTCCCATTGACTTACATTGGGAAAGAGTGGTCTGTAACTCGTTGGATAATTTTTTTAAAACTAAATAAACAACCCAGTATGAACACTTGTATAGCCCTTATTAAAAACATTCGTTCCTCAAGTTGTAAAAATGTGCTAATAACGTTATTCTGAGAGTTATTTCCCTCGGCAATATGAACGTGCATCTAACCCACGGGACCGCGCTGCCCGGCACGTTCATGTTACGTGTTCAGCACTACATGAGTTTCTCTTTACCCATGGATAACAATAATAACAACGGACCATATCGCCTTACTGCCAGCCCACGGAGCTGTACTAATGGATATATTGCACATGTTTGCTGTAATTCATCATTTGTAAACTATTATACTGCATGGGCTGTATGATATAAATGTTGTACCGTAAATGTTGTATTAAATAAAGTTAATATTACCGACGTAGATTAACGTTCCTGTAGCTTTTTATTGCACTTGCAATATAGGCCTACCATTAAAAGAGTTGAACGTAGCTGTTTGCTATTAGGCCGACTATATATGAAGTCGTCATATTTATACATATATCAATAAAGATGTATCAAAGCTCTAATCAAATTAACAGTTGTATTAATTATAATTGTATATATTGCCTGTGTTGTATATGTATACACACAAATGAACAACCTTGTGTTTTTTCAAAAGTTTTACAAGTTGTATTGTAGTGTTTATGTTAGTGTTGTTTTATTCTTATCCACATTTTGATTTCAGAGCACAGGATAGGAGAATGCTGGGCTCAACAGTGAAGCTGGCAATGCTGAACAAAACCAGTTATAATATTTATTCTGCTGGAAAAGTGAAAGCTTTACGAAAATGTAATTAAAAATTCATAAGCATTTCAGGTAGAAATTAGCATTTAGCATAGCATCAGGCTTCAACATATACATTTGTATATATTACCAAGTGGTTTCATGTACAACCCACACAAGTATCATTCTAAATGAAGCTCTGTTGCTTGGATATCACTAGATCCTGATGTCAGCATAATATAAAAGTACATAACGATTGATGTGTAACTTAGCATAATTTACTAGCTAGCCGCTAGCTGCTAACTGCCGCCTCGTTAATATAAATCCAGTACCATGCTGTCATGAACGTGCGGTGCTGTTACGTGTACGCAAATTCACGTGCTTAATGTGAACGAGCCTTTTGGGCGGCGTGGTTAAAGTTGCGCATGCTCTATGAGTGCACATACGGGTACTTCTCAGGCATGCCGGGTAATCTGTGACGTTTCGCTCTCTCAAAAGTTGGGCCATTTTGTCATCATGCGCCATTGAGCAACTCTCATAGGAATGAATGAGGCCCCGCCTCCCACGCTGTATCCAGTTCTTATTATACATCCATGGTTCCAGAGCGACACATGGCAAGACGCAGGAGAACACGCCGACGCAACAGCATGAGCAGAGATATACTGCGCAAAATACAGATAGAAGGAGACAGAGGACAGCCATGGTCAGATAGGAAAACATTCAGGATCTGGATCAGTCTTATGGGACTGTCACTACCCGATCCGTCCCCCTGCCCGATCGGTACTGCGCATGTGCGAGATGGTCCGCCATATTGGACAAGTCCGGACGGCAACCCAAGATGGACACTTGACACAGTGGCTTTTAGCAAAGCTCAAAAAGAAAAACCGAGAGAGATGAGTTATTGTTATTACAACGTGACTTCACTATTATCAGGGTTGGGTTGTAACGGAATACATGTAACGGCGTTACGTAATCAGAATACAAAAATCAAGTAACTGTATTCAGCTCGCGTTACATTTGAAAAACGAGTAATCTGATTACAGTTACTTTCGTAAACCTGAAGTGAATACATTTTGGATTACTTATTGGAATTATTGGTGGAAAGATTTCCTCAACATTTAATATTCATTACTAAAAGGTACAGCCGAATCATCACAGCGCACAAAACCTATTACCGGCGCAGATGGACCAAAAAAAAATTGGAAAAAAAATTGCGGGTCCGCTCAGTGAAACAATAACATAGAAATATGGAGGAACAAAAGTCTGCGTTTAAATCGTGTGTGTGTGTGTGTGTGTGTGTGTGTGTGTGTGTGTGTGTGTGTGTGTGTGTGTGTGTGTGTGTGTGTGTGTGGTTAAAACACATCAGCCTGCGGTCGCTCTTTAGCCTCTCTAATGATTATTTCTGAAGGTAACCACAGTGAACCGCAGTTCACTGGGATTTTACCATAACTACACAATTCAATCAGCTCAATCAACAAATAAAATGCCCATTTTAACTTTGTATTACTCCATTGAAGTGCAAAGTACATTTCACAGTGTCTTGGACATGTTGTTATGGCCCCAACCTCTACTCCGCGTAGTGGCTGGTGCTGAGACCCGCAACATGAACGAATACACGCAATAACCGGTACTTGGTAACGAGCATTTATTGATAATCAGCCGTTTGCTCACACAAGCGAAACGGGAAACAAAAAGAGGTCTGGAGGACTGGCCAAAAGGAACAAACAGAAGGAGGGAACCCGAGCCAGCCACACCACGGGCCATAGGACCCAGAACTTCCCCCCCTAACCAAAAATCAATTATAAACCCTATGGGGAACAAAATAAAGCCACGAAAACTGGACTACCATGTCCTCCAGGCTAAACATAAACACATCTGCAAAGATATGGCCTACAGCTCAAAATGGCAAAGAGGTATTCTAAGGAGAGTGTCTCCCGGCGTTAGGACAGGTGAGACATCCTTCTCCTTCAGCTTCTCTTTATACACGGCTGAGTGGAATTTGGAACACCTGGGCAGAGGCGGAGCCAGGGGCAGACCAGGTGCACCTGGGCAGAGGCGGAGCCAGGGGCAGACCAGGTGCACCTGCGGCAGGGAGACAGAAAGAAAACAAGGAGGGGAGCACGTAACACATGTCTACAGACATCCACTCGAAGTCAACCATTTTTCTGAAGAATGTGCTGACATGGGGGTTTAAATTGCCATGCCTCTTTTTGGCTTTCGAGCCCGTCTTGGGGTTAATGCCCAAGAAGCACCTGAAAACAATAAGCCAAGACAACCATTTCAATTTTACATAGATTTATATGTTGCATCGTTTATTTTAAGGCACATTCAGTGGTGCCCCTTTCAATTTAAGTAAAACCTGCACCAAAGAAATAAATTAGTATTTAAAGCCAAGCAAGAGCGATGAAAGCAAGAAAATCACTTAATTTGTTGTGTTATCACAGAGGATGGTCTGAATACAGTATTTTACTGTGAAATAATACAGTAACATGTTGTGAAATCCTGGTAATCATTTATCCTGTACATTCACAGTAATTAACTGTGCCTGTATTGATTTCACTGTGAAATTCAAAATTACAGTATTATATTGTGAACATTACAGGTAAAGACTGTAAAGTGGTAAAACAGTAATTTATTGTAAAATATTACAACTAAATATTGTGAAATCATGGTAATATTTTACAGTGTGAGGAATGAATTTAACTTCTGTTAGACAGCCATTATGCCATACATTTTTGCATACATTCACAGTAAATATTTATTCAGTATGATAGCTGTCTAACAGAAGTTAAATCAATTTCTCACTTATTCTGACAATGTACTTAACCCCAAATAAAATAACCCAATAAAAAGAGTTGTTAAATAATAGTGAAGTCACGTTGTAATAACAATAACTCATCTCTCTCTCGTTTTCTTTTTGAGCTTTGCTAAAAGCCACTGTGTCAAGTGTCCATCTTGGGTTCCCGTCCGGAGTTGTCCAATATGGCGGACCATCTCGCACATGCGCAGTACCGATCGGGCAGGGGGACGGATCGGGTAGTGACAGCGACAATGGAAACTGAACTAAAGAGAACATTTGAAACTTTAGCAGTCTGCGTGATCTGCCTGTAGGGAGGGGCGGGCAGGCCCTGCGAGTAAAGTAACGAGTAAAGTAACGAGTAAAGTAACTAATTACTTTATGTAGAGAGTAACGAAGTAGTGTAATATATTACTTTTTTTTAAAGTAATATGTAATATGTAATATATTACATTTTTTTAGTAACGACCCCATCTCTGGCCACTGGTTACAGTAGGTTCATGATTTCATACAGAAACACAAAAGCAGGCTTCTTCTTCTCCTGTGACCAGGTTCTCAGGTGACCTTTCAGGCAGCCAGCTACAGAAGCTAATTGAGCTAACATTAGCACAATGTGTCGGTTGCCTTTGAACATTTCTAGCCGGATACCCTGATATATTCACATATACAAAAGTTGATAACACTATACTGTAATTCAAATATAAATCAAGACACAGTATTGTTATAGTATAGATGTAGTAAGAAGGAGACATTTAATATCAGACTCTTTGCTCACCTTTTTCATTTCATTTTTCACTTTATCATAGGACATGGAAACAAGGGAACAAAACTCCTTGGCTAGAGTGGAACCTTTGACGTTGTGGTTCTGTAGCCCTCATGTATAAAAGGTGAAGCTTTAGGTTCCTTAAACCCTGCATTCTTTCTTATGGCCAGTACTAGCACTTGTTGCCAAATAGATCCAGCTGTATAGAAGTCTATGAGAAAATGACCCTAGTTCTCACTTGAATTATCAACACAATTAACATTTTTATTATGGATTTATAACCACCAGTATTTTTAAGTATTCTTCAGTAGAACATGATGTTTTGCAAACTTTAGAGCAAAATAGACGTGAAGCAGATTATGCTTTAGGGCGTGGCTACAATACCTTTGATCAACAAGTCACTACAACAGCAAACAATAGAGGCATAGCAATGTGTGTCCCTCTCCAGCTCCAACATCTCCTCCAAATATGGTCACTTCTGGCTAAAGAAAAACAAGATGGCGACAAACAAAATGCCAAACGACATGCCTCAATAGAAGTTTGCAACCTTTATTTTATACAAATGTGTATAATGCTATTTTGGATAATGTTGACTCTGGTTGTTGTTGACTCTGGTTGTTGGCTAACGTTAGCCAAACACTAACAGCCTCCAGGACCAGTGCAGTGTGAGAAACGATTAGGCCTTTTTTAATAATGTTTATCCGCACAAACTGATGTCATAAACTTGTGGATTTGGAAGCTACATTAGTTTAACCTTCTAAAGAAGCTTACAGACCGGTTACTGTTTGCTTACTGCCAAAAGTAGCAGGCTAGTTAGCCGGTCATGCTAACATTGTCAGATAATATTAGGGCATTATTCCATCCTTTTGGTTTTGGAAAGGCACAAAAAGAGTGTTCCCAATATATACAGCCAAATGCATACGATACCAATAGTTTGCTATACGATTGGAAAATCCTTCTTTGGGTGAAGGTTATGAAAACAGTACATTTCATGAAGCATATTTCTCTTTTTTTTAATAAAATGTACAATTTTAGAGTTACATTTAAGGTTCTGTGTTTTGATATATTATTGGCCTTGATTTGTCAGGTCAACCCGTCAACCTTTATTTATCTTTTAAACAAATGATATAACAAGTTGCAATGTCCAACTGATATCAAAAGTGAATGGAAATCTACTGAACATAGTTTTTATTTGATAATAACATTAATATGATATTTCCTTTGAATTTATGTTTAATTCATCCCCATCGTATTTAAATTCATTGGCATGCAGAGGATGGAATAATTGTGCCCAGTTTCTTTTCTAATGCTTCACTGACTTTGCCCAGTTGAATATAATAGCCGTGTAAACTGTGCATTAAATTAGAATTCCTCTCTTCAGATGAAATGTTTTTTTCCCCTTATAAATATTCAAAGTTAGATCACTGTGAGAACAAATATGGGACATACTGTAGCTACGCTGCTGTTCATCTGGCATGAATGTTTCATTTATGTATGTATTCAGAAAGCCATTTTGAGCTGCCCCTAAAATCAACATTGACTGGAATTCCGCTTATTTGTCATTTGTTTCAGTCCGACTGAAGAAAAACATAGATTTTTTTATACCACTGAACACATTTTCCTGCCATGTAGCCTCAGCATTCACCTTCCACTTGACCTCCCATCACCAAACAGACACTCCTTATACTCTTTTTCTTACTAAACACATGAAACACGCAATTTTAACCGAAACAAGTGTGTGTGTGTGTGTGTGTGTGTGTGTGTGTGTGTGTGTGTGTGTGTGTGTGTGTGTGTGTGTGTGTGTGTGTGTGTGTGTGTGTGTGTGTGTGTGTGTGTGTGTGTGTGTGTGTGTGTGTGTGTGTGTGTGTGTGTGTGTGTGTGTGTGTGTGTGTGTGTGTGTGTGTGTGTTTGTGCACACTGTGTGTTTACGCAGCGCTCATCTTAATGGTGGCCACAGGTCAGTGAATATGTCTCCTCAGAGAGGTGACCTACTGGACCATGAATTTCCTGTCTAACATTTCAGGCGGCGTTCCAACCGCTGTTTCCAATTGTTGTGGCACACTGCGAGAGAGCCACCTGCTCACCCTCCTCTCTGATCAATGAAGATGATTTCTCTCTTTTTTTTGTGACACAACCCAAAAGAGGTGGTATTGACATTTGAGGCTGGGGCGTGAATCGATAGCAAGCAGTCAAGCCGTCTGACTGAGCAAAACCCATAAACGTCGAGCCCTCTTGTAGTGGTCGGAGGATTGATTGATTGTTGGAACGGCAAATGTTAAGGCCGGGTTTCAGCTCGTGTTGTTTCCTTTCTCACAAGCATTTTGTGAGGGGGAAAAGTTCGGAAAAATTAGAAAGAATGGAGGAGGCAAAGGATAGCCCCTTGGTTGTCATTAATTAGTCTATATTTTACAGTAGGTAGCCTACAAGGCCTTATTGAAATCAGTTCAAATTCAGTTAGCAGTTAAGTGATAACATGGTTATAGTGTGGTGATAGCTTGATCATATGAGTATTAAACACGACTAAGTGTATTCAGGTAGTCACTCTGCGCCATGATGGTGAGTTTTGTGGTGGTGATATTTATTTAAATTGTAAGATGATTAACTAAAGTCTGAAGGTTTTTGGTTGTCAACAACAACCTTAGTTATTTTACATTTTATTTATAATGATACATTGTTGTTATGGCTGTAACAACTAACTACTAACTAAAATCACCAACACTAATAACAACATAATAATTTCCTTCCAGAAATGTATCTAAATTATCGGATATAATAAGGTGTAATGCATCATTTGCATATTTAAAAACATATTTAATAAGATTTGTAATTCAAAATAATATTTGACTGAGTTTGTATTCATAAGGTTCTTCCATTGTGATAATAGGTTCTTCAGTTGCTCTCTAGTGTTGCTCTGTAATAATCACCACTTTATTATGAAACACCCAAATCTAGTGTTATTGAATGATCAAGCTGTAATAACATTACTGAAGGAGTAATGTTTAGTTATGTGTAAATGTGCATAACACGGACATGGGACATCTGTCTCCCTGAGCAGCCACCTTCCCGCCTGCCTCTACCTGTATGTCAGTTCCTCCCTCAGAAGGTGAAAGCCACTGACAGGTCTGAATCAGTCATTGTGCCTCTCAAAGTATCTTTCCACACTAATCAAAATGACTCTCTGTTAAATAAAGCATGAAAAAAGCTTTTCCATGAACGGTGTGCTGGAGCGGAAGTCCTCCTGCCTGTGACGCTCCATCATTAATCAACAGATTGGATTCGCCTCAGTGTTGAGCAATTTCCTTCCTGCACTTTAATCCAAACATTAGAATCAAGAAGGACTCACATCTTTTAAAAGTGAAATGAAAAGGTAGACTGGTGGCATTTCTCTAAAGATAGGAGAGTTTTTTTCAGTGCCGAGACCTGCCACGAAGTATCAGTGAGAGTTGCTGTCAGCAGGGCTGGTAAATGGTTTAAAGACGGTGGGGGGTTGACACGCTGCATACTAGATTGTGGTCTGAATGGAAAGTTGGCACCCATTGGTGCGTGTCTTCACTTAACAGGGTGTGGCAGTTAGCTCTCTGCACTCATCACATGCTTTATGGGTCAGGAAGTGATGAAATGTTGCATTAAATCGCCCAGATTTGTGGTAAGCAGCTGTTATGACAGGAAATAACAACACAACAAGCTTTTCACTGTCATCAGACAAGTATTACAAGCCTGATAATTACCACTCGCATTGCGGTGTGTATCCGAGCTGTGTGGGGCAGGAAATAAGAGTCCCTATTAAATTGATTTCCCTCAGCTTTCTGTTTGTGTACTGTAGCATGAGAGAGGTAAAGGGCAAAGTTTCGGAAATAGAATCAGCCCTGTCTTTTTCTGCTCAGTGTGTGAAAATAGTATTGATTAATGTTCATTGCCCCTTTTTTCCACGCAGAATGATGTAAAGACCCTGTCAGTTACCATCACCTTCTCCCGGAATGTGTTCCATCAATCCAATGGCCAAACAGGCGAGCACTGGCAGGTGGCACATATTTCACCTGCCCGGGCAAAATGGGCCAGTAAGTGGGACAAGGCAGAGGGACAAAAGTGACACATAGGAAAGTGACAGCTTTTCACACCTGGGAATAATGGTTTTGATAGGCGTTCTGCTTGTTTCGCTGCTGTGGACTGGACAGAGACCAAAAATGTGTGATAATATACACAATTAGCTCATGGCGCAAAAAGACCCGGGGCCTTCACAAGCCGGGGCAAATCTAAACTCCACCTTTCAGCAGGAAGCGTGACGGCTCGGCTCGGCTCAGCACAACGCTGGAGGAACACCATGTTTTGACACATCAAGGATACAATTATTGGACCCTAAAGCCATGCTTGTCCACACATGCACCCTCACAGTCAGACAGAGGAGAGTTGTGGGAGCGCTGCAGTTCATTTCCACATCACCACCAGATCTGATTCTCCATGTGTCACACGGAAAATAATACAAATTATCACCAATACAATACACACATGTATCTAGAGATGCTGCATACATTTATGTTGTATCCCTGTCTTGTCTGTTTTGTGTCAGCTGATATTACACAACTTCAAAAGTAAAGCAGTGTTAATATCACTTTGGATGTCCAATTTATTCCGTCACAATCCCCCTCTCCCATGTGTTTTGTAGAGGGAGCTGGCCCTTCAACAGACAGTGTATGTGTCATCATCACTGTGAGTACATGCAGCTATTTTTGTTTTTCACCTGACCATGTCGACATACTCCACACATGAATGTCCTACAGTGGAGCTGAGCCTGACAGGATGTGTGGGAGCAGGACGGGCCCTTTTGATCATCTCTATGGGCATCCCTGAGATGCTTCAGCTTATTATCAGAGCCTCTTAAATGCTTCCCAGCTAACGCAGCTGTAGGCCCGAAAGAGAAAGAAGGAGAAATCAATCAATTCATGGCTGTAATAAGGTGGAAGGAAGATTAAATATACATGGTAAACCCACATGAACATTAATGGTGTCCTGAAGCCAAAGTCAGCACAAATCACCTAAAGGTCGAATATGAAATCAAAGTTTCACCAGGATTACCATGTATTAAGATATATAAGACACTGACAATGCTGTTAGTGTCATAAGAAATACATTATGCAAAAGGAGGCATTGTTTTGTAATGTTTAGTCTGGAACACTGGAGCATTAAAGAGGCCCTATTATGCTTTTTAGGTTCTCCCTTTCCTGTAGTGTGTAATAATGTGTTGGTGCATGTAAATGGTCTGCAAAGGCTAAAATCCCAGTGTTCACACACATTCCTTTAAGGACTGTAGCCTACATCTCCTTTTAGATAAGCACAGTCTGTATAGAATAACATCTATTACTTCTTGTTAAATGCTAGTTACCTGCAACGTAACACTAAATACATTACAATAGGAACCTTTCGTTTGCCGCCAACCAATTACGGTGTAAGCTAAAAGAGCACTTAAAGAGTGCAATGCTCTGCAAAGGCCCTTTTCATAAGTGGAAAATAATGCATGTATCCGCAATGCGATTTGGTCTGCTCCAATATGAAATCATTTGTACTTACAGTGTACCAATGTAATAGCTACTAGCAGAGGCATCATTGTGAGGGAAATATTAAGGACCAAGGACCCCAACATGGGAAGCCCTCAAAAAGCCTTGCATTCAGTTTTAATCTGCAATAAATGTTAAACTAAAAGCACCATATTTAATCTATAACTTTGGCTGTATGTTTGTATTTCCATAACATGGATCGGCCCAGTTGAATTGAATAGCCTTGATTTAAATTAGAACTGTTCTCCCTACAATGAAATGCTTTTTCTCTTATAAATATTCAATAACTTTCAGCTTTGGGCTCATCATAACATAAACACAGCTATGTTACAGCTACGGCCCGTCCACACAGCGGCGTGCGTTGAAGCTTCCAACGCTTCTGCCCATTCACTTTGAATGGGGTGACGTCACTTTTAGCAGAACTGCATTTTGGGAAGCGACGTGGAGCGTCGCTGGCGTAGCTGGCGTCAAAAGTTGAGCAATGTTCAACTTTTGGCGCCTCGGCAGAAGCGTCAGCCAATGAAATCTCGTTTATGCAAATCTGCCAGTACAAGCGCTAGCCAATCAGACCGCGTGTATGCTGGGAGAGAACGCAGGTCATTTCCTCATATTCCAAAAAATGGAGGGAAAATTGATTATAGCGGTAGTGAATCACCCGGTGCTGTATGATCAGTCTCTGTTCATCTACCGGGATACAAACCGGAGGGAGGAGCGACGGATGGAGGGAGGTGGCAGAGACAGTGGATGAAACTGGTAGGTTTTCGCCTGTTTGGGGATTTTATATCCAGTTTACTTCGTTTTAACATTGCTATTGCTTTGTATGTCGGGGGCGGGAGATTCATGTGATTGGTTGTTGGTCGCGTTGCTCGCAAAAAATCCCCAAGCTTCAGATACGCCCACCTCCAAGCGTCAACGCACACCGCTGTGTGGACGGGCCGCTACAGTAACACAGTCCCCCCCCCTCCAAGGCTTGGTCAAATGGTTAGAAAATATACAGTAAAACTAGGCAGATATGTATTTGATTTGATTTCACTGTTTACTTAGAATGGACAAAGCACAATACATCATATTATACGATATGAAGCAAAATGCACAGGTTACAGAGAGGAAGATCAGTTGTAGTAATCATAACCTTTGTTTGTCGAAAATGTAACTGTTATCATTGCATGTTCCCCTTTTGACTCATTGATCCTGTCTTGTAACCCATTAACAGGTCAGTCAAATAGATAATGTACATATCTCAAGAGACTCTCATCAGTGATGTATGCCCTCTTAAAAGTTCCTACCTTCTATTCCCTGACCTCTGGCCTTCTTGTGCTTGCATACTGTATGCTTCATAGGTACCAAGTCAGTATTTTATAGGTATATTACATTCATTTTACATCACACATAAATACAAGGGTTATACTGTAGTGTTGAAACACAGGTAATTACTCCTTATCAACTATAGCTTTAAAAATGACCATTTCCCCAGTAAATATGGAGGAACACTGTCGGTCCTTGTTCCCTCATGGACCTCCTCTCTGGGCCGGGGCAGGTCTGTTTGTGGCAGGTTGGGATTAAGGAGACCAGATCCAACCCGCTGTTTCTCAAGGCCTGAAAGAGCTGAGCCTGAGTTGGGTAATTAAACTGTCCATACATGGGTCCTTTCCTCTTTTTTTCTCCTCTTGACTTCTCTTCCTGCGGTTTAATTTATTTGGACAAAGGGCGCCCGGTGGGCAGGCGTCCTGCTCCGCTGTGAACGCACGGCGAGAATGATGCAGTGGCTGGAAGATTTCAGAGGTTGGGGTGAAAAGGTAGAGTCATCAGGGATGAGCCAGGTTAAGCTATTTAAGTCAATATTGCTCACCCCGTCTGACAGCCACAGTAACACCTTGCTGATCCATGAGGCCTATGGACAAAGAAGGCAGGGTCTACGTCTCATCAGAGAGGGATTGTGGGCTTCGGCTGCTCCATAACGGCCGGAGGGGCAGAGGTATGTGTCCGGGGGTCCCCGTAGAGCAGGCATTACATTGAAGGACTCACTGTTGTTGACCTAGCCCCAGGCCACATATGTCACCAGCATATCAATCAATACTGCCATGTCATTACATTTGCACTTCAAAAGGTAGATAAATTATATCGCCTTTGTCAGCAATTATATGCAGTATAACCTTTGACAAATCTGGGCAGTTGTGTTTGAAATATAATTTAAACGTATTCATGATAAGTTCCTTTGACATGTTAGCATATTGTTGCTGTTCATTTATTTGTCGACTTCTGTTTTGAAGTCTCGAATTTGGCATGTTGGATGTGTTCATCTTGTTTGTCTAGCTAGCTTGGTTAGCAAGTTGCATCCTCATTTCACATTTCAGACGTTTATATTTCGTGTACATTTTAGCTAGCTAAATCCTGCATTGTACCTTAATAATGAGCTGTTGCTTACTTTTGAGACCTGGGGGTTGCTCCTTGGTTCAAACATACGTTAACCAGTGCTCCTGGTACTAGGATGGTTTAAAAGCAGAGAACACATTTCACTGTGTGTGCTGTGTGCTCTGTATGTGTGACTATTAAAGAGGGTTTCATCCCTCCAATTCAATCATCGATCAATTCCATCCAAGAGGGCACACATTTGAACAAAATGTTGACGTTCTATCAAATGTTTGTATGTGCAAATTGAAAATTACATAATCATTTGGATTGAAACATGCCTATTTATGCACACATTTACACAAAATGTACTCACTGAAATAAAGAGTGTTCATGCTAAATTGTTAATTTACCGAAGTAGATTTGTACTGTGTATCTTGTAGTATGGATTTTCTTTAGTAAGAGCAACAATCAGCAGGCGCTGCACATCAGCCCTTGCATGGGGTCATCGTCCCACCTCTTCCCAAGCTTATAAAGTGTCCCTTATCAATATTTTAGCACATCAATTGTAACCCCTTGGTAAACACATCTCCTACTGAAAAGTAAATTATCAGTGGACACAGTCACTGGGGATTGACTGTCTGGGATGCTGTCAAAGCTTTCTCTCTTGTGTTTGCTCTATCTCACACACTCTGTCAAATCCATCTTTTGAGAGGGGGACCAATAGAATCCAGCAAAAGCTCTTGTTGAGGATTTTTCAAACTAAACAATGCCCTGGGCAAATTGTATTCTCTGGAGAACTGTTGGCCAAAGTAAGATATGCTTAAATTCCCAGAATCCTGAACATTGTACGGTTCAGTTATGGCGCATTTCCACTGCAGCGGGTAGCCCCGTTTAAGCGTCCTTAACCGTCCTCAAGCGGCCAGGCCAGTTTTTGGTGGCCTTTCCATATAGCCTAGTATCGGCTAGCGGGTACTTTTTCCCTCTTTTTCCGGCCCCATAAAATCGTGGTTCCCTCAGACCAGGGCCAGGGCTGAACTAGTGACGTCAACACTCTCGACTGCTGATTGGTCAGAGAGAATCGTCACAAGATCGCGCGCGAGTTCATCCCTAGCGTCGCATATATATTTAGAAGCAAGCTTGCAGCATTTTTATAAACAGCATTTTGTAAACGGATGAGCTACAAAAATGGCTACGTCTAATAAGAAAAGCACACCGTGGTCGACCGAGGAGGTGATGACGTTCCTACATCTCATTGGGGATGATCAAATCCAGCGGGAGCTCGACGGAACAACTCGAAATGTGAACAAAAACAAAGCCGATCGCCCCGCCTACACTGCGTTGCTACCCCAGGTCCTAAACTGTAATGGAAATGCGCCACGGCCTCGGACGGCCAGCGAGGCAGCCCGAGGCCTGAGCGAGGACGCTTAGGGACGCTTAAACGGGGCTACCCCGTGGCAGTGGAAATGCGCCATTAGAGGTCCATGTACACCAACAGTGTAGTTACACTAAATAATATTGTGAGGAATTCTGTTAAAGACATAGCTTTCTTACCGAGAGTAAGATCAAAAAATGAACTGCAAACTGTAAACTGTAAATACCAAGTGACACCTAGTTGGTTAGCTTAGCTTAGCATAAATACTTGTCTTGTAGTGGTCAAACAGAGGTACTACATCTTCCTTGTCAGTCACGTGACATCTTTTGGCCTAAAAATACTTTTTGCATTTGACTTACATTGGGAAAGAGACGGCTGTAAATCAGAATTTTTTAGGTAAAATAATTTCACAGTCAGGAAACTTGAATAGCCCTTTTTTAATAAGGTCCTAAGAGTTGTGAAATGCAGTAATAGCCTGAATCCAGAGTTATTTACCTTTTCCCCCCATCTGTCCAGGTCGAGAACAGTGTAGCGTCTGGGAGGCGGGGTTTATGAAAATGCAAGTATGCATGCTCTATTGGCCCAAAATATGTGAAAGATTCCTGGATGATCTAGGAAGGATCCTCATAATGTTGTTCTCGCGAGTCAGGTCAGGTGTGCTAAACGTTGTGGCTTCATGTGGAGTAAGGTGCAGGACTTATCCTCAGCAGGATGAAGTAACATTCTGGCTTCCTGTGTAAATACATGCTTTAAATTGTGAGTGCTAGTGTATAATCTTGTTTTAATGTTAATGTGTTCACATAGGGTTATTTTTATAAATCTCGATAATTGTGGAGCATGCAAAAGTCTGATTTCCACTCCCCCAGTAATTTGATGTATCACGCCTTCAATTTAGAGATTGTTTTTTGTGTTTCCCCATGCTGTCATTACACAACCTTTTAGGCACAGCTGTGGCTATTTGTAGCGCTTAAACCACAAATGTATCACATACCCTTCTGTGTGGTGCTATCTCAATCAATCATTAGTTGAATGCCTTTTCAGCACAGGGTGGGAAACATCCAACTCTTTCAAAATATTTTATATTTTTTGAAATATTCAGCTTTTTAAACTCTTTTTTTAACATGTAACTCCATGGGAGGAACCTTCAAATCGTCTTTTACCTACACCGTGCGCCATATGCTACTCCTTCCTCATACTTTCAGCTAGAGACTTCATTCCAACTTTAAAACGGTCACAACACCTTCAGCTATAAAACTTATTCTTCAGATTTGTGATATCTTTTACACTTTTTGAGATATTTAACTTAGTTTGGAGCTTGGTAAAGAGGCCTTCTTCAGATTGTAACATTAGTGTGTATTGTGCAGCTCGTTAAGGCTAGAGTGCATGATATCACAGCTAGAGTGGGGGACAGCTTGAAATTCGCCTTAAATTCTTTTTTAAAACTGCCATAATTCCCAAACCCTAAAATCCTTCGACATCATTTTTTTGTGAAAAACGTAGGAAAACCTCTCTTACGTTGAAAAATAAATAATCGTTTTAATGCCATTGTACACAACTTTTGATCAGAACAACAGCAAAGGTAAGACAATGTCCCGTTTTTGCTCCGTAAAGCCACGTTGTGTGATGTCTGGGTTTGCTTCCCCTGCCGCAAGTTTTGGTCGCACAGTGATGATACTTATACCCCTATAATCTGTGAATCTCAGTTTGCTAGCTTATATATTGTTTGTGCAGATCCGATAAGTAATAAAGTATTTCTACCGTGAGTTCTGTGCTAAGGCATTAGCATTTCTTCGCTCAGGGCTCATTTAGACGCTTCTTGTGAGACTTGTGTTTTGTTTCGGCAGAAATGGTTCGTATCGTCAGTTAGCTGAGTTCCATCCCGTTAAGTGGGTATGACACATTAATAGGTTTTTAAATGTTAAGAGGGCTTAACAGGTTGAGACCTTTCACATTTGTATGATCATATTTAAGACTTTTTAAGGCCCTAAATTCTGATTATCAAATATAAGACCTTTTAAGACCCCGCGGGAACCCTGTGTTACAACATCTCATAGTAATCCACTGTGAATAACATTTCAGCCCAAGTCACGGAGTAGCACCATTAGTTGCATCACTTTTCAGTGGGGCACAGGCATCCAATCAAATCAAACAAGGACCTTTCCACTTCCTTCCTGTTCTGATGTAAGGAAACAAAGACAGGATGATCATGTAAAAGCTTAAAGCTAAAGGCACACTTGCTTACGATTACTTGTTTGACTCAAATCAACTTGTTTGCCTGTTTATCACAGGTGATCACCAGGTTGCACATACAGGTGCTTTTTTCTTTTTATAGCAACATGTCTGAAGTCTGGTATGTTCACATATTTGTTGTATCCCATTTTGTGCTGCTTGTTTGTACAAAGAGACAAACAGTATATTTTGTAAAAGGAACTTAATGCTGATGAAGTGTATTTGTGCTGATCAGGGCTGGTGAAAGACCTGCAGAGAAGAGAGCTTCCTCACACTGAGAGGAGGATGGTCATCGGTGTATGAAGTGTCTTCAGGCAGGCAGAGTGAGCGCCCAGAATGATTACCTTTTAATCACTCTTAAAAACACAGATTATCATTTTTATAGCCAGTCCTTGCCAACCAAATGTCTGACTGAGTCTATTCATTTTGTAAAGGGTATTGATGTAAAAAATGAAGAACCATTTTTTTGTTTTAAAAATATGTATTTATTTAACTTGGTCTGAAATAGGGAACATGCAGCACGTTAACCAGAAGGCCTCATCTGCAGGGCTGTGCTCATGTGATGCTGCTCAGGGAGAAACAGACCTTACACACCCAGAGAATATCTAAATATGACTGTTGAATATATGTCATGCTGTTGAATTTAGTGTCTGTAAAAACAACACTTGCACAAATATAAAAATGCAATTTAATGTAGAAATGACCTAAAACAAAAAGCACATCATAATAGTGTGTGGACTGTTTTAAACCGAAACAGTGCTTTAACCAACTGATTCAATTGATCAGGAGTGGTGATGTGAAGCCCCAGTCACATTGTATGGCACATTACTGACTTTGCTTTCTCAAAACCACCTCAACAGCCACAAGCGAGGCATTGCTCATGTCATCTGCAAATCACAAATCGTAGCTCTTGACGCGAACCGCTGCACAGAAGCCGAGTGCCAAAGGGCTGCGGCCAGAGCCTGCTCCAGCCTTTAAAGTGGTTTGAAACAGTGAGCAAAGGAGGGGCACAATCTGCCTCGGAGCCTCACATAGACAGAGCTTCAATCTTCAATGGAATGGAAAAAAAATAAAGATGAGAAAGGGGAAGAAGCAGTAGCGCGGCCAGCTCATCCATCATTTCTCTAAAAGGTCAGGATTTTGTAGGTGGAATTGTGAGAGCGGCGAATTGCAGATGCACCGAACAGCAGGGTATTTTCCGCTGCCATGACCAGCTAAGGAGAGCTGCTTTAAAACACATCTGCCAGTAAACATTTTGGCCTGACTCTGGGTCATCTCTCCTGTCTGGACGAGACCCAGCAGAGCGTGAAGATGTACCTGCCCAGACCCTCAGACACACTGAGTCACTGCAGACTCCTTCAGCCCCCCGCCTCCATCCTAATTGTTTTTGATGATACATTCTGGATATTTTCACAGATTCTGAAGGCTTTTCTCACCTAAGGAAAGAGTTGATATCAACGAAAACAAAAAAACTGAACTACTAAACATTTGTAAACTAGAACCGTCCATTTAACAACAAAAAACTCAGTATTGATTTAAAAAATACATCCATCTGGAACATGGCCTCCATCTTAATTGTTTTGATTAAACATTCTGGATATTTCCACAGATTCTGAAAGGCTTCCTCTAAACTCTAAAGAAAGAGTTGTTATCAAGAAATTATAAAAGACTTACATGGCTAACTAAAACAGGCCTTTTTACAACCGAAACTCAGTACTGATTTAAAAAACACAGTGTATCTGGAACATGGATTTAATAAATGTGAAAATACAGCAAATTAGTAAATGAAATGTCATCCCAAATGATATGTAATCATGCCTCAGAGGTACATTTGTAAAAAAAATGGAGAAGAAATGGGGCAAAGAAATCACCAGCCAGAAGTGGAGCCCATCAGCGGCTAAGTGCCTCTTTACCTCCTCCAACCTCCAGAGACGAGCAGAAAAGTGACCTTCTGGCATCATGGAGGGGAGAATCTAACCAAACACACGTCACTCAGAAACACACACACCCTTCTTTCAGAATGTACTGTACTTACGGAGGAGTTCTGTACGTTCGGAAAGCACTTTCTCCTCACTGTCAGAGTGATGAAAAGGTTGCTCTCTGGGAGAAAAGAGGGGGACAGATGTGAGCTCCGTTGTGCGTCTCTCCATCAGACACCCGGGGGACGCCCGCTAACATCTGGGAGGAATTGTCAGTGGGATTGATACAGTACCCAGAGTAATAACATTTTTATTTCCATGCCTCGATGTAAACACAAATGACCTGAGCCATGATGCATTTGCTTAGATCCGCTTTGATTCCCCTTCCCGTCCCTCGCTCATATCTGTATCTTCCTCCCGCTTCTTCTCCATCTCATGTGTTTCTTAAGCAGTGTGCACACAGTTTGAGCAAAGTCGATAATTGCAAATAGTCCTGCAGATCGTACAGAATCAGCCTTAATCACGGCCAAATGACTCGAGCCGGCTGATCCTAAACACCTGTTTAACCCCTCTGTCCTGCTCACTTCTCCCCCCCTTACTTTGTTGTTTCCGGTCTGCTCTATCTAATCTACACAATAACCTTTAATCATCACCACATTTTATTTAACACCCTTTTAAACTGTGAACAATGTCTCAGAATGATGGTTTACATGTATTGTGGGTGTGACTATCTGATGATGAAACATAAACTATGCGTAAAAATCTGAAACGTTGGCTTTCATTCATTGTAATATGTCAACAAATTGTGCGTAACTGTATTAACAGGTTAGTTGGAAGCAATAATATTAAGTTGAACCTAATATTTTGTATTTAAACTTAATATTATGCTTTCAACTATTTCAACTTAATAGTATTGCTTTCAACTAACATAATACAGTTATTTCAGATCTGTTGACATAATACATTTAATAAAAGTTAACATTTCTTTTTTTTCAGTGTGGTGTATATCATTAGGCCTTAAAGCAATCAAATACTAACCACAATATGTATGATTGATCAAAGTAGTAAATCTATCAGATTGTACCTGAACATGACAGGAGGGTTGTTGGTAATAGTCCTGCAGTTATTACAGAGTCAGCCTCAATCACGGCCAAATGACTCGAGCCTGGCTGATCCTAAACACCTGTTTAACCCTCCTATTGTCTTCCCCCCCCCTTACTTTGGTGTTCACGGTCAAATTTGACCGGTCCTGTTTTAACTGCTATTACATTAACACAAAAACCATTCATCATCACCACATTTCATTTCACACCCTTTCAAACTGTAAATATTGTATCAGACTACTGGTATACATGAAAAACTGCAGTAAATACACAAAGAATAGACACTGAACATGTGTTGCTGTGCCAGGTGTGATCCATGTGGGGAGATGGGCACATAAGGGGGGGACACGTATAGAGTATGTGTGTATGTGTGTGTGTTTTTTTTTTATCTGATCCGGATGGTTACTAATTCCTTTTCTTTATGGCGGTCATCTTTATGGCGGTCATCTTTATGGCGACCGGGAACACCATGGTGTTACAAAGTTGACTAAATCATCCAAAATGCAATGAAAGTGGTGATCAGCCATTTTACATGTTCAAATGTCTACTGTGAAGGATATTATAAAGCCTTAATGCAATCGAATGTAAAACAAACAAAAGTTATGATTGATGACCCGAAGACAACAGGAGGGTTAAAGGCGTCTTAATATCTGAATTTGAAAAAGCAGATGGCAAATTGTTACTTTTCCGATAGAGATATAACAAGCTCTAAATCTGATGTACAATCTTTTGAACAGCGTGGATGGCTAGACAAGTAAAAGAGAAGTGATACATTAAACATGAATTGTTGGAAGGACACAGACGATATAAAAGCATGCGGTGACAGGGTCACAGCTTTGAGCGGGACGTGAGTGGAGGGGACAGATTTGCAGAGAGCCTTTTAATGTGTGCGCTTGTGCTTAACATTGTTTAGAGCTCAGTGATTTGAGATTACTACCGCAGGGGGCGGCCCAGGGGCATTTTATGATGAGCTCCGGGGAAGTGACGCCGATAATACACAGAGCTCTTTAAGGTGGCCTTGTCTTTCTTCTGCAGGGGAAATCTTTAGCAAATGTTACAGAAATAAAAATGTGTGTAAATAATTCTTAGTTAATGAATTGTTATTTGTAATAACAGCTATTTGAAGTTACGTTTCCTGTGGGAACACTTTTACGTTGCACGTCTTTGTTTACTTCTTGTTATTTCTATATAGCTCTAACCAAATAGCACTTTTGAGAGTTGATACATAATTTAGACACGCTTGGCGCCATGTTGTTGGTAACTATGGCAACAATTGAGTTGATTTCTCTGTCTTTTCTTTTTGTGTTTAAGTGAAGTATTGTGTGACGTGATATTAAAAAAGGGCATTGTGTTGTTTTTATTATCCTCAGGTGTGTTTCTCACTCAAAGTTGTTCGTTATGTATTGTATTTGATTTCTGTCTCAATTCAATTATAGTAAAAATAAATGGAGGAAGTTGTGTTGTTTTTATTGCCCTTATGGTTCAAATAGATGCCAGAGAAGAAATCAGACGCTTTCTGTCCCTTCTTCCTCATCTGCCGTCATTTTTCTGCAACGAGTCACACCACGGCCGTGACTCGTTTCACAAACACAAGTCCAACAGGTTCTGCTCATTCAGATGGTTGATGTTTAAACTGTGCAGCATGTCTGACTCATCCAGACCCACATCAGTAATCTCCTCTTTAACCTCCTCAAGTTGTCAGAGAGGTGTCCCAGTCGTGGCCTTGAAAGTTGTTCCATGGTTCGGGTCCTCCGAATGATGCCTGGGATTCCAGCCTCCAGGGACCTCTTCATTATCTGTCATTAAATGTTTTTAAGTTTGCATAATTGATCTTCTCAAATAAGTCGTCATTGATTTATGGAGGTCTGGGGCTGAAGGAGGAACTCGTTAAAAATTCATAACCCTCCAACGCGTCTTCACAATCCATTAGCTGCTCCTGGACCCCGAGTCCTCCATTGATTGACCTTGTGCTGAGAATCTCATGGACTCTGCATTTTTCCCTCTTTTATTGCACTGTGGGAAGAAGAGTTATGTTTCACCTTTCACTTTGGTTTGCTCCCTCTCCACCCTCTCTGTCTCGCCCTCCCTCCCTGTGTCTCTCTGTTTCTCCCTCCCCATCTAAACTGAAGACCTTACTCTGAGACGATGAATAAATAAAGCATGTTCCATAAACAGCTTTCCACTATTATTTAAGCTTCCAGGACCTCGCACTCTGACAGCCTGCTTTCCCCGCCATCAAATTCAAGTGTGTACATTTTCTAAAAGGCTCTGAATGTTTTATGATGATTTCAGGGAATGATGGAGTAATAGCTGAATAGGGAAGCTATTACTTTTAATATTTATATAGAGTGCTTTCAATGATTAATGTGACAGTATGTAAAATCAGAGCTGCGGGACGTATGTTCTTCACAACCACAGCCATTTGGAAAAAAATATTTGTTTTCCTGAGCAGCCTGCTCCAAACTGTTGTGAGCCTGGGGGGGGGGGGGGCAACAATCTCATCCATTAATTTTAATCTCAACTTGAGAAAAGGCCATTCTTGGACAGCATTAGTTCAAATATGGATGTCTCAATGAAATTGCAACAAATCTTTGAGAGGTTTTAAAGGTCAAAGGTCAAGTCGTCACAATTCCTGAGTCTGGATCTCCGTTTTATTTCCTCCTATACTGGACATTACACTGTTTCTGCCATGTGACACACTACCAGTGCATGTATGGAAGTAGATCCACATGATGAGAGCCAATGACATCATTATTATCTCATCAGAGGACATTTCAATACATTGTTTTTATAAAAGATGGTAGAAAAAGAAAGAGGCTGACCATGAGTGTTTCATTTTGTTTTCTGGCACAGATGGACCTACCCAAAAACTGTATTATGGTATTTTGTTTATATTATGTATTGTGGTTTTAAATATAATAGCAGTTTTATTTCAACAAGGAAAACAAAAAAAACAGATACAAAGTAATTAGTTGTACAAATGTGTCATGGTAAATCAAAATAACAATATGTTTATATTGAGTAATTGTGAGATCAGTCCGACTATGAAGTTGAAGTTGATATTTGACTTTCTCTTAACTTTCACCAAAGTTTTACTTCATATCTTGTGACTTCTGATTTAAAATGTTTGCTAATTATATAAATACACATTTTTACTTTCACTTAGAGTCTGTGTTAAGCTATTATGACAAGTTTTTCTGTTATAAAACAATTTCCTACTGAAAAATCCAACCATGATGTCTGTATTTGGCACCTCTGGGCTTCCATACATTTGTAACCTGGATGTATACCTTAGTATTTGCTAACTTTTACCTCTGACTTTTTATTTTATACAAAGTTAAATACTGTGAGAGTGTGATGTGAGTTTACATTATGTAACATTGTAAGGTACATGTTTACCCTTTTATAATTCTGTCAAAAATAACTCAGGTTTAACTTTGTTTGAATTGTCTCAGAAATAAGGAATTTGTATCAAAAGAATCTGAATAAATGTTTTTTTTAATTCATCTAGTTATGAATCTTGAATTAGTATTTGATTTATTGTCAGTGCTACATTGTTCAAAATGTTTCACTTTCTCAAGTTAAAATAGTTGGCATACGGTTGCTCTCACAAAGCCTTGTTCCGTAGCAGGAAAGAGACGTTAACTTCACGGCAGCAGCATGTTCAAATTCAAAACCTCTCTTTCTGACAAAACGTGACTTTTCAATTGCCAACATCCAGCGCTCGTTACATCATGCAGGAAAGCATTGCTTCTCAGAGGGCAGAGGTCACGCTGCAGTGCCGGGTCTCTGCTGATGTGCACTCTTGGTTCTGGTCCTGGTGTGTGTGTGTGTGTGTGTGTGTGTGTGTGTGTGTGTGTGTGTGTGTGTGTGTGTGTGTGTGTGTGTGTGTGTGTGTGTGTGTGTGAGTGCGTGCGTGTGTACGTGCGTAAGTGCGTGTGTTTGCTGTGTAGAGCCTGGCAGTTAAAGGCCAGTTTATTCTTGCGGGTATCAGGCAGCGGCGTCCTGAGGGAGCGAGCTCTTTCATGCACAGTTAGTGCACTTGACTCAGCATGGAGATGCTCTCAGATGGAAAAGCCATGTTTAGAGGACGTCTTATGAGACATTAAAGCACTACTGTTGCATTGTTTTAGCTCTTCCTAAATGTCACTTTCCTCTCCTGAGCCTGCCCTTCACAACTCTGTTGTGGGACACGTCACGCAGAAAGGCCTTTTCTCTGCTCCCACTGAGGGTCCATTTGAACAGAGTAGCAGAATGTAAAGTCTCCGCTGAAGCCATTACTGTCGTCTTCATCTGTTTAATCTCTATGCAATATTTACTGAGAGAAAAACAGAACAAATCCGACACATTATGGCCTCTACGGAATGCATTTTTGTAAAGTTTTTCCTGTTATAACTTCTTAAATGTTTGGTTTTCATGTAGCAAATTATATCTAGATATATGTTATGTTTTGATTACTTCATGTCAATCATAACAGTTGAGAAGATATCACTTTATTTACCATTATTCAAGAACCAAAAGGCAGACAAATATCAAGTTATTTCTTTCTTTTTCTTCATGTTTCTGTTCATCAAATATCAATACACTCCATCTGTAGAAAGAGAACAACCTTGACTCTGAATACAAAAATACTTTTAGGAACAATAATATGCTATATGAAAACAGCCCGAAAAGAGTCAAGAGATATTTTTATTTTAATAAATGGAACCTGCTGTTTGTGGTGGTGTGTATACAGACTTGGACTGACAAAGATTCCTATCAGCGGCTTTTTTCTTACAATGTCAGACTCAACATCACCCATCATCAGCATACGCGATGCCATGAAGATCTCTAGAGTGGAGTTGTGTTTATGAATGTGCGGAGAGGACAGATATGAGCTGAACTCAATAACTCAGTGATTCTTTAAGTTCATGTTTATCCACTTTGGAACAGCAATAGAAAGCAGCCTGTCAGAGCTGACCCAATCAGCAGCCGCGGCTGAGTTTAAAAATGAAATTCGATTTACAACAAGTGTGGAGGCGCCTGCCTTTCCTCTGCCTGCTAATACTGTTATGGAGCGGTAATGACTTGTGCGGATTCAAATGTTGGTGTAATTGAGAGAGAGACACACTGTGACTGGAACAGATGTTTCATATAGGCTTCCCCTCAGACTTCTGCGAGTGGGGGGTTGTGTGTGTTTGGTAAAGCTATACTCACGGGGACCGAATTTGACGTTCCAATGTTTTATAAAGACATTTTTGGATTGATTTCAGGGCTGATGGTTAAGGTGAGTTCCATAGTTGCTGCTTAGGGTTAGGATAAGCCATGAGGTACTATATTGTAATACAGTTTCCACGCATATAATGCAAAACAGTGTTGGTGAGGGTGCGTGTGTGAAGGGACACGTCGCACACGAGAGGAGGTTAATGTTGTCTCTGCTTCCATTAACTCCAATACTTTTGGGCTTTGTTGTACATGCCTGTGAATTGAAAACACATTCACAAGTGGCAAAGATGGTGAGAGTCCTCAGTGAATGAGGAACAAGACCAGCATACTTATCCTAAACCCTTTATCCCACTTTCTGTTTTAATTGATATGTTGTTCCCAGTGGTGGAAAGCAATGTATTATTACTATGAATTCATCTATTATTTATTAAAAGTGACATTTCAGAATAAGATATTGGATTAAAGAACATGTGGTAAACGTTGCCCTAATGCATCTCCAACCAGTGCAATATGAGTAGGCCTATACAATATATTACGAAAGGTTCTTAATATCAATCATTTGTGTATAAAAAACGTGTTGGTCTGCAACAGTTAAAAGCTACTTATGCAACAATATTAAGAATAATGTCATATGTAATAATTTATCACATATCAAGTCCATTTCTCTGCAGAACTAGAATGTTGTACTTTATGTACATTTTCTCTTGATATACTTCTGTACTTAAACTTGATAATGTAGGAATGTTACTTGTAATGGAGTATTTTGACAATAATGTTACTTTAGTAAAGGATCTGAGTTCTTTTTCCACCACTGATCATAATCCAGTAATGTCATATCTGATTCTGAAATGGCCTTTAGGAAAATACTTTTACTTTAAGTAGCTTAAGTACAATTTGATGCTTATACTTTTGTAATATTACTTAAGAAAGATTTTGAATGCAGGACCTTTGTAACTGAGTACTTTTATAATACGTTTTGCTAATTAAGTAACACATCTGAGTGCGTCTTTAACCACCAGTTGTTCCAAACATAACACGAGGTGCAAGTGACAGCTGCCAGCCTAACTCCAACTCACAGAATCCGTGTTTTTGGCAGAATGACCCAAAGATGATGATGATGATGATGATGATGATGATGATGATGATGATGATGATGATGATGATGATGATGATGATGATGATGATGATGATGATGATGATGATGATGATGATGATGGTAGATCCTACTTGCCTAAAAGACACATCAACTAAAGCTGTATCTGTACGGAAAAGGTGCAGTGACAGAGCGAGCTGCACTGACTGTAAAAACCATATTATAGCAATGTAGTATTGTACATAACATAAATTGCCATATTACCGCAGAGGAGGCCAAGACATTTGAATATCAAATGTTCAATATTTTCACCTGAAGCATATTTCTGTTAGACTCAACATATCTAAATGTATGAATGCAAAATGTGCTGGCAACTTAGCAAGATGCTGGTATCGCAAGCATGTTTTAGTTTGTCTTGTGAGTAGTATTGATTTATCACGTTTGAGCGGGCTTTGCAGAATTCAACATCCATGCAGCCAAGATGGTAGCAGCGGAAGCCACGCAATCTTACATTTTTCCCTGGTATGAGCCAAGTTCCAAACACGGGTCCTACAATATTTCCATAACCTTAAGCATCTTTTAGTTGGACTTTCCATAATCAATCATATGAATGCAGATTTGGCCAGATGTCAGTTTTGTTTAAGTTCTTGTTTGTAGAAGGTTTGTGGTCTGAGTCGTTTTCAATTCAGTTTGAGCGGACTCTGGTCTCAACAGTCCATATAGAGAGGGCAGAACACATTGGCCTGGGATAGCATCGGCTATCACGTTAGCTGCTTAAATGCTATAAATAGATGTATGTGAATGTAGATATACAATTCTGCTCATTATTTACAGCTCTTGAAGGCTTCTCTCTTCAAAAAACAGTATCACTACTCTTCCGCTAAAGTGTGAATTGATTGCATAAAGCTGCAGTACCGTCTGACCGTCCGCCGGACCACAGCATACAACACAGAACTTACTATATCGTGAGTGTAGCATAGACACATGTTTAGGTCGTTTAACTTGATAGTTAAACAGTAGAGACACTAAATACTGATATGAACCTGAACCTGATTACACTCTTTAACATTACACTGTTCTTAGCCTCTAACTTTTAACTCCAATCAACACTATGACAAATAAATGATCATATCATTAAGTGCAAACAAAGTTAAGTAATAGTATTTTCAGCAGGGTGCAGTTAAAGATTCTCTCTTTTTGTAAATAAAAGTTGCGTTCATATCCAAAATGTACTTTCAATACCCACACAAATCTCCACGGTGATGTTTGGTATTTTAGTAACAGGGTGAAAATATAGATATGGCACAATTAAGCATCCCACACACTATAGCTGTGTGTATCTGTGTTAGAAAGCCCCCATGCTGACATGACATGTCTCAGTAGCAATTCCCAATGTGTGAATACACAAGAAACACACCTTTAATTCACAATAAGGTGACTCTGTTACTTTTACAATTGATGCACACACACACACAATATTTACGCAAGAAGGATGTGTTTTTCATATGTGTTAGCGAACCCAAAAGCTAAAGTAGTCAGAACTTCTTTAAAGGATTTAACAACACAATAATTATCTATAGCTATTCCTGCAGCATTACAACACCTGATGGGCTTGTTGTCATTACAATGAAAAGGAATTCTCTTGTAGCTATCATGAAAAAGTTGCATCATCAACTTAATAAATGTACCTACGCCTTATTAAGTAGGCAGTTTTTTGGAGCCTGGCATACATTTGGTCACGTTATTGTTCACATGGTCAATATACTGAACTATTAGTTCTGTTCTGTTCTCTGGCTCTTTATCTGCTAAATTCTCCACTGTTGACAATATATTGTCTAACCTCTTCCGTCTTCTACAGGTCTAATAGCCGGCATTACATTTCACCTTTTATTTAACCTAGCCAGCATTCTCTCGATATGTTAAAACAGACCAACTTATATGCAAGCTACACATGTCTCTGTGGTGCTGCTCACACACTCAGTGATCACCTTCAAGGATGATTATACATTTCCATCCTGCTTACATGACAGGACTAATTTGTTGGATAGTTAAATTGCTGCCATTGTGTAAATGTACACGAGGCCTCCCAAGGTGTGTTTAATATGCAGGTGCAGAGCATTGTTGACATCTTCTGTCGAGCAGTCAGAAAGATTTCTTATCGATCCAGTGCATATGATACATGCAGGCTCCATTGTGAAGCTACAGTGCACTTTATACAGGCGGATGATTGACAGGCTGTTGTATTTCCTCAGAAGAGTGTGAACCAGTGAACCTGGTTAATAAAACATTAGAAGTGCCTGAGAGGCCCCGGCTGAAACGAGGCGGGGGGAGAAGGGGTCACCGCGGTGTTCAACCACCATCACGGCCTCAGAGCGGGTGCGGGAGCTCCCCATCTTCCAAAGCACATCACAGGGGGTCTATGTGGCCTCATTAAAATCAAGGAGATCACATGTAAGGACCAGAGGAAGAGGGCTAGTCCCAGCTCAAAGCGCCTGGACTCCCAGGGCATTACTCTTTGAGGAGGCGCCACTGGAGAACACAGGGATAAAGCCTGAAACCGTTAAAAACAATGGACATTTAACACAGCCTTTGCACTCCCCCTTCTGCAGGACTCAATGAGCCAACGCTTCAAAGACGGAGCCGCTGCAGCTACGGAGATACCCTGACTAGGATTTGAAGTGAGCCATGTCAAGTTCACCTGATTTGATTTCTTAGATAACCCCTTTGGATGGGAGTGATAAAGTCTGACAGCTACAGTGGTGGTCCGAGGCCTGTTCTCTGGATCTGGATTCATTTGAGTGGTTTAAGTTATAATTGTCCTCTATAGACTGATACATGAACGAGTCCTGAAATCCAGAAATTAATTTGTGTGACAGGTTTTTGGTTCCAAGCCTGAAATAAGGTCTCTGGTGATGAGAGGCTGAAGAGATTTTTTAACTATTCGACAATATCAAATATGGCAGTAAACACTCCACTGGTGAATGTCTGAAACTTCTGTGTGTCTTAAAAACAGCACTCAATGTGACGGCCCGTCCACACTACAGCGTCTGCAGCGTCTGCAGCGTCGAGAGCTTCAATCTGCCCATTCACTTTGAATGGGGTGACGTCACGTTGCCGCTTTTTTTCGCCGAACTGAATTGTGGGTAGCAGAGCGGTCCGTCTCCGGCGTCTCAGGCGACAGAAGTTGAACAATGTTCAACTTCTGACGCCGGAGACGCCGGAGTAGCCAGCGCCAGCCAATCAAATCCCGTTTCGGAAAATCTGACAGATCAAGCCGTAGCCAATCAAACCGCGTCTAAGCTGGGAGAGATATCCCGCCGTTCATTTCTATATTTCAAAAAAAGATGGAGGAGAAACTAATTATCGCCGTAGCGAATCACCCGGTTGTGTATGAGCAGACCCTCTTCACCTACCCGGATACAAACCGGAGGAACCAGGCATGGAGGGAGGTGGCAGAGACAGTGGGTGAAACTGGTAGGTTTTCGCCTGTTTGGGGAGTTTATATATATATATATATTGCTCCCATAAAATCCCCGGGGGTTTTTGCTTTGTATGTCGGGGTCGGGAGATTCATGTGATTGGTTGTTGGTCGTGTTGCTTGAATAACATCCCCAAGCTTCAGACACGCCCAATCCAAGCTTTTTTTGGAGCTGTAGTGTGGACGCTCCGTGACTCAATGAGACAATTGAACATCACAACGCCAACATTAGCTGCCGTTAGCTTAGCATTAGATTAGTGGTGACATGGAGCCATGTGATCGTTGTTTAGTTTGTTTACAGCATAGCGTTAGCTTTTTGGCGATTGCATTTACACAAATCACAAAAGTGATGTTAATATGCAACCCAGTCTCACTGCATTTCGTGTTGTAGTCACGACATTTAATCTTTTGATTCGTGTTCACCAACACGATGTTCCCCCTTTTTTTCGTGTCACACAGAACGATTTTAAAAGCAATGTATTTCTATTATAGTATGTTTCGTGCCTGCAGCACGTCTTTTTGTCCGGTCGGGTCTTGGAAGACCGGAAGCTGTGTGGTTCATAAAAACATCTTCTTACTCAATATCAAGCCACGATCATTGTTTTTTTAATTTAAATCGTATAATGTCGGACCTTCTTTGCCGTCCGCGAGGAAAATAAATGGTGCTCAGAGCCTCAGAAAACTAAAATCTGTTGTAATATGGAGATTATTCTGCTGATTAAAATGTGTACGTATCATAAATGTTGCTTTTCCACAGAGATTTGTATCTGCTAAAATCCAATTGAAAATCCCATTGACTTTTTGACAAGGTTACCCTTTCAATGCTAGCTTCCGGGTCAGCCTATCAATATACGTAATTCCTACATCGCTCTAGCCATGTAGCTTTCCCTTCCTCACTTACTTCCTTGTTTCAAAATCTTGGATTGCAACAACATGGCTAAAAATAGTTCCAATAGGGCAACAAATGCAAGTATTCATACTTTTAAGACTAGATAAGGCGCTTTCACTCATGCAGTCTGCAAATACAGTATTTGGTGTAATTCAGTGGTGAAGTTGCAACACAGTTTCTTTGTTTGCTTTGTTACAGTATGTGGTGGTGGTACGAGTCCTCTTTCTTCTCAATCTTCTCCACACTCTAATTATGTTCTCCACATAAACAATCATCTTTTTCACTCCATTCATTACCAAGGAGAAAACAGATATATGCGGCTAAACTGCATAACTGGGCCTTAGCAGAGCTTTTTTTTTATTGAACTATTTATTTTTCATGATATCTCAATAATTTACATGGCTGATTGTGTAAAGAGTGGGGGAAGAGTGAGCTGTTAGTCAAATGTTCTAAGTCATTGCGTTTGTTCAGCTGTCTGCCTCACTGCCGCATGCATTTCATCTTTCCCTCCTTTATTTATTCTGGTCTTTGGACGCCTTCCTAGTCATGTATTAAAGCTTTGCAGCTTGGCGGCGACAGTGCGGCTGTCAGAGTAGAGTGGGGGGGGGGCACGTCGTAGTGCATCATCACTGCCTTTAATGGCTCGCATCAAGTTGTTTTATACATTCCCAGTAAACAGCAGCCCCCCGTCGCAGGTCCTACTTATAGCTCCTTGTTTAAGAAGAGGGTCAGCACCTACTATACAAGACAGTATTGTTAGGGAACATTTACCATGTTGAGATGTCATTAAAAAGCTGCTGTCAGACTCGAGGCCACTCTCTGACCAGGTGTGCACTACACCCATAATGAGTGGGTGGCAAACCAGGGGGGGGGGCTGCTTTGTTTATGGATACAGTCTCAGAAAGCTCTTGTTTTGGGGACACGGGTTCACGGCGAGCAGAGGGTAATTACGCTCCATCCGGTGGCTCCGGGATGCTTCACAAAGACCTGACACAGGAGGGCAGGCGTGCCAAAAGAGAGGGGGGTGGGGACAGGAACAAACGGTGGTGACAGTGATACTCGCAGATACACACAGTACACACATGCGTAAACACACACCATCTATGTAACTGGCATGTGCCCCAGGAAGGCAGGGATGCCAGCGAGGGAGGAAGCAGCAGAGAGTTAATTAGGGCTTGGATACACACTCATAGGGCTCTCACACCTCACTCACCTCCAGCCTGCTTCCTTCCTGTCATTGTTCCCTGCAGTTCAGCCAAGGAGACACACACAACAAGATGGCCCCCAAATAGCTGCTCCCTCCGTGACAAGTTTACCTCAGTAGTGTTGGAAGGAGCGTCAGAGAGGACTGTGTGTGTGTGGCTTAGTAACAGTGTGTGTTCACTTATAGTACTACATTTAACTTTTTTCAACGTGAAGAGCTAAAACACAGAGACTCCAGCTGTTTATTTACTCATTTCCCAATTATCACTCTTATGGTTAGACGACATTGAACAGTGAAACTTTCCTGTGAGAACACGAGTGTGGAACGTGCTTCATGTTGAGCACACACTCACACCAGTTGACAGCAAATAGATGTGACACATAAGGCGAGGGGTGTGCTGTGTTATGTCAGGAAACAATTTGACATATTGTGGACTGTAAGCCAACAGTGAGATGCATTACTCGGTGTAGTGAATTGTACTGGATCTATTTAGAATTGTAGAAGAATAGTTGGGTGAGCGTGTGTGAGTATGTAGGCTGCAGTATGAGTTGCTGTGTTAAACCAAGGCTCGTTCAACCAAAGTAATTTGCTCTGCTTATTGCATGTTGCATTCTTTAGAAAGTAGTCACATGCCCTATAAATACTGAAACTGTTTATTTATGGCATCACAATAATAATTGTTCCTCAATAGAGTGGAAAAGGAATAAGTACTTAACCCCTTAAGTGTTTCAGCAGGTCAATGTTGTAGATTCAGTTAACATAAAATAGCTCAGTAAACACTTGTGAATGTCTGAAGCTTCTATGTATAATAGAAAAGGTAGGTTGCTAGTAAGTGACTTAATAACACTGCTAAACGTCCTCGCACCAAACATGAACTGCCTTGTCTGCAAAAGTCATGTGACCATGACGTTGTTTGTTTTGAGCTTTTTACTTCTTCATAACGTGGTGTTAATATGCAGACAATCTTGCTGACAAACATGTAAATATCATAACGTGTGTTTGCTGGAGAGATTATTTTCTGCTAAAATCCAATGGGATTTTTGAGAGTCCTTATGATGTCCCTATACTAGCCATGTAGCTTCCCTTCCTTGTCTCACTTTATTTCTCCTGGATTAAAAACAGATTCAAATCTCGTATTGCAAGTAACAAAATATTTGAAAATAGGTCCAACTGGGCCACAAAAGCAGGCAGTCTGACGTTGAAGATTATATAAGTGTGCTTTCACAGAAACTGTTGAGTAAATGTGGTGCATTCAGGATGAAGTTGCAACATTGTAGCACTTTTTTTTCATTCGGAAGTGAGTTTTGATACTTCCTGTTCTTTGGCTTTTTGAATGTGTTAATGGTTACATGTCTGAAATAAGTGTTGTGGTTAACACAAGCTGAATAGTTTTTCACATGTGTTCTACGGCATGAATACATATAAACAACAGTTGTTAACAAGTGACTAAAAATACCAAACGCCATCACGCAAACAAGATTGCCTTTACGATTCAATAATCATAGAGTGGTGTTAATATGGAGATTACCCTACTGAACAAAACGTTCTAAGTATCGTAAATGTGTGTTTGTCACAAAGCTTATTTTCTGAAGAAAACCAAAATCCAATGGGAACATCCCCTCAGAAGGAACCCTTGCGATGCTAACCTTTGGGTTGGCCTACACAAATACGTCATCATTGAACCACTCTGTATGCAGGGAGCATTTACTTTTAAACAGAAAGTATTTGTATATGAGTTGTATATTAAAAATGTTGTTAGGGAAACTGATTCTAGTCCTAGTCCATACAACTAATACACTGTTCCCCCTCATGTGCTTGTACTTTGATCGGTAGATTTCCCTATTAAGCTCACTTCTTAGAGAAAATAGCATCTGCTTTGGTTTAATTTATTTTCCTATGCTAGTTTTGAAAATATGGGAGAGTAAGTGCAATCATAACAGTCATGAAACAGATGGCGAGTGGAACCTCACTAACTCAGACCCCGGAGGAATTACTGTTGAGTGTTCAGATGGCTGCCATGCATGTTATACTGGACAATTTAGTGTTCAAATATGGCAGGTTGAAGCATTTTCAAGCATTGTATAGCATTCATTTCCTTTGCATGGTCATTCTTCTATAGATAGTCCCTGAGTGGCCATTAATTGATGCAAACAACATTGCATTGCCACAGGCTTTCATGTTAGCTGAAGGACTGGGGGCCGTGTCTTTGGTTTAATTAAACCTGCGATACAATACAGTGTAACAAAAAGGTTTCTGATTATTATATCAAGAGAGTTGATGGTTTCAGATCATTTACCTCCCAACCTGAGCATGGTATAATTCAGGTGTTGCCTGCATTGGCAATCCATCTGTTTTCTTTGTGAATTTCCCTAATTGGAAAACTCAATATTTAACTGTCTGCCCCAGGTGCAACAAAACACAGCAAGCGAAGAATTCCGTTTAAAAATCCCATACCAACCAATTGAAATAGTACATTATTTGGAAAATACGATTGCTTTCAAAGGCCAGAGAAAGAGTGTGTTATTATGTGTTCTTGTGTTTGCACTGATTGAGGAACATACAGGCTGGCTCTTTGGCAGATGTACAGAACATCATGTATAATATATGTGTGCTCTTTCAGCTATGCACAAAAGCCAGATGTTCGTTCTATCAGCGGGTCCCTGCGCCGCTAACATGTTGGAACACGGCGGAGAAAACCAAACAACAACAAACAAGTGTTTTCTGTAACCAACAGCAGCCATTTTGGAACATAATATAACAAAAGGACTTTTTCTCAACAGCGGGGGGCCAAAAGTTCTGTTTTTCCAGAGGAAGAATTCCAGCGTGGTCTTTTTTCCCATATCAGGTTGATAAGGTAGTTTTGGTTTTGTTGCATGTGTGATTTCCAGGAGTGCAGTTTTTGGCAGGGTGACAGAGAGCTCTCTCCGGGCTGAACAAACAGCTGTGGCATACAGGGGGACGTACCGTACAGCGTGCAGCGTCTGAGCCACAGCGGGGTGGGGGGGGCGAGGGACTGGTGGGAATGTGAAAGCTAACCTGTCTGTGGTTAATGGTCAGTCACATTGGTGCAAATGCTATCAACTTGGCATTCATTAGGAGCGGGGGTCTGAGCCGAGCCCCCGATGAAAGCCTGTGTCAGGAGTGAGCTCTGATGCCAGGGCGAGGGAGCGAGCTGGGGGAGGTGGGGGGACTCTGCGAAGACCCACCCCTGGTTATCCATCACACACAGCCATCACTCGGGAGCTGAGCAGACCTGATAAATAAATCAACTTAGGGGCCAGTGAGGTTTCAGGGCATATTCCTCTTTATGAGTACAGCACGGGGAGAGATGGATGAGGAGGAGAGGAAAAAAAAACGTTGACTCCTTTACGCCTTGGTCCCAGTAGGCCCAGAGGACCAAAGACACCAACTCTGTGATTCTTTCAAAAATTAAATATATTCACTTATCTGAAAGACCCAGGCTCAAGATCCTCATCTTTTTCTGTAACATCCAAGATAAAAGTGTGAGGACTTTCCCATTGGCTTTCAATCGGCAGCTCTTTGAAAACTCACACTTCATGATTTGAAGGTCTTTTAGAACTTACTTTGGGACAACAATTTCTGAACTGCCCCTTTCATGTGGAGATATGTAGAAAAGGCCTGTATGAACACATCAGGGAGCTTCAAATTACCCCGGCTTTAGAAAGAACATTGGTTGTAAGGGCTTAATTGAACATGACTGACTTTACTCCATGCAGCCGCCCTTCATTTTTAATCCATTCCCACCAAAGTTTTATTTGTGTCGTTATTTATTTAACACGGACAAAAGTAGAAGACATGTCTTGGATTCAGTCGAGTTTCTTGGCAGGAACTTTACAGAAGGTGACGTTTACAGTTTCACGCCGCTTTTCCAGCGTGCTCCGCTTCGAGGTGAAGGAGCAGAGACATGGGTTTAATCCTTCAAACTAATGTCTATATATCATCCTCAGAAGTACAAATTAAAAACTGCATTTTGACATTTATCCCCATCAAAACACTGTAAGGAACAAAACCAAACACAGAGTGTGTTGGGAGGAAGGATAATCCAAACTCCCCGCGCTCTGTCTCAGTTAGAAACGTAATGGTGGTGTTTACCTTCTCCCCCCGAATGTTTTCTCTCAAGGCTCTCCTTTAACATACTGTATTTGACTCTAGGAAACATTTCATTCAATCTTATGTTCCTCCCTCTTCCTCATTCCGTTTGTTCTTGGCTGCTGTTAAGTTTGCTGCAGTTTGGCAAGTGTTACATAGCCTGAACGGGAGATGTGTCTTTAGGCACATTCTCCCTGACAGAGCTGCTGAACGCGAGGGGTGACAGCGTCGGTGGGAAACTCTTTCTTCCTTTGTGGTTCGGATAAGTAAGCACGCACAACACCCCTGTGATTAAAATCTCCTTCTGATATTTCTAGCAAGTTTTCTATTAGGAGACAGACAGGGGGGAAAGATGCTGCCAAAACAGCGCGCAGAGACATCCTGGGAGTGGAATAGCATTGCAGGGTATTTAAAATATTTAAGCCAAAGTCTTTTTTATTTATTGTTTGTGGATTGCTAGCATCAGGATACATTTTGCAGCAGGGATTCCCATCCGGAGCAGTACGTCTCGGGCGTGGACCGTCACTCAGCAGGAACAGGGGGAATGTGACACACGAGGACAGATCGCTGCCACACAGCGTGCTGACAGGGCTGCATTCAGCAGGCAGAGCCACAGTCACCTGTCATCTCCCAAAGCACCGGTAATTCAGGTTCCAGCTCATAATTATGTATGGTAACCCACAAACGCAACAGCTTTAATTCCCCTTCCTACATCTTTTCACCCATGTCCAGTGCACTGAAACGCTGACTTGAATTAAATATAATGTCAACAAATTTCACTTAACTGTATTAGGTTAGTTGAAAGCAGCAATATTAAGCTGAACCTAACATTTTTCTTAATATTATCGCTTTAAGCTAACCTAATAAGTTATGTGAAATCTGTTGACATAATACATTTAATTAAAGTCAACGTTTAGTTTTTTCAGTGTGGTGGATAACAATACTTATACTCACGTAAGTAATATTTTGAGATACTTTACCTGAGTATTCTCAGTTTATGCTATTTTATACTCCACTACATTTTAGAAGCCAATATTGTACTACCACAACTTATTGGACAGCTTTTTGATTAGCTAACAAATGTACATCAATTATTGAAAAACACTTTGATATTTTTAAAATAAGATATCCAGCATAAGTTTATTAAGTAATTCAGATTAGCTCTTAATTTACAACATTTAGATCGAATGAATAATCATAATAGTAACCCAGTAACTCAATGGATATAGGATTCTGAAATGGGACATAACGCATAAGGAGTACTTTTACTTTTGATACTTTACATACATATATATTTTTTTTTATTGCTGATACTTTTGTACTTTTACTTTTTAAGTAATATATTGAATGCAGGACATTTACTTTGTAGTACTGATAGTTTTACTTAGGTAAGAAATCTGAGTACTTCCTCCACCACTGCCCATGTCTGAGACAAAAGAGGCATTTACATTTTCTTGACGAGTGCTCTCTGTCACCCCCCCCCCTCCTCCCTCATGCTCTCTGTAAAGCTTATTTAACCCGGGGTTAGATTACAACAGTGAGGTGATGCCTGGCCCTCCTCCAGCCCCCCATTATCAGGGGGCCACCACCTAATCTGGAGGAGCAGCTCTTCATTAATGTATTATTAACAAGCCTGTTACAGTGTAATGCAGGGAGAGGCTCTCCGCTGGGGATAGTCCTAATGGGGGGGGGGGGGGGGTGCAGAGTGCGCCCAGGGAAGCGGTTTACAATGAAAGACCACTGCATTGGGCTGAGAGGGGTCTGATGCGGCTGCCCCTCGTCTTCCTCCACCACGGATCACAGAGAGTCAATTTACCAATTAGCTTAATTGCATATTTGGAATGTTAAAGACAACAGGGTTTCATTGAAAGACGCTCTCTCAGCCCCGCAGCGCCCGTGTTGTAAACAATGTCATCTGTGGCGGTGCATCAAAGAGGATCTTAGTGTTAGATCACTGACTCATTTCATACTGATATACATATGTACATGTAAGTGAAACTGACATCAATTGTAGCCAATGTTCTTCTACAGTGTGAGGATGCACAATTACATTATTTGCACCAGAGCTGAACCTTATTCAGAGCAAGATGTAAATATTAAATAAATAATATAATCCCCTCTTTGTGTTTGAATGTAATTATGGTCCAGGAGTCTACTAGCTATTGAACCTTTGTTTCAACTGTTTCTACTATCGGAATGAACTGAAATGAGCTGCTATCAAAGCTGTGTGAGCGTGATGAGCATCAATAGGAAAATAAATCATAAATGACATCTGGACTCAAGCTCGACTGCACCTGGTCTTGGACTTGGCTTGGATTAAAATGATAAGTTGTTTTGATGAATGATCATTATACTCATGAACAAAACATGATGTTTCTGCTAAATATTGGTTAATATTGTGAAATGTAGATAATCAATGGAAGTTTTGTGATGATCTATGTTTCTTACTGTCAACCAATCCCAATACATTCAATGCTACAACAATGAAGGAATGAGTCTATTGGCAGCACGTTGAATTGTTTTACAAAAGAAGCATTAGCAGATTCTCACAAATCTGAAATGATAGTTGTTGATGTTCTTAGTCCTTATGTTACGGTGTTTGAATGGAATTGTGTTTATGACTGTTGGTCAGACAAAACAAGACATCTAAAGATGTAACGCTGGCTGGAATATAGTCATGGCCACTTTGCTACTTCATTTGTAGGCCATATGATCAGTTGACAAAATATCCAGCTGATGACTATAAGTGTTGGATCCCATAAAGCCTACAGAAATGAATTGATCCTGCTCCCTACTATTGGCAGTGAATCCAAATCAATGCATTCCTATTTTCACTAAGCTCCACTGTCTCTTTATGGGACCACACATTGTTGCATTGGGTAACATGTTGCTTTATCCTCTGCTGAAAAAAGACCAAAATCAGTCATTTCATTCAGCTGTCACTCAGCAATCATCAGCATCAGCCCACAACAAACATGGTATTATCGGCATGTTGACGTCTAATTGGGAAGAAAACAATAAAAAAGCTTTTATACTTCTCTTTTCTTCTTCAGAGTATAGTCTTTAATGAATAATAAACTATTTGCGGATCAGAATTAGTTTTCTTCTCCAGTCTGCTTTATCCTCCATGTCACGTGACCAAAACACGGCTCCAGATTCCTCCTTAAGCACATGTCCCCCCCCCCTCTCTTCACACTCCCTCTCTGCTGTCTAATTGACTTCATGCCTGTTCATGAAAAGGATCCTGGTTTCCACCTGTTCTGCCTCTATTCACAGCGTAACACCAAATTCTCCTGTGCTCTCACTCTATTAACAGAGATCATACCCAAGTTCAGCTCCCCGCTATTATTGCAGGCGATGCTAAAATCTAATTTTCAACTCAATTTAACCCGGCCTACCTCGGATGGAGAAGTCCTCACTCTGACTTAATAATGAACATACAGTACAGCTAGAACATCTTATATATTAACATTCTGATTATTGCCTGGCAGTCGGGAAACAACAACCATTCTGCTATTTATAAGCATAGTGTCACCAGATTCAAATTAAGAAATGTATTGGTGGCTTATTATATTGTGCTGTAAACAGAATCCTTTGTATACTATCAAAGGTTCCCTCATCTGATCCAATCTTTTTCAACTAGGTGCCCCAATTATAGTTAATAATTCAGTGATCTTTATGCAGTTAGTTCATGTGACCTAGATAGCAGGTTTTTTAATGAAGTCTTGTTTGGCATTCCGCCTGCTCCCGTTCAGAGACCCATTACCTGGCTTCCCCGTGCCACAGCGCTCACCCTCACTACCCGGATGATCAACTCCCCAATAAATTGATGTGGAGGTACAGTAGTGTCAGCGCCTATCAGACGGGGATTGTCAGATAATGTCATTCAGTGTTGGCACATTCTGCAACCTCAGAGAGATTGATTCCATTTCCCTTATGGATATTCATTTCCTTTCACAATAGACAGACTTAATTCATGTGAAGCAACATACAGTAAGATCAGTGGTTTTAAAGTTACTGAGCACAAGTACTGTACTCAAGTACAATTTTGACATTCTTTTACTTTACTTGAGTATGTCGCTACTTTGTACTTCGACTCCATTACATTTCAGAGGGAATTATTGCACTTTTCCTCCACTACATGTATTAACACCTTTAGTTACTTCACAGATGTGGATGAATGATGTGAAATATAACCAAGTGTTAAATCAGACTTTAGTTCCACCTGGAGTAAATCCACCAGCTACCCTGCAGTATACAAAGTCATTCAAACTAGCTGCACCTTTACCAGCTTTGAGAACACTTTCATGATCAATCATTATAAAACATATCATATATATTATTCTGAAATGGACCAATCTGCACGACTACTTTTACTGTCGCTACTTTAAGTATACTTTGATGATAATACTTTTGTACTTTTACTTGAGGAACACTTTGAATGCAGGCTTTTTTCCTTTACTGTGCATATGTACACTGCCTCTATTCTGTATTTTTGTATATATATATTTTGAATTCAATATATAAACTCTATATATATATATCCGTTATTATGCATATGTTTATATTCACTTTTTGCGTATTTTGTTTATTTTCTGCTGCTGATATATATCTTTAAATATATACAAGTAGAATGTGAAATATAAAAATCTGAAGACTTTCAAAGTCAACTTGTTGACAGTTTTTTTTTCTATTTTGAGATGTTTATATTTTATGTTTATTTACTACTTCTTTTATTTTTCAAATGGTGTGCAATGGCTTTGTTTTCACATAGGTCATGAAAAAAAGTCCCAATTTGGGATCAATAATGTAAAACTTATCTTACTGTTTTTTATCTTTATTTAGTTTGCATAATAATTCTAATTCATGCGCACTGTCTTATCTATGCTGCTGTACATCTTATCTTTATCTTATCTTATGAGACAGCCAGTTCTCGCTCAGCATCGCAAGAGGGTCTCTCCTAACGAGAGGGGGGGGGGTGACGTTGCCGTGGCGTCCTTGAGGAGGCTGTCTGCGGCTGTAGCTCTGAGCTCCCCTCCAGCAGAAACACAGATCCTTAGCAGGAACAGTCTGCCTGGTGTTTAACGGTGCACCATATCCAGCCTGATACCTCCTGTCTCTGCTTCCTCCAGCGGTCCACCACGGTTACCGGGCCATCTGTGACTAAGTGCTGTGCAGTTACCCCACTTTTTAGAGCACTACCCCCCAGCACATCTATGATCTTAATGAACCCACAAGCTTTTTACTGTCAATCAATAATTGAACAGCCACTGAAGGAGCCTTTTTTTCCACAGCTATTTGAAGGGGCACGAGGGTGGCTGAGTTTACCCAGCAAGTTAAAATGCACTCTGTAGAGCTGTGAGAGTCTATTGGTATGTCTATAATGCATTATAAACACACTTAAACTGCATTATAATCTGCTTATAGCTCTATATAATTTATAAATAGAACTGTTCAAACATATTCGTAATGCTAATATAATAATAGGACCACCATAGAGCATTTTATAATGACTTAGAAGGTCAAGGATTAGAAGGTACTACACTCAACGATCATTGTTTTTGTAATTTCCATATTTGTGTTACATTGTAATAGTTATGTAAAATATATAATACATTACATCTTATTATAAGTTACTCTAAGTGGTCATTGGATGATTTAGGTAAAGTGAAAATAATACAATTATGTCAATGCGAAAAAAGAAAACACAAAACATTATTATAACAGTGATTATAATGCATTATAACAAATATATAATGTACAGTCATTATAATGTCTTGTATAATGTCTATAATGATAATTGGTAGAAAGCATTATGAATATGTATGCATGTTTAATTATAGAGAGTGAAAAACAGATAATGAGTTTATGTTTAGAAAGCATTTCACACAGGGGCTTCATATCAAATGCTATTTTCATCCTTTCCTTTTGTAGGTATCTGTATTGAGCCTAATGTGTTCAGAAAAGCTGACATCACACAAACAGAGTGATGTTGGTCTCAGCCGTTCCATCCCATCCTAATTTTCACCTCATTCGCGCCTATAGGGGAGCATCTGACTACCATTATCCACAGGTCATACAGCCCTGTTCTGTGTTAGAGGTAACACCTCCAGGCTGCTGCCTATTAGCATCTCTCAGTGATTGAAGCTAACTGTGAATACAGACTTTACAGCTGCTCAATGCTTTTACAAGTAACTCAACAAAGGCTCAGATTGAAACAGTAATTACCCCCATTATCAGATGAACCTTTCATAGAGGTCATCACTATGTTACGTTGTGTCAAAATAAGTGTTGATAAAATCCAAAAGTATGAGAGATACAATTATGCTAACACAACTGTTATTTACTCATTAATCATAAGGTTATTTCCTCAACGTAGTGTATCTCAGGTAATGTTGTCATTTACTCCACTGCATGTACTGTATCTGACAACATAAGTTACTGATTTAGATTTTACATACAAATTGAGGAAATATAAACAAGTAAATTAACCTACCCAACCAACACATTCTCACTCCCAACTCGACCTATGTTGACGTTATGTCAGGGTCCCTGTCGTCACTTTCCAACGTAAGGGCGTTCCCTTTAGCGTCGGGTTTCAACTAACAGGGAGTCCCATTGACTTCAAATCAAATCAAATCAAATCAAGTTTTATTTATATAGCACATTTATAAACGATTTTTGGTCGAGCCAAAGTGCTGTACATATAATAAAAATAGCCTACAGTAGAGACACTTTACAGCAAATACAACAACACAGATTGTTCAGAATATCAGTATGAGAAAAACGACACCCCTCTGTGACCCTCACATTTGCATAGAGCTCCCTGAACGTTGGTAATAGACGAGTTGGGATCGTGGAGAAATGCTCTCCGCAGACCCATTCTCACAGCGTTTATCAACTCAATATCAAGCCACACTTATTGTTTTTACTTCTTTATTTTAATTGTATAATGTAGGACTTTTGTTGCCGTCAGTTATGGGGAGAGTAGGGGCTCAAAATACTGAAATCTGTATTGTTTCATCGTTTTTTCCTTCTAATGTTGTATTCTTTTCTAAACCACACACTGTTATTTACTCAACAATAACACATCATTCCTTGTGTTTATGTATTTGTTTGATTGTATAATGTCGGACTTTTGGAGTCCGTCAAGACGGTCAGGACCGAGGGTCAGAGCAGCTCATTCAAACACAGGAAGCTGTATTTTCAAAATAAGAGTTCATTTTAATATTATGTTTGATAATATTATTTTTATTAACTAGACCACTGGGTCATGTTAAGACCATCTTTTCTGTCGGTTTGGTGTTACAAATATAAAAACAATATATGTGTGGATAACAAAATACATCCATCATAAACTAAACTGGAAACAGCAGTATATGTTATGTGCTTTAACCGCCTAGTGGTTAAAGCACGTTATTGCTTTTTTTTGTTGATACGTTATATTTGATGAAAACATACAAATATTAAGAGTACATACTTTCATAGGGGGAAAGTAGAAGGTCAATGATAGAAATATAGAATAGAAAATATCATGAAGATACTGTAGTGATCTCTACAATAAAACAGTTTAGTGCCGGATGTCCAAAGATATTAATAGGAGGATGTGCAAAACAGACAAACTAATTAGGCTTTATTTAAACATTAAAGAATACTTTAAGTTAAGGTCTTCTTTTGAATAACAAAAAAGTGTTGTGGGTATCTACAGATAAATATTAAGCCTGACAAAGTACTTAATGTTTAATATATTGCATCATTTGTTTTGGGACTTGACAATCAACTTTCCTGCAATGTTAACTATGTTGAAGCACTTATTTTAACTGATATTATAAATATGTATTATACTCTTATATAAGATGTATGTAGATAGTATAAGAAATGTGCAGAATACGACAGTTTAATGGTGGAGGTACACACATATTGATAGATGTCTTGTAATGCACTGTTGAGGAACCTGCGACCCAAGTTTTTCATCTCCGGCCTTGTCAGGTATTGAACAATCAATAAATAAAGAACACAGAATTATTAAATATAAAACACAGAATTTGTGTGATTATACTAAATGATTTACAAATAAACACCACTGCATATTTACAACTGTTACACATGCTGATGTAACGCAAATGTTTCCAACTTGGGATCAATAAAGTATATATTATCTTAAGCTGATCGATGGCTACTGCCATATTTGCAAAATGTGCCTCTGAACCTTGACAAGTGCATGTTTCAGGCTTATCAATGAACAACAGGAGGGGTCACAGCAGAGGTTGCACTAGACTTTTTCGCTGCCCGTCATTTTGACGGACAGAATCGTAAAACTTCCGTCAAAATCCAGAATTACCCGTCGGCCTTTACACAACTCTGACGAGGGAGGGGGGATGGAGCATGCTCGTGAACTGTCAACGGGGGGGAGGGACAGTTCACATGCGCCGTGTTATGCATAGCTGCTGCACCTCGCGGGAGCGTGCACAGCGTAAAGCCAAAACTCACAGACATTTCAATGATTTGTACGGCACAGTTAGGTTTGGAAACGGTATAATTTCCTTTTTGGAGGGCATACATAACACGGCATAACACCGGAGCCTCGCTGCGGGGAAACTTTGGCGCTGTTCCGAGTTTGTTCTAATCTGTCAAAATGACTGCTTTCAGATTTGTTCGTCATTGTTAAAAAAAATCCGTCATAGACGGAACATATTCGGTTAACGCGACCTCTGGGTCACAGACATAAGACCAGCTGTTAAATAAAGCTCTTCTGACCTTAGCTGGCATGTGGGTATATATTAATGCTGCCCATTATGGGCACAAGCTGTTTTCACCAATTTTTTAATTATATGTTTTAAATTTGAGTGTTTCCTATCTCCTAAACCTCCAGGGATGTACACAGTTTAATACTGGCAACTTCTTATTATGGGAAAAACGAAAACGTCTTTTAAAACTACAATTCCCAGTAGAGACGTGCCATAGATAGAGAACATGTTGCGAAACACACAATAGCCAGCATGTGTAGTTCTGGGGTGGGGGAGGGGGGGACGGGGTGGACCCGTTCAAATCCAGTTTTGGACAGTCTGCCGTGATTCCATCCCATTTCAAAGTGCTGTTCGACGCTCGGCGTAACCCTCGGAGCACACTCAAACATCCAAATACAGAGCTTGAGGACTATCACGGGGTTTGTCAAGCAAAGAAGAGAGAATACTTACTTCCGGGTGTAAAATTCTCTAAAGCAACTACTATGAGCTGCTCCGACCCTCGGTCCTGACGGACTCCAAAAGTCCGACATTATACAATCAAACAAATAAATAAACACACTCTTATTGTTGAGTAAATAACAGTGTGTGGTTTAGAAAAGAATACAAAATTAGAAGGAAAAAACGATGAAACAATACAGATTTCAGTATTCTGAGCCCCTCCTCTCCCCATAACTGACGGCAACAAAGGTCCTACATTATTCAATTCAAATAAAGAAGTAAAAACAATAAGTGTGGCTTGATATTAAGTAAGAAAAAGGTTGATAAACGCTGTGAGAATGGGTCTGCGGAGAGAGCATTTCGCCGCGATCCCAGCTCGTCTATTACCAACGTTCAGGGAGCTCCATGCAAGTCAATGGGACGCCCTGATAGTTGAAATCCGACACTAAAGGCCCCCCCCTTGCGTTGGAAAGTGACGACAGGGACCCAACAGTAGAAACAAAAACAGCTGCACTGATTAGTCAATTAATCAATTAATTGGTTGACAGAAAATCAATAAGCTATTATTAAGATCATTTAGTTATTTTTTGTGCAAAAACATGCCATGGCTCCAGTTTGACAATTCTGATTGTTTTTTTAAATAATGAGGTATTGACTGTTGGTTGAACCACAACAGCAAAACAAGGTGTCTCTTTGGGAATGTGTAATTATAACATCACACCATTTTCAAAATGTTTCCATTCAGAAAATCCACTATCTAATTTTTTTAATAATCAGCAGATAATTAATCAATGGAAAGAGTCATTATTTACAGCCTGATGTAAATTATTTCAAAAGAGCTCCACCTCATCTTTAACAGTAAAACCCTGCCTTTACATTAATGCATGAGTATAAATATTCAAATTTTGAAATATATTTAAGAAATAACACAATTTTCTGCGATTATTCTTAATACTGTGGGGAGGTAAGGTGGTTTTAGTCTCCCCATTGGAAGGTTGGTGGTTCAACGCTGTAGCTAAGACTAGAAAAAGAGCAACATAAATACCAAAAACAGTTTGGTATTAGAATGTACGGTGGCCCTGAAGTGCAAGTCAAAACAACATTTCAGAAAACACTACAGCATTTCACAAAACACTACAGCATTGTTGTGTCTCGTCAAATGTGTTAGTTATGTTTATGTATTTTGTCTGTCATTTCCTGTTTTATTTTGAATTTACCTCTTTCATTTCAGGCCCTGTTTCTTCCTCCCCTTGTGTGTTTTTCCCGCCATCATCAGTGTCTGCCCCGCCCCTGATTGTTTCCACCTGTTCCCACTCACCTCGTGTTTAAATAGTCCTGTCTCTCCCCTGTCCTGTGTCAGTTCGTCTTGTTTGTTTCTCCGAATGGTCGTGCCAAGCCTCAGCTCAGAAAGGATCGCTTTCACTCATGTCAGGTTTTGTTTCTTTTGTTCATTTTGTAGGCTTAAGTTTTTCTTAAGTTCTCTTTTTGTTATGCCTAGTTTTTTCCTCCTTGTGAGCGCCTTTTGTTATTTCCAGTACCTACTCTGTTAAGAGGGATTACCTGATCTGTGCAATTAAAATGATTTACATTCAAGACTTTGTCTCTGGGTCGTGCATTTGGGTTCATCAGTTTGTGTCGAGATCCTGACAAGCATTTCACAAAACACTTCAACTTTTATGGAAAGGGTATTCCTTTAAGTTTAGGGCATGTGGGGCGGAGAAATGTGATAGGTGGGTCGCTAATGGACGCGATGAACGGGAGATTATTATTTTTTCTTTTTAAATACATTTTTTGGACCTCAGGCCGAAATCGAACCTCGGTCCTCGCGGGCGGTAGTGGATTGTTACAGCCGGAGACTCGCAACGGCGGTGGACTTTCACAACGGCAGCGGCCCACCGGGAAAAGTCCCGAATCTCCCGATGGCCAATCTGAGCCTGCTCACACATGCGCGTTCATGTGAAACACACACACACACACACACACACACACACACACACACACACACACACACACACGCACACACCAGCGTTGCAGTCGGGAAGAAAAGCAATGTGGAGCGCATCTCACCACTTCATAAGGAGTTTAACCGTGACACTTTTCGAAATCCCGTTTGTGTCCTCCCACTTTACGAATAGGCCTATATTTATTATAATTTAACGCAAGCCGTCATCGCCACGGAGGAGCACACAGCCTCTGTGAGCGAGCGAGACAGAGAGAGAGAGAGCTAGAGAGAGCACACCGTTATCTATTTAATATAGCCTAGTGGTACAAAATAAAGTAAGAAATCATTCCAATGAATGATTGGAATTTTTACTATGACCGTAATAAAAAAAAAAGATTTAAAAGGGGAGTGATTAGTAAAATATGCATAAATCAAATATGCATAAATAAAAAGAAAGAATGCTAAGATAAGAATAAACAAGTTTAAATGATTTGTTATTGGTTGTGATCATATTCTAAAGATATGTGAAATATGAGTGTTGAGAGCTGTATCCATAAATTCATGTTGTGCTCAAAGTGCAGCAGATTGAGGCATTTCACTTCAACATTTAAAAACAAATCTTCCAGTGGGTGCATGCCCCCGGACCCCCCTACAGGAGGTGAGGTCCACCCCCAAATAAAGCAGGTTAAAATAATTAAATTGAATACATTTTATTTTAGTAAACACTGAAAACGGGTCCCACAGAGCCAAACAACACACAAAGGTTAAAGGTAAGCATATAATAATGTTAAAATGTGCTAAATATATACACTGCAAAAGAGGAGTAATAGTACACTGAACAAAAATATAAATGCAGCACTTTTGTTTTTGCTCCCATTTTTCATGAGATGAACTCAAAGATCTAAACATTTTCTATATGCACAAAATAACCATTTCTCTCAAATATTGTTCACAAATCTGAAAAAATCTGTGATAGTGAGCACTTCTCCTTTGCCGAGATAATCCATCCCACCTCACAGGTGTGGCATATCAAGATGCTGATTAGACAACATGATTATTGCACAGGTGTGCCTTAGGCCTGATCGATCCGATCTCCATTCGTAAAACACACATTTTAAAAGGTTTCTCGCCTGCCGTCTTGTCTGCACACTTGTCAAAGCATTCATTCATGTTTTTTACTAAACGGTATCAGTATGTTGTTACTTCGGCATCATTTTGAAACGTGTATTACAATTACATTTACAATTACAATTGAGTGACTCGCCGTTGCGAGTCTCCGGCTGTAACAGTCCACTACCGCCCGCGAGGACCTTCAGGAGGTTCATAGAAAATTCCAATGACAAACGTTTTTGAATTTGGTCAAATTTTGTTCCACAGATTGGGCTACGATATAAACCTTCAGACAATTCTGGAACGTAAATATAGCCACTAGAAGTACTCTACGTGTCTGTAATTGTGGCTAAACATGTCTCTCTTAAGGATAAATCTCCTTCTGAAATCTAGTGGGAGGTGATTTGATGCCAGAATTCAACATTAGAAAGATGAGCGAGATCCAGAGAGAAGAATACTGATGTTGAGGTTGATTACAAAAAGTATAGTATAGTGTAAGCTTAAAGATTTTGAATGCTAAATATTTAGCTGATTTTGCCAGTTTGGATGAGGTTAAACCCTCTTGCAATATTTCAGAACGATACTTCCTTTTGAGTGATCCCTGGTAAGAGATCCCTGGTAAGAGATCAGATCAGGCAAAAAGGTTTGAATTCTCTGCAGGGTCATTTTGATAATGTTGTCATACAAGTATGGTTACAATCTGAGTCCGTCAAAGGCAAAAGAAAAACACTAGTTGACCGTCGTTGACCATCCAGAATGCCCCAAAGGATAACAATGACTCAGAGATGCCAATGTCTACGATTTGGCCGTAGCAACTACGATTTTTAACCTAAACTACGCTTCTACGATTTTTCAATGTTTTGCTACGATTTTTTTACACAAGATATTATGTCTGAGAAAATAAAGTGGCGCCACCTATCGAATGCATTTGAACGAACATCTTTGATCCCGAAAGTCCGGGTTTCACTTCCGGCGCCCCATGCGATTAACCCGTAGCATTCATATAGCTATAGTAAGCTTAATGATACCGGATCCGGATATCCGTGTTTAATGAGACTAAACCCCGGACAGGCAGGCGCGGGTGAATAGAACACGATCGAGTCGATGAGTGTCACGAGAATCTTATAAAATCGGTTTAAATCCGCGAAAAATTGTCCCCAATGCGATGGCAGCACCACCCGCTAAAAAGCAGAGGACTAACGACCAACGATTTCTGCCAGAATACTCTGTTGTGTGGCCTGTGATTCATAGGTCAAAACTCGACGAGTTTCATGCGTACTGCACGCTGTGTAACTGCGATGTCAGCATTCGACATGGCGGGAAGAGTGATGTCGAGCGACATACAAAAACGTTGAGATTGTATATAAACATGCACTTTAACCAGTGCCATAGATTAGTACTAGGATATTCATGTATATATAGTTGAGTGTGATGTGGTAGTAACATAGTTATTGATGTGCAAGGAGTCAAAAAATGCCATCAAGAAATAAGATCCAGGTAGTTTAATCTTATTTTCCTTTTTTTTTAGGTTAACTTAAGGGAATGATAGCACATATATATAGCTGAGTCATTGCATTAAGATTATGGATGAACATGTGTTGGGGTGGGGGCAATGTTGGGTATACTATATCTGACGTACATAAAAGAATACTTCACACTGGATCTTAGTAGATGCTTCCTAGCATCTACTAAGATCCAGTGTGAAGTATTCTTTTATGTAGGTCAGATATATGGGAAATGGTCTCCTTGAATAACTTTACTATGAGTACACTTAAACTTAAAGTAATATCAGTTGTACATATATATTATATTGCATGTTTGTGAGCAATTTATTACTATGGATTATGATATGACTGATCAACATGAAGAAAATAGAAACTGAAGCTCTATGGTTGGTTTAATAAAATGACAAAGGTTGCAGTGCTCACTCGATTTATTGTGTTCATTTAATGTTTATATAATTAGCTGCATTGTTTTCAATAGCATTTAAGGAAACATTGGATAGATAAACATTAAAATAGGTCAGGGATCCCGGATGACTTTTTTTTGCATCTGTCCACTATTTCACCAAAAGGTTCTGCTTGAAAACAACACCTGATGAGAAATAATAGCAGCTCACAGAGCCCCTGAGAGCCTTTAATATAAAAAAAAATCTCGGGGGCTTACAGCGCCCCCCGAACCCCCAGCTGGTTCTTTGCTCGCTTCGCTAGCAAATGCTACTCTTTTTACATATTCAATGTTGGCATCTCTGCAATGTAGTGTGTTCTTATGTAATATGAATACAAAAAAAAGATGTTTCCCCAGTAGTTACTTACAGCAGTGGTTCCCAAACGGTGTGCCGCGGCACACTGGTGTGCCGTGAGGCAAGTCCGGGTGTGCCGTGGGATTTTGTGACAACCATACGTTATTATTGCAATATACAACTACACAAAAATAATTATATTTTAATTTACTATATCAGTACTTTGTAGGTTTATATGTACGTAATCTGTGCGACTTGCACGTCCACATCTCCACGTGCAGTGCTGCATAAACATGGCTGAGTCAGCGATAACTTTCGAGGGGTGGAGGTATGCCCATTATTTTGAGTTTGTCCGAAGAATAGACAGGAATGTGACGGTGAGGTGCAAACTGTGTCCAGGCCAGAAGCTGTTATCCACTGCTGGAAACACCACGTCAAACCTCAACACACACCTGCAAAGAACACATGCTAAGGTGAAGCTACCGCACACGCTATTTGTTGTTTGTTTATATCACGTAGTCTGTTCTTCTTCTCTGTCTTCCGGTTGTTGCCTGTTTTGAATGACAAATACACACTACCGCCGCCTGCTGGTAAGGAAAGTTATTGCCACTCACGCATGTGCAGTTCGTACGTGCTCGGCGAGTAAAGTAACGAGTTACTTTATGTAGATAGTAACGAAGTAGTGTAATATATTACTTTTTATTTTTAAAGTAATATGTAATATATTACATTTTTTTAGTAACGACCTCATCTCTGGAGTTGGCGTTCTGCTGAGTTTCCTTTGCCTCATTTTAAATGTTGTGACCTGTCTGGTTTAAATGAGTGTGTTGCTGCTTTGATGAAGCCTAATTTGATACATTTTCAATTTCATTTCTGAAATATTTCGTTAATAAATATTTCATGAGTAATATAGTTGTCTTTGTCACATTTTATTTGGCATTAGTAAATAATTATGCACATTTACAGATATTTTACATGATATGAGTGATAACACGTGTTATAAGGGCTATTTTGCACAATAAGTGTGCCTTGAGATTTGTACTTGTCCTTTGGTGTGCCTTGGGCACAACAAGTTTGGGAACTACTGACTTACAGTATAGAAACCAAAACATCCAGGGGAAAAATATGGAAGTTACCATTTAAAGGGGCCCTATTCTGATCATGTTCAGGTGTATATCAGTATGTAGTGTCTCTACTGTGACATGTCTCCATGCTTTAATGTTCAAAAAGCTCTGTCTGAAACCAGAGCCCAGTCTGCTCTGATTGGTTAGCTGGCTGGCTCTGTTGTGATTGGTTAACCGCTTACAGACGTCTCATCTTTTAGCCCTATCAGGTACAATCTGTTGGAGCACTAGCCAATAGAAGCGTGAGAGTAAAATAGTGATGTCATTATGTTTCGGAAGTAAACAAAGGAGTCCAATGAAGTCATTTCAGCCGGGGAGTGGGAGAGAAAACTGTACATACAAGTCTAATAGGCCCTCTTTAATATGAGATTCTATCACCTTCATACATTGCAATGTCTTTACTGAAATGGGTCTAGAACTGAGCAGTGTCCGGGCTGTGAGACCCCCCCCATCCGCTGCAGTAACTATGTTCTCGGTGCTTTTAGTCGGGAGGTTAAGCAGCTGAGAGCAGAGTTTTTCTTCCTCCAGTATTCCCCACAGGCGGCGGGGGAATTCTAGAGGAAGTATGTCCCCCGGTTCTCTTAGCCCTCTTTATCCCGAGACTTCCACAGAATAGACCTTAAACCACTTTAGCTCTGCTTTATGGTATCATCATTGAGTCACTTGTGACATGTAGATGCACAGGGTGCTAGAGATCTAAAGATTCATCCATTATTTATGAATTGTGTCGCATGGATATAAATGCTGCTATCTCATTGTGGGGTACTTGGCCTTTCGAACCCCGCTACCAAACTGCGCCATCTATCCACAGACTGATGCTGAGCTTTTCATTCCAACACTGCCGGAGTATTGCATCTGCCGGGGGAGCTGCTCCACACCGGACTCAGCCGTTTGTTATGTGCATTTCCACTTTTGCATTATTTTATGAGGATTTGAAGAGTGTAAGCAAACAACTTTGAGATGCGCCCGAGGGCCAGCCCTGAGAAGTGAGAGGAGCCGTGTCCTCCATCCTCCCGGGAGACACAAATCCTGCTCCACACCAATTAATTAGTTGGACGGTGCGTAATGGGAAAACATTAGAATTGTTATGAGGGGAAAGGGAGTTTGACTGACAAGGTCCTGCTCTTAACTTTTGTTGAATTAAAAGAGGATAGCGATGCGAGGTTCGGTATATTGGAACGGCTATTTGCATATTTGCGGCTATATTAAAGGGATTAGCTCCAGCCAGCGAGGCACAACAAACAGAAGGAGGAGGACAGCGTGGTTTAATATCACAAATGACACCCAGGGAGTTACCCTCTAGCTCCAAGCCTGATTACAGCTTCTTAATTAGGACAGCTTCTCAACCCTCACACATCCAGTGTGCAGCACGACTTTAGTCCCAGATTCAATATTTACCCTGTACTTCTCTACTTGTACCGGGAGTTTTTACCGGGGATAGAGGGCTGAGTCGGGGGTGATATTAATCATGAAATCTGCACCTCGCATGCAGGTGCAAACCAATTAGCAGGCTGGCATTTAAAGGACTTTAATTAATATTTCGTCACAGATTAAATCAGGTATCGGTTATGTATAAATGCCTTTCACACGACTTTTCAAATATTGGGGTCCCGGGTGTTGCATTATAGGCAGCTGTGAGATTTTGCTTCCTGTATTGGCACCTCACATTTGCACACATGCTGCTCCAATACTGTGTAATAAAGTTGTTACATGCTGTATTTTATTATGTGAATATGAGTGTGCGATATTCTTCAGGGTGTGTAGTTAAATATCACTGCTAAAGTTCAATATTAAGAAATGTGTAAAGCATTATTTAATTTAAGATTGAAATCCACTTAAAGGTTTTAACATGGCAGCTGTGCGTCCACATACAATTCATATTGAATGACCGAAATTATTATTGATTGCTGTTTACATCGTACAGCTCGGCAGAACAGTTACTGTGTAGGAGCAGCCAATGGTTTAGTGCGGACTATATGCTGTGGTTCGAGTTATTCATTACTTTTAGTCTGTTTCATGTTAATGCTACTTACTTTTTTGCCCTACTCCATTTCAGAGGCACTTTTAATTCAAATTATTTTATCTCACAGTTATAATTACAATATTTAGTTTTAAGATTTGCTTATACAATATGATGCATTATTATGGATTACATAGCCCACAAATATGAAATTAAACGCACCTAAACATCTGCATATTATTTTTAAAATGAGTAATTAAAAGGACATAATATAATATATAGCATGATATACTCAAAAGGAGAATTATGTAAATGCTAATAACATTATTTTTGGACATTTTAATGAAGTCAACATTTTTAGGCAGGACTTGTTGTGTAATTTCTCCATTTCACTTTCACCATTGTTTATATGGTAGCAGAAAATCAAGACTAGAACATAGCTGTAGACATATTATCAATGTTGGAAGAAGTAGTAAAAAATACTGTGGTCTTAGAGTAGTATCAGCATCAAAATGTACTTAGAGTACAACAAGTACTCATTCTGCACAATGTCCCATTTCAGAATAATATAAAGTGCAGAAGTATTATCAGTTAAACGTCCTTCAAGTATCAAAAGTAAAAGTGCTGGTTATCCAGCTTTGATCTTTTCATTACATTATGATGGTTATTATAATATCCTGAAGAGCATTGTAGAATTGTAATTTGTCAATGTGGACCAAATTTAGATTTAAGTACTTTGTAGATTAGTAGCACAGTACTGCATTATACCATATCAGCTTATCATGTGTTTTTATATGCAGAAAGTAAATGCGTTAAAATAAAGTAGTCGAGGGAAAGTATGAGATTGCCTCTGAAATGTAGCGGAGCGAACAAAGAACGAAGACTTCTGTCCCAGACGTGACAAAGAAAACATTTTTTGCCATAAAAATGTTCTCTTTCAGAGTGTTTTAAAATCATAACATATATTCATATGTGTCGGCCCTAAATTCATCATATAAGAAGCAATACACATGAAATGGACTTTGTTTAAATCATAACACACAAAGACCTTTTCTCTTCAGGAAGAGTTGGAAATGCCTGTTTACGATAGTTTGTGCAAAACCGACCTTTGATAGTGAATAATATAATTTCATTGTTTTTCCTGTGTTTTAATTTACTAGCTACTCTATAAAAGCTGGACACACATACGTCAAACATTAATATTACAGATTGTGTCATCCTCACTGTCGGGGCCCAGCTTTATGAAATCACACGGGGGCCACTGACCTGCAAAGATGCGACTTGAACCGCTTCTTTTTCTACCGCCGCGAGGCAGGCTGGGTTAAAGGTCAACTGTCACAGAAGCCACAGAGGATCCTCCTGGGTGAAGATCCTTGAGACTTTTCCCTTAAACCAAGACACCATGGCCGGGTTTCACAGGTCTGCCCTGCGGCCGCCCCGGGGCTTGAATACTTTGCTGTGTTTATGGGACCACTGGCCACAGACCCCGAGCATTTCCCCAGCCGCGGTGCACTTGATGTTAATGTTTAAACGGCTTACTGGTTTGCCACCACATTGTAAAGTGTGTGTTCAAAATCCTACTTCTTACTAGTGAGAGGTTTGTTGACACTACAACTTTATTGCAGGGGGTCAAATCTCATTTTTACTGGTTACGTCAGATTAACCCTGTCGTATTCATTTCTCCCCCCTTACTTTGATGTTCCCAGTCAAATGTACCCGCTCTGTTTTAACATGAACGCAAAAAAAAAAATGAATCATCACCTTCTTGTATTTAACACTCGTTTAAGTTGAAAAAAAAATGTTCACACACTGAAAAAACTGAAATATTGACTTCAATTAAATGTACAATGTCACCAAATAGCACACAACTGCATTAAGTTAATTGAAGTAAGGAATTTGAAGTTCCTTTTCAAGCTTATTAGTATTGCTTTCAACTAACCTAATATTGCTAGGTATAATCTATCAGCGTTAGTCTACGTTTTAGTTTTTTTCAATGTGGTTCACCTGAAAAACTGCAGTGAATATACAAAGAATAGATACTGAAAATGTATTACAAAATGAACATTTTGGTGATTTGGGTGTGTACTATCTGATGATGAACATAATGGGTTACCCATTCATTTTCTATGGTGGCCAAAATGCAATGAAAGTGGTGATCAGCAATGCTTCCTACTGTGGAAGATATCATAAGGCCTCAATCAATCAAATGTAAGAGACAATATTTATGATTAAGGAAAGTAGTAGATCCTCAGTTAAACAACTTTTGCTGGTTTAACAGTAGAGTAGCCACACAGCCTCAGATAAATGAGCTTGTTCTCATTCAGTGCTGCGTATTCTAAGCACTGATTGGAAATCCACTCAGCTACAACTAAACTGTGTTTGCTCTATCCACAGTGGGGGGGGGGGAAGAAATCATATTAGCAAAAATAAATGTTGGTGGGTTGTTAGAGAGTCTGATTATGTGTGTCTCAGGCAAATTGGCGGTAATGAGTCAAGAGACTGCACTCGTTCACATACATTAAAACAGCGATCATTAGGAAATTAGAGCCCAGATTAATCCTGTTAATGACACACTGGTGCTCATGGGAGAAAAGACGGCCCCAGATGTCGGGATGCGGCGCCGTGATGAAGCATCAACTCCTGCTCTCGCCTCATCCTCTCTCTCTCCCCGCTCCAGCACAGCGCCGACACTTGAAATGCAAACGAGGGGGGGGGGGGCCCAGCCGACTGCTAATGAGAGCAGATCCCAGTGATAAGGAGCGAGAGAGAAAGAGAACGAAGGGGGAGAAGGGAAAGTGAATAAATTAAAATAAAAAAGGAGCTATCTGAACTGAGGATAAGACACAGCAGCAGGAACTCTGATGTCCCCAATTAGGAGGGATGTCACCCCCTGTCTGGGCCGCAGTAATAAAGCCCTCACTCTGTATTCGGATTCACATGGCTCCAACACTGTTAACATTCTAATGTCTTGGGCGTGCGTGGTAACATTAATTACTTGGCCATTTGGATGGCTCCTGAATCTCCTTAATGTTTGCTTCCAAATGGAAATCTGAGCTCGGGCTTAGGAGTGTTACATTAGAAAATAATAAGTAATATTTACCCTAGCAGCACGCAGTCACGCCTGCTCCGCAACCGCTTCCATTTCTCCTATTGACTGTTTGGATATATTGTTCTCCTATACAAAGACAATTATTCTGTGAATTTTAACAAGACCCTGGAAATGGGTTCTTTTTTTTATATCCGGGTTTCTTGGACCTCTTGCATGTAAAGCCCGCTGTTTGAGGGAGGCCACGGCACATTTAGATTAAATTACAGGTGTTGGAAATCTATGCAAATCTGCCCCAATCTATTTCTATCAGGGGAGGCCAATAATTGAAGGGGATCTTCCCAAACAATTCCTGCTACTATTAAAATTCATGGTCACCTTGAAAAGGCATGTCTGCGGCTGTGGATCCTCTCACTCCTGTCTGAGAAACAAACACTCCTGTTCAGTAGTCGCTGCATTAGCCTATATATCATACCAGATAAGGAATTGCAGAGGAATGAGCATTCTTCAGAATGTGCCTCCAAATGGTCAACTTTCATCTGGCGGAAGCCGTGTCTACTCTATTGTTTTCAAAGTGTAGTGAACCAAAAGAGAAAGGGTAAAGCCATGTTGGTGTGTGTATACAGCAGAAATGTATTCTTTGGGGTGGCAATATGAGAGTAGCCCTGGATAAAGGACAAAAAGATTACAATTTCCCCCCCATGTTGTGGTGGCAGAGCTGCCAGCGAGAGGCTGGGAAGAGCAGCGAATGTAATGGTTGTATTACTGCACTCGGCGATGCATTATTAATGCAAACGTGATCAAGGCAGGTGGACAAGCCCAGGAGAGATAGCGCTGCTTAATGAACAGCCCCCTCTCTCTCTCGGCAGAACAAGGCCTGGCAGCTGTTAGTGTTGCACTGTGAGGTGTGAGCTGCTGCACCTCTGTGGTTAAGGTAGCCCCCTATTTAATTAAGAAATAATCTGCAGCCGCTCCTAATTGACTCTGTTCATACAGGGGAATGTGTCAGCGCCGTGGTCATGCCCACCTGCATTTTAAATGGGAACGTAAACGGATGCTTTGTGCTCTTCATCATGTGTTTCCTGTAACAACTTGAGCTGATCAGATCGTGCAAACTGGGATCAAGTAGAAGTGTTACTATTATTTTATAGGACTGGAATTGAAGTCTTGTATCACATAACATGAAGTAACAGTATTTCTTGGATACATGGGATGGGCCTAAGGAACAGTGAAACATTGTTTAAAAAATTAAGATTTTTTAAAAGTCATTTTATGTGCAGGATACACATCTGCAGCCACATTTTAAATTAGTTTACATGTTTTGTGTTCTGACTCTAAATAAACTAAACCTGCATGTCTCAAATTCCCCAAACATTTTCCATCTGTGTCCCGGCTTTTTTGTTTAAACACCTCCCCAAAGGCTACCTTTTCCCAGATATAGATCTCACAACACATCTGGAAAACTTTGCATTAACAACAAGGGACTAGCCACTAATCCTATGCTCAATCTTTTTTGAAAGAGCTCCCATACATGGAGTCTCATCGCAGCAACATATGATTATTACGATTTTGTCGGGTTCACGCGTAATATACACGGCTCTCAGGAATGTTGCTGATGTGTGCTGTAAGGATTGCTTTTATAGAGGATAACATCAATTTGACTTTACATTTTCATTTAATTTTTGAAGCTCGTACGGGCCTGTCAAAACACTGACTTCAGCAGTACATGTTTTCAGGTCACATACTGCCCCCTAGTGCGAGTGTGGAGTATTGCAGGTATAAATCAGTGCCTGCTGCTCCTGTGTGAGTCTGCTGGACTCAGAGAGTGCACAGGTTTTGGAGAGCGCATGATTATCCAAATGTGTTGTTTGGGAATGTGTGCTTTTGTGTTTTTGAAAATTGCATCAAATGGAGAGCAATTGTGGGTTCAAATCAGTTGGGATACTTGCTTTTATCGGGGACTATATATTTTCTCCAACTTGCATTCTCAGTAAAATAACTGAATATGTGTTCATGGGACCTTGATTGATTGATTGATTGAAAAGTGTATTAACAGCTTGTATATTGGGTACAGTACAGTACAGCTCAAAACATACAATTGTTAAGGGGATGCAGACCAGAGAAAGACTTTCGTCTTGTTTACATCAGGGTCCCCCATTTCCAATTCATCATGACCAGGTAGCATTCAGGTTAAGACCACATAAGACTGAGGGTACACCATGAATTGAAAGACCCTAGCCCTAGAGGTCAGTGTTTCCCAAAGCACCAAATGACATCCTTAAAATCCTTGTTTTGTTCCCAACTTTATAACAGAAAACAAAAAAATGAAACACATCTAAGAAGCTGAAATTATAGAATTTAGTTCAAAACACAATGAATCCATCATCTCAACAGTAGGAGATCATATCATATTTGGCCACTTACTGATTCATCTTTACAACTCTACTGTTCGCCATGCTGTACGTGGATCCACGATTGTGTGCATACTGTAGTGTGATGTATTTCTTTATACTCAAACCCCTAAGGTAATACCCCCTTCCCCCAGCCTTGGCCCCCATGCTGTTTTGCAGGGGACCCAGCCTGCAAAGGGCCTACAGGGCCCTGCAGTAAAGGAGCGAGACGTGGAGGCGTATCCGCAGCCAATGAGCACTTTAATAAGCAACATAGAGCGTGTTCATAGCAGCAATAATGCACACAGGGAAAATAAGTGGGGGGTGGAGATACAGTCACATTTGCACAGGTGTGATGCATTAACATAGACAAAAACACAAACAGACAAAGCATAGACACAAAGTCATTGATTTAGCCACGTTCAGCTCTTCAGACAGGTAGGACTGGGGTTAATGGAATACTTATGGATGTAGTGTTTGAGGCGGGGGCACAGATTGGGGTGGAGATGGGATTTGGGGTTGCGGTGCCGCCCGCTGCCTCGGTGAAGCCCCCGCTAACCGACAGAGCGCATCCCTTCGTCAGGGCGGATTAGGAGCATGTCAGGCTAGACGGAGCAGATAGCCGGGTTTATACATCACACAGGACGGACAGCGACACACACATCCTGCCCTTTACTGAGGATTCTGTCACGGAACAGTTATTTATACCTCCTGATATGGACACACGCATGGGGAAATTATTCCAGGATTATATAGATGATGCTCAAAGCCATCAGTGTTATGAATCTGAATGAGATGGTAATATTGCTGGATGTGATGGAGCGTTATGTTATAGAGGAGGGGAAAGAGCGGTAATATGTTACAGCTGTTAGCTCTGACATGCAGGATTTGGAATCTGGAGTGATTTGAATTGTTGAAATTGGTTGGTCTTATGTAGAGATGCAAGGTGTGAGTTCACTTCTACAATAGGCAACAGAAACACTTCATTTCTGGATGTACAATGAACAGTGAAGAATCACACTGTCAGTATTTAGGAGTTGTTTGGACATGCTCTGAACTCCTCCTAAACCAAGGTGAATATGTGTAACACCAACCCGAGCCAAGGGTACAATTGTATCTAAGAACGACTTGTCATTATACTTCAGCAGAGCAAAAATAAACATTTGGATACGGTGAAGCCAAGAATTGATTGTGGCTTTGGGGAGGGCAACATTGTAGCCCGTGTAGCTTTGCCCGGGGCTGAAGCTTACCACTGCTTTTATACATAGTTTATTCCTACCTGTTTCTCTCCATGTCTTGGACCTGTATGATAGTATCTGCTTCAATTCCCCAGTCTGAGCAATCTGTTTGAATCCACAAGGTTGTGAATAAAACAAACCTGCTCTCCTGCTCAGCTTAGTGTATAATGCAAGACCTCGCCATTGGTCATGAATTGACAAAGTCCACATAGAGCTATATCCCACACCCTTACCTGCTGGAAATAGCCACGCAGCAAATAATCGCATGGCGGCGCGCAGGAAAAAACGTCGGAGCAGAAAATGGGACATTATGTTCGGAGGGAAGTGGACTCCAGAGTTGGGCCCCTGAAGACCAGGGTGCAGGGAACAGTGGAAAGAGTCAGGGCGAGGCGCTAACAAAGCCACAGCCACCAGCCTGGTCGCAGGGAAGCACTGAGCCTGAATATTTCATGGCTCCTCCAAGCACAAAAAGACTACAAAACTGGCCTGGCTCATTTGGAGCCCAGTGCTGCTGAAGGTCAGGACCCAAAACAGAGAGGCAGGGCCCCGCATCAAACATAAATGCCTAATAATATATTCTTGTTGTTGTTGTTGTTGTTTTGCATATTTCTCTATTGGCGTAGATTATAAGCTTAGAAGATGGAGTGTTATTTTTGAACATCACTTGAGACTCCCCTGCTCTCCCGACAGTCGCTTCATTACACTGAAAAAACTAAAACATTGACTTCAACTTAATAATATTACCTTCAACTAACCTAAAGTTTACTTTAATAATTGTAATTAAAGTCAACGTTTCAGTTTTTCTGTGTCGATTGATGTATTGTTCTTCTACTTCAGGTGTGTCAAACTTACAGTGTAAAAATGACAAAGAAGAGATTAACTTCACTTTTTCCAACTTTTATACTTTTTAAACATGTACAAGCCAGGGGGATAATTGAACATTCATAATGTTTCGTAAAAAGATAGTTCAATAAATATGAACATTTTCAGAATGTATTTTGTTTTGCACTAAAGTAACGGGAACAATTGTGGAGATATTTGTAGGTTATGATGCTATGATTTTACTGGTCCAGTCCACTTGAGATCAAATGGGGCTGTATGTGGCCCTTGAACTACACTGAAAAACTGAAACGTTGACGTTAATTAAATGTATTATGTCAACAGATTTCCCATAACTGTAAAAATATTAAGTTGAACCTAATATATTTTATTTAAACTTAATATTATCGCTTTCAAATAACCTAATAAAGTTATGTGAAATTTAAATTAATTAGTGTCAACGTTTCAGTTCTTTCAGTGTAAAATGAGTTTGACACCGCTGCTTTAGACTCCCCTCCTCTCCCGACAGTCGCTTCATTAGATGATGTGTTGTTTGTCTATACTTACAAATGCATAAAGTTGCTCTTCATAATGGAAAGCCTTGACGAGACTCAGTGGCGGTTCTACGGGGTGGCAGCTGCCACCTCAGAAAAATGCCTTGCCAACAGTTGCCACCCCAGTTGGCAGCTTTGTTTTGAAAGAAAAGTTGTGGCTCATCGGACATTTACAGTATGAGAGAAAGTCTCTAATGTCCGAGTGCAAGTGAATGCAGCACAAGACGCGAGCCTTGTAACCCCTCCCCCGGCCCTGGCGCGAGCAAGGAAATATGATTGGCGGCGATTTCAACGGGACGGCGCATTGTAGACCGCAAATACTTCATTCCTTCCGTCTACTTCGGGGTCTGAATTTCAGACCCCGAAGTAGACGGAAGGAATGAAGTATTTGCGGTCTACAATGACAGTCTCTACAATCTTCTGCTGTGGATAACACCCTCTCGCTAGGGACAGAGGTAGCAGATACAGCCAGGTAGCGCTTTGCTAACATGGCAACATAAGGATATTTGGCGTTTGTAATAGCTTTGGCTCGGTCTGAACTCTCTGCGAGTGGTGGAGGCTTACATGCTAGCGGGAGTTGGGTTTGCACTTCAGTCTTTTGGTACCGGTGATATTCACGTTCGGGTGATGCCTTTTCAAATGAGTGTGCAGGTTTGGTGTATTGCCAGCCGTGTAACCAATTTTAGTTGAACAATGCCGACAAACAGCTTTGGTTCGGTCCACCTGTCTTTGTCCGTCATCCTTGTAGGTAACTGCGAAACCAAAATGTTCCCAAACCGGAGACTCCAATGATGCTGGAGGATTTTCGAGCTCAACTTTATCTGCGTTCGCCATTTCCTGAAATTACTGACTAAATTTGAACGCGTCCCTCTGCCCAGCTCTCATAGTATGCCTCTCGTCCAATGAAATGACTTGCTCGCTCTATGACGCGTTGAACCCAATGTGAGCAAATTACTCTGAATGCTGCGACGCAGCACCTGAGATTACTTCCAATAAGTTGTTCACGTTCTCAATTGTTTACGTTTAACGTTGTATTTGTTTGGTGCACACGTGTACCCGAACCGAAGGGCCCGTATTGAATATTTTCGGTACGAATACGTATACCGTTACACCCCTAAATAACACTGAATATGTGAATCATAACAGTGATTGACAGCTGATGAATAATATGATTGTTAATAGTATCATTCATTCAGACAAACATCGACGAGACAGTTAATTAATGTACTTATTGCAGCAGTCTGCATTGATTTGGTTCCCCTACTGGTCTAAGAGTGAGACAAACTCATTCAGTTATTGTTCAGTTACAATTCATTCAATTAAGTCTGCCACCTTATATGTAAGGCTTTACTGATGTGCCACAATAATGTCACCTAATGTTATTGAGTTAAAATAAATATTGTGGCTTTCCGAGTTAACATTGATTGATATGACTGCGATTAAATCAGCATATACTTCTGCCAGAGGATGCCACCCCTCAAAATCTCCTGCCACCCTCTTGCCACCCCATGCATATTTGTCTAGATCCGCCCCTGCGAGGTGGGTGTAATATTCACATTCGCTCACTTCTCCTAACACAAAAAGAGAAACAATGGGGTGGTTTATACCCTGCAGACCCTAAAGGGAGGCGTTTAGCTCCGTGTGACTTTGTGTGCAAAGCAGCCCAAACTCCCGGCGCTGGCACGGCGGAGAACAACAGAAGAACTCAAGGGCTGTGTCTGACAAAAGGGAGCGGGATAGCAGCGTCTCAAACCCTCGTGTACCTCTTCTCCTATTCCCTCCCTAATCAATATCAAAAGCAACAAAAACGCAGGCGCGAGGAAGACACACGGAAACACACGCAAAAGCAAACAAATGTCTGTTCAGTGGGGGGAGAGAATTAGAGCGCGGCGCCATCTCCTCATCTTACCTGTCCTTATCTGCTTTAGCTTAATGAGTGCTCCTCTACACTTGGTCACATCACATTTGTTTTATACAAGTCCCTTTGAACAGCTGAGAGATATTGAGCCTCCTTTGATCATGGAATCCGTCTGAATTTCAAATCAGATATGAACCTCCCCCCCCCCCCGTATCTCCAGCTAGGTCGTCTCCACATTTTTCAGTCCCTATTTTGTTTGTTTATACATCAGGCAAGGGGGAAAAAAGAGGGTGAAGTGAAAAGAAAGGGAGAAAAAGTGAAAGATGCGGGAGCCTCGCAGAAAAAGCATGTGGGTTGTATAAATGTTGTTCATTAATGTTTATGAATTAAACAGATAAATAATAAAAGAGGGAAAGAGAAACACTGCCACTAGATGCTCCTTTATTTTCTCTGAAGGCAGCCGTCTTCTAATGATGACCCTTGGCATGCACCTGGGACCTCCCCTAGCATGAGATGAAAATTAGCCCATTCACATTTCAAACAGAATTTGGCCTGGCCCCTGATCACAGTGCAGGGGCCCCTCACGGTCCTACAGAGAGAACACGGACCTCCACCCGGCCGGAGCCTCTCCCCTGGCGATGATTGCAGGAACACATGGTGACATGACTGTGGGACGTGAGGGTCTGCATGTTCTCCGGCTGTTATTCCCTGTTAAAAGATTTAAACCATCGGGGTACGATAGGTCCCTTTGATGTTTGCTAAGCATAGAGCCAGGGAACAAGGGAGAAGGAGAGGGGGGGGGAGAGGTATGGTGGTGATGGTAGCGGTGTGAGGGGCTTGTTACTTGAATTAATCATCTTTGTGGAGCCACACCAGAGGAGGGAGGAGATGCCATGAACCTCAGTTTCAACGCTGCCACGCCAACAAAGGGAAGATAAAAGACAGAGGTTGGAGCCGGGGCAGGACCCTCTGCGGAGCCCAGATTACTGCCAGCGCAAAGTTCTGGAGCTCCTACCACTCCAACAACTTTCACGTTCCTAATTGCCCCAATTTGGCTCCTAGGCTATTTCTAGAGATGGTGAAGGAGTAGTAGTCATAGAGAGATTTGTTGATAGTAGTAGTGACTGACAGCATGCTGGTTTATTATAATTATGGCAAACACAGTGAACCTTAAATGTTGGAGTATAGTACAGTATCTCTTTGGCACACAGTTCATCCACCCTGGTGTCCAAAAAATACGTTCACATACATTGAACTGCATTGTCAATTTAGTGAGTTTCTCCCAGATCACAATTGTTTTTGATGTCACAAATGTGTTTTTAATTATAGTCCAGAGATGTGTGTTCAGGAGGAGGTTAGGGTGAAAGCACAGGTGAAGTAGCTTTGTTGTGGTTCTGTTTAAAACTGTGAAAATCTGCCAAAGATACATACCTAATATATACTTCATATCATTAAGTAAAACGTTTTAGGTATGGACATTTCAGGACACAATTTCCTCACTGACTTCCTGGTTGTACATTGACTAACCATGCATGTCGTTGTTGTGCGCAATACAGTACACTTCCCTGCGCAGAACAGGGGCTATTAGTGACATTACGATACTCATCTCACATGTTACACAAATTATGCAGATCAATTGGGCAAAACCTGGGTGTGTAATACATGCTATTTTTTCATATTTAATAGAACAGATGGTCGGGGCTAAATGCAATATCTTCCTTTAAGGAGGAGCTGGAGTTCAAATGTGTTTAGTCTAGCTTAGAATAAAACTAGAAGGGAGAAACGTCTAACCTGGAGTTTAAAGCTTTCCTATAAACACTTTATCCATCTTATTTATGCAACATTTTGTGTTTGGTTTATCTATCCTTAACATAGATGAAAAACCTGCAATTGTGGGGCCAGATGTCCATGCTGGCTAGGCTAGCTGTTTCCTCTAGATCCAGTCTTTATAGTCTAATGTTTGTTCGGGTTTAATAATTAACTCACACGTTTTTTCTTTCAATACTTTGAAAGAAAAATGTCTATTTTGGGAGGGTCATTTTGTATCAGGGCTTCATCAACTGCTAATATGACAAGGATGAATCAAAGATGGAGTGTTTTTCCTTTGATCTTACATAGACTTTAATAGTGAATCATTATCTGAGATCATGAATTAATTGGAGTAACAGCACTTTTACCCTCCAATGAATGAGCAGCGCATAATGATCTTAGTCCTCTGTTTGTGTGTTTATGTGTGTGTGTGTGTGTGTGTGTGTGTGTGTGTGTGGTGTGTGTGTGTGGTGTGTGTGTGTGTGTGTGTGTGTGTGTGTGTGTGTGTGTGTGTGTGTGTGTGTGTGTGTGTGTGTGTGTGTGTGTGTGTGTGTGTGTGTGTGTGTGTGTGTGTGTGTGTGCATGTGTGTGTTTGTGTGTGTGTGTGTGTGTGTGTGTTTATGTGAGTTTGTGTGTGTGTGTTTATGTGAGTTTGTGTGTGTGTGTTTATGTGAGTTTGTGTGTGTGTGTGTGCCCCCCCCTTCATGGTACAGCGTTTGGGAGACAGATGGAAGACAGTCTCAGCAAAGGGAATACTAAAGATCTGAAAGCGTTTTAGAAACAATTAAAATCTTTGATGGTTTAATCTGTTCACATCAAAAGCAACAATCCCTCTGTTTGATTTTCTTTTGATGACAGAGTATAAAACCGATGGAGGAACACAGATGTACACCACAGACTGTTATATACTGTGTTATCACACGCTGTTCGCCATACTGTTTTTCTCAAACTAAAATGAGAGTTAGCAAACAGATTAAATTAGATGGATAATATATGTTGATGTTTATTTTTCTTTGTCTTTTAAATTGTTATTTTCTGGTAAAAGCTAAATTAATGGACATTAATGATTGGAGGCCAAGTGTTCTATTTGCCTTAATCTGTTGGGTAAATGTTTGGCTTCAGGGGAAACGGCAAATAATTTATAATCTGTAAAACATCAGAGGACAGACGTCTTATCAAACTGCCTAAGAAGCATTATTCTGACCTATTTCCTGGCTGTCTTTGTGCATGTTCATTAGACAGTTAATCACAGGAGGGAGTACTTCATAGAGGGGGAGGGGGGATTAGTTGAGTCAGGGCGGCTTTTAACATTCTGACGGTGTTCCACGGGGTCAGTCCTCCTGCACCTTCCTTCTGGAACTCAGACCCAGCTATTGCCATGGATACTGCAAGAGTCTGTCATTCAGGGAGAACATACATTTATCTTCAGGGTTGGGAGGGTTCATTTAAGATGTATTCTGTTAGTTATATATTAATAATATGTTTTTTACTTAAAGGGGCCATATCATGCTCATGTTCAAGTTCATATCAGTATGTAGTGTCTCTGCTGGGACATGTCTCCATGCTTTAATGTTCAAAAAGCTCTTTATGTTTCTCATACTGCCTGTGCTGCAGCACCTCTTTTCACCCTCTGTCTGAAACCAGAGCCCAGTCTGCTCTGATTGGTTAGCTAGCCGGCTCTATTGTGATTGGTTAACTGTTTAGGGATGTCCCACTCCTTAGCCACCTACAATGTGTTGGAGCACTACAAGTGTGAGTGTTACATAGTGATGTCACTATGTAACAGGAGTGAACAAAGGAGTCCAATGGAGGGAACACAGGGATTTCAGCCTTTGCAGACCATTTACATGCACAACAACCTATATAACACACTATACAAGAAAGAGAAACCCCCAAAAAGCATATGAGGACCTCTTTAAATATATTATGTAGGACATCAGAACATTGCAACCTTAGAAAAGAAGAAACCAAGATATTTAGGATAACAACAAAACATTGATAAGAAAATCTACCTTTCATGACCCGTTATCGTTTGAGGGGTCCGTTTCCGGGGTTCTGTTACGGCCTCGTGTGAACAAACGGGCTATACTCGAGAGAAAAGTAGCAGATACGACCCGTTTCGTTCTCGTGTAAACAGCACCTGAAACACATGAGCACATACTCCAGTTTAAAAAAACAGAAATAAAATCTGAGCTGACAGAAAAGGCTCCGTTTTAGTTGAATACACACAGTTCAGCTCACACACACTATGTTCATGCTGAATTAAAAACAGAACAAAAGAACCAAAGAAAGTGAAAACCATAAATCAGATTCAGGCAGTAGACGTATAGATTCACACTTATATATTATCCTACGGAACAGAACAGCTTACAGAGAAGAGAGAACATCTGATCCTTTACAACAAACACTATATGATCTTTTTAGATTTTACTAACATCGTAATCCTGATAGTAATCTCCAATTTTGAGAAATATTACAATAATTACGTATTTTTTTGTATGTAACTGTAAGGGAATACATACTCCTTATAGAGCAGTGTTTCTCAAACTTTTTCATACCAAGGACCACTTAACCAATAATAAAACACTCGCGGACCACCTAACTCCACAAATATAAAAAAACACATCGTTTTTCTAGAACAGATTACAAATCGCCTTAAAATGGTACAAACAAGTGGCAACATGTGTGACGAAGGTGTGTGAAAGTGAAACTTAACCTCGCTCCATTGCGGAGATATTCCCTCGAGAGTGCGGAAAACTGAAATGTATTTATTTCTTTCAAATGTGAAATGTTACCAATATACTCACGGACCACTAGGGGGCGCTCACGGGCCACCAGTGGTCCGTGAGCGCCCACACTTTAGCCTCATCCCAATACCCCTCCTCGACTCCTCCTTTCCCTCACTCGCGTCCCTTCCTTGCGTCTTAGCTCCGCCTCCGTAAGATGCGAGCGAGGGATAGGAGGAGGTGACGCGAGGACAGAGGAGTCCTCAGGTATTAATTGGGATGTCCTCGTTTACTCAAACGTCACTCTTAAACGACGTCTGTTAATGATGACATGTGCACAGCTGTATACCCTCTCATCGGGCTTAACTGAATAACCCCTTAGAACCGGCCCATTTCTGGTTAAATATTTATTTAAATGAATGAATCTTTCTCTTGTTAGTCAAGGAATTCAATGTATGATGGTTGGTCCTGCTTTTGTGTTCCGTTTTGGTGTAAAATGTAGCCTACATTTAAATAAAAATATAATTATAGTAATGTGAAGCCTTTTAGAAATGAATTGCACATAATAATTCCCACGGAGCTGTGAGCAGGTGGGGGCGAGTGGTGAAAACACTTCCGCGTAGTCTGCTCGCGTGTATCCTCTCTTTTGTCTCCTTCCGCACCCCTCCTCCCTCACCCCTCCTCGACTCCTCCGTGTGCATTTCAGCTATTGGGACGTCCTTCAAAATGGCATGTCTTGATCGATTTCCGGGTCAAGTCCTGGAGGAGGGGAAGAGAGGAGTCGAGGAGGGGTATTGGGATGAGGCTTTTGAGAAACTCTGCGCGTCCTAAAACCCGGAAGTAAACTCCTTCCGGTTCCTTCGACAAAAACCAATGCAATTTCTCCATAGGATTTTAGATAATAGCTGGAAATAAGGTCTGTGGTTGGCACACATTGAAGAGACAGATCACGTTTTGTTCAGCCGGATAATCTCCACATGTCTACCCTACTTTTATAATTTTATAATCATAAATCTAATCGATAGATTTAAGATCGACAGACCTTATTTCAAGCTATTTTCCAAAATGCTATGGAGAAATTGCATTGCATTTTTGGCGAAGGAACCGGAAGAAGTTTACTTCCGAGTTTTATGACTCGTCACTGCGGTTCTCTATCTATTACATAATCACATAACATGTAGCCTAATCTATTACTACCCAAGCCTGCTTATCTTTAAATTAGCAACAATTGGAAACAATGAAAGGAAGAACCTCACATCAATGTGTTATTACTTTAATAATGCTTGGGAGTTTTATTTTAGTCATTTGTTTTTATTTATTTTTCTAACACTAAAAATGTTCAGACTAAAAGGTGTTTTCACAGCTACTGTTTTGAGAATTTGCTTTTCATAAAACATATCTCCTGGTTTCTAATTTACACGTCCTTTAGAGGAAGTCAAATCACATTCCCACCTGGTGCGTCTGATGACCCCGCACTACTGAGATTTGCACTCGCACCTCGCACGCGGTATGTTTACATTTGTCTAAAAGCGGTGTAAATTGAATTCTGCTGTATGCTCCCGACAGTGACTACAAGTGTAAAGTGCCGTGTACAGAGTTGTACATACCACTCCTCTGGGGCCCAACCCTCCCTCATTGTTCCATCAAGGCTCCGGATGATGGCTCTGAGAGCGGGAGGAAAATAATCAATAACTCACATGGCATGCTGCATCCAGGAGCCTGTGCTGTAAATTAACTTGACAATGGGGATGAAAAAGGAGGGAAAGCTCCTCTGGATATCTGTTTGTCTGCTCCCTGCCTCTGATGCGGCGGGGAAAGAAGTACCAAACGGGGAGCAATTGAATGCAAAGTGCTCGTTTTCTCGCCGACTTTTCTGCAAGCACAGCCTCCCCCCGACCCCTTGAGGCGAGACCAGCAGAAACCCGCATCACATCAGAAGGTGACATATCAAAAACCGTGTCACAAAAAAAAGGCAGTAATGGTTGCCAAAGATGTGGCAGCAGTTCTAGTTTTCTACTGGGCTGGTTCTATCGCTCCCTGTCTGTAGGGTGTGTGCTATCAGAGGGAAACGCTCTCTCAGGCCTGCCATGTACAAGCGGGATTTGATCTTGATGGCTCTGTGACAGTTTGGGCGAGGGATAGCGGTTAGTGCTGAACAAGAGACTCGCAGCTGATCAATGGGACTCCTCAGACAGGCCTATGTGCAGAGAAGTTATGGGATGGTACCTCTGCTGCTCGAAAGCTCCCCTTTCCACTTTCTCACTTGTTAATAACCACTCATCTCTTTTTCCTTTGTCTCCGAAAACGCAAGATACAGCAACACACTCATGCAGCTGTGAGATGACCTGCTGCAGTTGTTTTGTTCAGAAAGTGATTCAGTATACGGCTGAATGATTCATCTTTTAAATTAAAATTGTAAAATCGCATCGGATACTAATTTATTCGTATTATTATTATTACAATATCCAAACAAGCTGTTCAGTAAAAGACACTTGTCAAATTAAGCTAGCTTAGTTAGTTAATCATTTTGTGATCTAGTTACACAATTAAATCAAGTTCTTCAGTGCTGCCTGGTTATTGGTGTCTTCACTCCGTCCTTGAAAAGAAGCATCACAATGTAATAGTTGAAAAGACTGTTTTTATAATAAATAAACATTTGACAAGATCAACCTTTTATTTAAGAAACCACGTCATGTTATTTTCAGACAGTCTGCTAGCAACTAGCCCTAGGTAGCTGTGAGGTGAATGACCGTCTTGCTTTAGTTGACATCTTCCAGTTCCAATATTGTATCATATCATATTTTCTCTTTTTTTCGAGTTAGAATCCTCAATGTTCCGTACCATCAGGGCCTTAAGCTACAATTGTAATACAATACTAATAATACACACATAAAAATAATTAAATACATGTTTTTTATTTATCAATAAATAAGAAAAATACATTTCGAAATAAATTAGGAAAAAATTAAGAAAAAGAAAAGAAAGCATTTGAGAGATATATTTATATATTTAAATACATGTATAAATAAAAACATTTTAATTATCTTTTAACATAACCTGCAGATTCATTTGATGAATGATTGAGGCTAATATTTATACAAATATCCCTTTAGTTATATATGTCCTTATTTATTTAATCATTCATTTATTTGAATAGTAGCTTGGTTCCTGCCAAATGCAGGATTTCAGGCTGGGAAGCAACTCGTCATTTAGGTCAGTTTAACTAGAATTAAAGTGCAAACTCAGTGAATAACTTTAATAAGTCATTTGATTATTTCTATTGTATTTACCTGTAATATAAATGAGCTTACTGCACTAAAAACATGCTGCATCATTTGAAGTTGTACCTCTAGATTTAAGAAATGTGTTGTCATTATGCTTCTCCAACATATTTGTATTCATACTAGCACGAGTACAGATCTGGAATGGCATCTATACATAATATAATTGCAATATTGTTCAAACAAATTAAAACTACTATATATAGATATTATTTTGAAAAAGATTTATCTCAGGTGACACATCCAGCACCAAGTGACATTTCTACAGTGAGAGGAGAGGTTCTTTGAGTTATAGTGGGGTTAGTTTCACACATTAGGGTCACAGGCCTGGCCTAAGTCCTAAGACATGAGGTCATCCCAAAGGTTCCCCCAACCTGTTCAAAGGGAGAAATCAGAGACTGCAAAAGGGCCGCAGATGAATGAAGACACAAGACTACAACTACTGTGCCATGACGGCAGGTCCCAGGTCACCAAGAGAGGAAACGTGTTAAGGATCAAATGCCAGCAACCACGTGAAATCAAAGGCAAAGACATACAGCGAGGAACCTTTTACCATTTAGAGGCAGCTGTAGAGGAAGTGCAGCTTTCATTATGGATGTAATGGAGAGTCGGCCAAGGTCAGAAAGCAATCATCGTGCAGACACCTCGCCCAGCAGGCAGCGGCGGTGGCACAGAGCTGTCTTACACATAACAACAACAGGCGATAAAGGCCAAAGGCAAAGTCACAGGCCACCCCTCCATCGATAACAGTGCAAAGGACCTGTAAGAGAGCTTTCTCATAGCAGAAAATAGGGCCTGTCAGCGTGCAACATTCTAGGGCTTCATGTCAGAGAGCGCAGTCCAGCAAGCAATCTTGGGTGTGGACATGTGTTGACTTGACATGTGTCTAAACTGGCTGGAGAAGCACTGAGTCAAGAATAACTGCCTCTTTAGAGCCACTCTCCCACCGGGGAAAAAAACCTCTTACACCATAATGTCTGGAATTTGTCTTCAGTAGGAATAGTAACAATCTGCGTTCATTCCAGGGACAAATGACTCGGCATTATTCATAAGTATTTATCAGATTGGCAGTGATAGAAACTTGGCACCTGGGTTGGACACACTTATTTTCACCCCTTTTTTTAAATCAAGGGAAAAGGGATTAAGACACCTATTGTTATTTTTTCATGTATACAACTAACCAACTAATATGTTCTCGCAAAGTCGCCAAATAATCATCATAACCCTAACCCTGCTCTTGGCTGATAATACACCTTGTTTCATCGTGAAACTACAAGATAAAACTATAATGGCGGCGGACAATGATTTGATATTTCCTTTTTTTCACTTTCTCGTCACTTTTTGGTCTTTGAAAAAAAAACTACTTTGAAATAGAAAACAAGTTTTGTTGCAACAATTACCAACTCTGGTTTATAAGTTGGATAGACAGAATAAATAAGTAAGAGATACAAAAAACACCATAGCGTTTTCAATGTTTTCTCCGCCTGCGTCTGATATACAATTATGTGAATGAATATGCTTCAATAAATAAAATCATTTCTGATCCTAAATATCTTGGCTTCTTTTTTTCTAAGGTCACATTGTCTGTTGTCTAACATAATATGCTTGAGTAAAAAACGTCTTAGTGATATTTATTTTCTCTTTTACTTATTTGCATTGCATTTAAAGTGAGTATCCAAAAGTAACTGAAAGTAATCAGGTTATATTACTTTTGGATACTAAGATAAGGTTACTGTTCGAACATGTTTAGAGTTAACTTGTAATTGTAACGCAATACATTTTTAAAGTGACCAACTTAACCCTGAATGGGACACACCAGAGAAAACCCAGATACAGTGTAGAGAGTACAGTATACTTGGTATGCAGGGAAAGAGAGAAAGAGAAAACCCAAGCTCAGTATATGACAGGGCCCATGGAGGCTCAGAGTAAAGACAGCAGGCAGAAGAACACGAGGTGTGAGCTGCCATCCCCGTAGAGGAGCCCGGTAATTAACAAGGCTAATGAAGAACCGGGCTGAGACTAATGTCCCCGCCGACCTCTGAGGCCTCTTGGCAGGGTGAGAGGGTGGGCTTCAACAGAGCAGAACATGATACCATGCTACAGCCATTAACCCTGACCCAGCACTCCCCTCATGGTTAACATCTGGTGCAGGACTGGACCGGTACCAAGTCTCAGTGGGCAGCAAGACTGAAAACCAGGGTCCACGGGTAATGAATTGTCTGATAGGCCCTATTATCTCTCTTCTACTCTGTAGATCCAACCTTTAGGAGACAGTTTGTTATTTCCAGGGTTGTGCTTCTCATACCGCCGCCATTGACTTAAAAATGCGGTTCAAAAGTACATCTGAGGCGTCCTCGAGAGTCCTCGTTTTAAGTGTGCACACTGTAGATATTCCATCATTATAGAAAGCGTTGTTGTCTGTTTTGCACAGCATGGTTCCTCACACTGTGATTACATAGCGGAGGGAGACACCTGTCACATGGAGCTGTTACTAGCTGTCAGGGCTTCCTACAGATTGGTTGCTGCTCATATGAATGCGTATAAAAAAATGTCAAACCCAATCTTCAAGTGTATAATTTTGTCGTTTGTGTATGCCCAAATCCCAATTTCAGAAACAAAATGTTACATCCTAAAGAGACAAAAGAATGAGTCTCTGGCGATGATGCAGAATTGGTATGAGGAGCCACATGGTGAATACTTTTTATTCCAAGTTTAAAGATTGTGAAGCTGTTTTGTTGCTTTGGCTGCTGCAGATGAGAGAAGGAGTCTAACATTGCCAATGAAAGGATTGTCCTGCAGTATATTTCAGCATTCAATTACTTGTGATGACACATTTGAACGCTAACAGAGCAACATGACTGTCACCAGTCACCATTATAAACAGCAGCTCCACTGATGTGTGTCAAGCTTTACATGTGAAAAAGGAAAAACACACATCAAACAATGCAAAATAATGGACATCCCAGAAGAAAGTAGCATAGTGCACTGATGGTCATTATCACAATTTATCTAACGGTCTGTCAAAAAATGTTTAGATCATAAATAACTACAGTAATGTTTCAATCACCTCATGAAAGGACTCCTTTATCTTGATAGAAGCAGCACTGGTTCGTCAGAGGGTCAGCTGGTCACTTCACAGCTTCTAGACTGAAATAACTCAACAACAGCAGTTTTAACATTAGCAAGAACTGCTGTGACATTTTTAAGGCTTAATGGTCCCTATACAATTATCAAACGTTTTATTTGTCTAATAATTTGGGGGATGAATAACTGCCTAACTGAGGCACCTGATGTTTTGTTTACATAGAACCATCTGAGAAGCCGACATTGTAAAACAGTTTGGAAAAGGAAAGACACTTTCAGAAAATACTCACCAGGTGATTGGATGAGCCATCTGTCAATCAAACTATTTAGCAAATGAAAGCATACCAACAGACTAAAGTCAGATGGTGAACATGGCAAACTATTATTATACCTACAGTTTGTTACCATTGTCATTGAGAAAGTGTTAACATGCTGACATTTAGAGATAGTCAGCATTAAACAAGTGAACAACTTTAGATTTTTTGCGTACAACATCTTGTTTTGTTTTTTAGCTAAGCTGACCATATTTGGACTAGAGGGTGGAGCTTGTGAGGAGTGATACAGCTTGAAGTATACCAGCTAACACTAACGCTAGCCAGCTAGCTTGGTAAGCAAGGTGCATCTGTAATTCAAGTTAACTGTCATATAAATTGGGATACTAATTTGACTAGCTAAATGATGTTCTTGCTAGAAAGAACAGGCAACTCATTACCATTGCTTCATATTCACTAAACAGCTCTGTGACAGTGAAGCTTTGAGAGCTTCAGTAACTTAGTCAGCGATGCCGTAGCAGCAACCTTCGAAGGCATTTCCTGCCTGCTTTTTTTCTTTTTTACTTGAAATGGGACCATAGTTTAAAAAAATGGACATCATTTTTTTTCATCACACGAGAAGGGGATAGGCCTATTATCGAAGTTATGATGATTATTATTAGTATTAAGCTGCATTACAGTACATACATTCTTTATATCATCTCTACACTACAGGGTCTTCCAGACTGAGGCATTGTGCTGGCAGGATAACCAAATTAAAACAGAAATAAACACAGTGTGGGGGGGGGGAGTAATAGAAAAACACACTATCTTGTTTCTGTCTCTGTTTGATTAGACCAAGTTGAGGGAAAGGACAGATACATATTGTATAAATGAATTTATTGTGTAATGTGAGCAATCAAATTAATTAAGGGGTCCACAGCTGGTGGAGGCGAATAACGCCATGAATTTTTCAGTGCTACCACTTCTCCCTAAGATTTTACAATAAATATTTCTGGAGGTCTTGGATGAATTTTTCATGGCTGAGTGGGGAGATGAAAGGCGGATGAGGGATCCAGGGGACGGGAGCTCTCTGCTGCTGACACACCACAGAGAGGTGCATCAGCTCCAATCTTTATCAATGAGACCCAACCGGCACTATTGCTTTAATTACCCTGCTTTCTCAAGCATTCCTCTATTAATAAAGGAAGACTGAGCCGTGTGGTCAGCTTAAAGAAGGGGGGGAGGAGCTCCACTTGTTTTCATGCCTTCCCACTGTAAGAGAGGAAATGATGTAACCATGATCGAACGGAGAACCAGTCTAGACCACCTTGCCATGCCACTGCAATGGAACCGCAACCTGTGTTTTGTATCAGACCGGTCATGTAAATCCCAGCAGTGTGATGGTGTCAGGTGCAGCACCACCTTTAATCCAAGGCTGCATCATTTATTCATCCATGATATTCTTGTAGGAGACAAATCAATGAAGCATCAAGCTGCTATATCCATGTACCGTATACTGTAAACTGTAAAATGGGGTTATATACCATTGAATTTCTATGCTATTGTCTGAGCATGAGGCGTATACTGGATGAATAAATCTGAATTGTGTGTTTCCCCTGATTTGATATTCAGGGAGGATCCGGAGGTAACTAATTCAGGAGAGACATCTGTTGGATGGGCAATGCATCAGCAATATCCCACCTGGAATAGCATCCATAAACAGCATCCTTTCTTTTCACCCAGTGCTAAAGCTCATGGAGCGGAGACATGGTGGTGGAGGTAGCATGCATTTTTGTAAAGGACGTGATTTAGCACCACTTATGTCAGGTTCTAAATAACAACTAAGATCTTGAACATCTGTATATGAAAGCAATGGGAAGTCTTGTTATAGGTGAGGAGAGCAATAAGGCACAACATGCATATATGTTATCAAATAAATATGTTTCTTTACTTTAAATCTGGGGCTTTTTTCATGGACTATGCTTAACCTCTTGGTCCAAACTAATGAAAATCTTGAACCAGAACAAATAGATGTTCTGTCAACTGGGGTCAGCAGAAACAAGCCAAATTCACAACATAAACATGGTATCAGCTTATAAAGTTGAAATGTGTTAGCAAACAGTTGCCTATCTTCACATCTAACAGACATGGAGCAACACTGGCATTGATTTGGAGATACAGTACATGCTATTTGGCTGCTTAGTGCTCCAGTATGTTATCCAGCTAATGATAACTTGTCTAGAGTACAGTATGGGGTAAAGTTTGGAGAATCCATGACCAAATATACAAACAATGGTTTGATTAACCCTTGTGTGGTGTTCGGGTGAAATTGACCCGATTTCCATTTTCAATGAATAAAAAAAAATATAAGGATATTTTCGTTCAACCTGAAACTCAATGGCCGGGTCTTATTTATTGTGAAGGACATGTGGAATTGTTTTTATTTTTTCCACTTATGAAAAAATGCCCACCCGCATTTATGTCCTTCATAAGAGGTTCGGGTCAATCTGACCCGGATACAATACCAGGACAGAGAGACAGAGAAAAACACACACACACACACACACACACACACACACACACACACACACACACACACACACACACACACACACACACACACACACACACACACACACACACACACACACACACACACACACACACACACACACACACACACACACAATTGTATGCATAGAGCAGCTGTTTGATCCTGTTTTCCCTTGATCTTTACCCTTTGTAATGTGTACACAAAACTATCCTAGAACATTATAAACATTTTAGATCTTCCAGAAATGTATAAACATTTTACATTTTCTCGCACTGTCCCCCTCGCACCTGCATGCCGGAGGAGGGACTAAACAGAGACATAACCTCAGTGTAGTAACAGTGTAGTGCAGAACTACAATTATCTACCAACAAAATGGCCAAAATATATTCTGCTCAGAGCCTTGGAGCTAATAATGGATGAGAGTGAGTGGAATACATTAGAAGAACACGGTGAAGTGGGACAGGAAGACATTTCTGAAGATGAGGATAATGTGGAGGTAAACTCAGAATTTGACAGCAAATTGGAAGATGAACTTGACTCATAGCCAGCTGCTGGAAGACCCCCACAGCCAGCCGCAAGAAGACCCCCACAGTCAGCTTCTGGAAGACCCCCACAGCCAGCTGTGAGGTCTGTAGACCCTCAAAGGACTCAAAGACACAGACTACATGCAGCAACTGCAACAAGTACATCTGTGCTATACACACGAAGAAGTTCTGTCCATCATGTGTTTCCTAAACGGACTTGCCCATTGACTCACATGATGTTCTGCAGCGTCACTTCATCAATATAGTTTTCGGATATACTGTATTTTATGAATAGTGACTGTTAATTGTTTTTATTTGCTTTGTGTTTATATCTGTTCTATGTCATTTATATGGATGTTTCATTCCCTCTATATTTCACAGCCAAATACTTTTGGCTGTGTGGTTCTTGTGTTCCAATTGCTGCTAAATTGCTTTATTTCCTTCAGGGCTTTGATTATTATATGACAGATTAAAAATAATAAACATTAATGAAAACATTTTTCATTTACATTTGTCCTAGAAAAGCATGAGCAAAATGTAAACTTAGTTTTTATTACAGTGTATTTTTTTTAACATAAATTACATTTTTATCACAAAAAACGATGGACACTTCCATTGTTACATTTGATCTAGCAAAGAGTATTTTCAAAAACTAATCATATATTTCATTTATATTGTTGGGGAATGAGTTAAAGACAATATATATAAGGAATTGTGCATGTTGAATTTAATTCTGTATTTTTATTAAACCCTGAAATATGTCCCGGGTCAATTTGACCCGAACATTACCAAAGGGTGCGAAATGTGAACATAACACAAGGGTTAAAGGGGAACAAAAGTAAATGAAAATGTATTTTTTTTCCCCTTAAAAATTACTTTTGTCAAGAACAATTCTACAACCCACAATTTGCAGCATTTGATTCAGATTAATGTTGACCTTTTTTAACCAAAATATTCCAATAACTATAACCAACCAAACTACAAAATGATGTTCCCATACAAACTAAACTGCATATTTGGTCTTCCAGATTATGGTCGAATTTTCAAACATGTGTTTAATGTTTCATATTAAAACAAGGCCAAACCCAGTTAACCTGTTAAGCCCGGTGCCCCCGCTGTGTCTCAGGGCTTCTTAACATTTAACCTGTTAAGCGTGGAGCGGAAGGCGTGTGGCGCAGTGGATAGAGCCTTGGTGTTGGGATCAGGGGTCACAGGTTCAAACCCCACTGCAGTCAGCATGTCGTTGTGTCCCTGGGCAACACACTTCCCCCCAAATTGCTCCTGTGGGGATTGTCCACTGTATTGAGTATGTAAATCGCTTTGGATAAAAGCGTCTAACAAGTGACATGTAATGTAAGCACTGAGCCTGTTTTTCAGGTTTCAGGCTCAAATATGACATTTCCAGAACAAATGACCATATTTTCCCTTCTAAAAGGGTTCAATTAATAATCTTTTTTCTCAAAGTAATGATAAACCTCTGAGTTGGATGTAGAAGAGTCAGAATCAATATACATATTTTTTATTTTAAAGAAAATTCAGATTGAACATAGTAAAAAACTGTAAATTATGAAAACTACCCTTGGATGATGGTAAGGTAGACTAAAAGCTTTAGGAATCCAAAGTACAACATATAAGAAGTACCCTGCATCAAGATTGATGCAAAACAAGTGACATTTGACCTTTTTAGAGAGGTTTAGCACAAAAAACTCCACCTCTGAGGTGATTTGGGTGGAAATGGCCGTTTTTACCGTTTCTCTGGAACCCAATGATCGATTTTGGTGATTGACATCTCTTTTTCACCGTTAGAGCCAATAGGATCGAAGGGGAATTTCCACATACACACACACCTTACCATTGAGAAATGAGAGCTATGCGCATGCAGTTTTGCCCAGAGCGAACCCATCTCTCGCTCTGACATCTGGAAACGGAAAAGTAGGTTTATTGCTTATGGATTATCAGAAATCATTTCAAAGGGACACAGACACATTGGATTAACCTATGGATTAAACTTCAGCAGCGTTTTTATCGTTTTAATGCCATTGAAGACCACTTTTGACCAGACAACGACCAAGGTAAGCCATTTTGCCGTTTTTAGCTACCTCGCGCCACATGTTTTGATGTCTGTTCTTGTTAATATCTTCGCGAGTTCTTATCATAGAGCAGTGACCACCAGCTGGCGGCCCGCGGGCCATATCCGGCCCGCCAGACATTCTCATCCGGCCCGCACGACGGGGGTGACTGTGGCGTTGGCGGATTGGTTAGTGCGTGCGCCCCCCACCTTTTTTACAACGTCTCGTGAGTAATGTGCAGTACCGGAGTCCAACAGAGAGGCAGCAGCTGCGGGACAGTAGACTGTGTACTGCAAAACCTTCCCTGCCTTGAAGAAGAAGTGATCCTTCGTTGTGAAGAGTCTGCTTTATGTGCTCCGCAGCACAGCAGTAGCCCCTCTGCGACAGAGTCCAACAGAGAGGCAGGAGCTGCGGGACAGTAGCCTAGAAGTGATCCTTCGTTAGCGGGAAGAGTCTGCTAATGCGCTCTGCAGTACCTGAGCGTGCTCCACTAGCACCCCCCCTGGTCAACAACTTCAAAATTCCGGGCTATATAAAAATCGCTGGCCCGCGAAAGTGTCTATTGGATACATTTTGGCCCTAGGCCAAATGTAGTTGGTGATCCCTGTCATAGAGTGATGATGTATGTACCTAGAGATGTGTCATCTCACAATGCTAGTCAATATGTTGGATGTGCAGTTAAGATAAGTAATAAGGGTGTTATGAGTGAGTTTCTGTGCAGTAATGTGTTAGTATTTTTTTGCTCGTGGTTAATTCAGAGGCTGAGCGTTAGCTTTGTGGGTTTTTTGGAAGAATAAATTAAAATGATCAGTTAGCTGAGTTTCTTCCCTTTACATGGATATAAAATATTCATAGTTTATTAAATATTAAGATATCAGATGCTGTTTCCTGCAGATGACGCGTTTTTCCCCCCGGTACCGGGGGGGCGGTGTAGAACAGGTTAACAACCTATTAATGTGTCATACCCACTTAACGGGAAGAAACTCAGCTATCAGACAATATAATCAGGTAATACCAAGCCTCTGTATCAGCACTAAGCTAAAACATGCTAACACTTAGCACAGAACTCACGGTAGCGATCTTTTATACTTCATCGGATCTGCACAAACTAGATATCATATGAAAGCTGAGATTCCACAGATTCCAATGGTATGAGTATCATCACTCTACGACCAAAAACGAAGGCCAGCAAAGACAACACACAACTTCACTTTGCGGGGCCTGTTGGAAAATCTGCTGACTGTTACTCCAGCGCCCTCTGTTGGCGGCACGCGCAATTGTTACTATCAAGCACATGGAGCGCAGCTGTTAGGAGAAAGGGAGAGAAGCACGTCATGTCGACGGAGGGCAGCCTGGACCTTTAGTGGCAGCTTAGTGTGTGTGAGCTTTGTGCGTCGCTGACCAATAGTAAGTTAATGTTACTCACATGGGACTGGACAGTATTAAGCCTTTCACGGCATATTAGTTGTTTTGGAGTTTGCTAACTCCGGTTATTATCGACAAGTTGAGCTAAGCTAACAAAGCTAATATTAGCACTACGTAGCTGTACTTCTCTCCATCTGAAATGTTATGTTTGACCCTGTTGGCAATGTCTAATGTTTAGATGGCATATTAACCTTTTTACTGTAAGTTAAAGGAATTATCTGTGCAGTATATTTCCTTTGTATGTGGAAGGGTTATATTACAACCTGCCTGTTGAGCAGTCAATTAGCCTGGTAGAATATGTTATTTAGTATTAATGTGAAAGTTATGCATATTTTCACTGTATAATATATTGGAATAATAGATTCTAATTATACTTGTACCTACCTCTCTTATAGACCACACACATATACATACACTACACCTGCTCCAAGGCTGTAATACTGTGACTGTTGTGTTGATATCTTCAGTAACAGGAATTAACCGCTACCAAGACTCCTGTGTTCTTACCGACACCCCAAGGCATTCGTCATTCCGAGTGGAACTTTCATTATACTGTCCTTCCCTAATTCCCTACTTTTCAGGGCCAAAACGGCAAATACGTCTTACCTTTGCTGTTTTCTGATCAAAAGTTGTGTTCAATGGCATTATAACACATAACAACGCTGCTGAAGGTTAATCTAATGTCTCTGTGTCACTTTGAAATGATCACTGGTAATCCATCATAACATTTATGGTATTAAACCTAGTTTTCATATAGAGTGTATGAGAGCTGTAACCCAGCTTCCGGTTTTGGGCATGCTGGCTGCACATCACTCTCATTCACCAATGGTAATGTTTAGATCGATTTAGGAACTTCCCTCTCAATTATATTGGCTCTAACGGTTCAAAAGAGGTGTCAATCATCAAAATCGACCGATGGGTTCCAGAGATACGGTAAATACACCCAAATGACCCCAGAGGTGGGTTTTTTTTCTAAATCTGTCTAAAAAGGTCAAATGTCACTTTTTTTGCATCAATCTTGATACAGGGTACTTATTATATGTTATAGTTTGGATTCCTAAAGCTTTTTGTCTACTATCCCATCATTCAAGGGTGGTTTTCACTATAAGTAATGGTTTTGGACGGAAACTATAATTTACATTTTTTTACTATGTTCAATCTGAATTCACTTTAAAACAAAAACATCTATATTGATTCTGACTTTTCTACATCCAACTCACAGGTGTATCATTGCTTTGAGAAAAAAGATTATTAATTCACCCCTTTTAGAAGTGAAGATATAGTCATTTGTTCTGGGCATGTCATTATCAAGCCTGAGACCTGAAAAACAGGCTCAGGGCTTAACAGGTTAATATACTGTTTTTTAGGCAACTAACCTCAATGTTAATTTAGTTAAAAACATAAATCTAAATACATGTTGACCTGGGTAAAGCAGTCCATACACCAGAACCTCCTCCCTTCACAGCCTCTGATTGGAAATGTATATTTGATACATCAATATAAACTGAATCCGAGAGAAAAATAATTCCCCTTGAAAGGATTTTGACAATGCTGCTGTTTTGTTGAATGGGAATATTTGTTCTGAAAGATTGGGCTGAACCAAGTGTTTTAATTCCAAACATTGACCTTGTAGCAAATCCACGGTTCCGGAATAACATGGGTGTGATGTTGGTTGTCCGAATGCTTCCAGCCTCTCAGTGTGTATTACAGTACAATGTCAGCGTGGTGATCTGTGTTCTATCTGCCATGTTGTTTCACAGTCTATTAATAGAAAGCAGAGCAGGCTTACTATATCCGAGCGCTCCACTCAGCACTTAGGAGGACCGATTGTTTAATTCTGTTATATTCTCACCAATCAATGCCTTCACTTCAAAGCGATGGGAACCGCTTGCATCCAAAGTAGATTGATCACTACTAATACAAGTCATTAACATACAAGTTGTTAACAAGTGAGGCCTCTGTACTGTATCTCAGAATCAAGAGAGTCATCGATAAAGCCAATTCCAGACTTTTAGCGTCTTAAAACCTTGAGTACACACTCCTCCACTCTGTTATGGGATCAACCACCGCTAAACCGTTTCTTTCCTTCCCCGTGTTTTCCCGTCTATCTCTCTCCATCCCCTGTTCACTCACTCAACCTCAGCCACTTAGCTTGGAACCTGTTCTACGGCATGAGACCACTAGAGTACTTTACTGATGATACATTTATAAGCCAAACGGAGGGGAAAGTATTAGACAACCTTGTGAATAGCCGGGGTTCGCTTTAACCGAGGCGGCGTATCCTTTTCATCAACAAAAATAACTCTTCAAAGGCAGTAAAAGCATGCTTAGAAAGTAAAAGGCCATTTTAGCAGACGAGGCCGATGTTGGGAGGGGTGAAAACAGAAACAATCCAACCTCTGATAGCCCCCCCTCTCCCTCCCTCCCTCCCTGCTATCCCTAACCTCTGGCCACAACACTACCAACACAGCACATATCCTGCTCCTTAAAAGAGCTAAATCAAGGCTTTGAAAAACATACAGTGTCTTTAATAATTCAGGCATCGGTGGGTTTGAATCGCCTCTTTAGCGTAGGAATATACAGTCTCCTGATATAAGATCAGTCCCTCAGGGGCTCCCTCAACATCTTACTGCAGTGTGGCCTTTCCTAGCTGCTGCTTAAGATGCAACTACCTGCCTGATTATATTAAGCAGAAAAATTGAACCTATACAGGGTTGTACAAGCAGTTTCAAATATATATATATTTATATTTTCAACAGCACAGTGAACTTGTACAACACCCTGTGAATCCATGAATCAAGTGCAAAGTTTTTGCAGTAAAGCAATTATTGCAGTTGACTAGCATCTTTACTGGGGTTGTGGACTAACACAGGATTGTAAATATTTAACTATCTTTGCACCCAATGCACATTCATATTTCATCAGGTTTCTCGCAGTTTATTCTCAAAGCAAAGTGTTGGGCCGCATAATTATTTCAGTTTAGCATTTTTTTCCTCCAACCTATTACTTTCATAAATACAGGAATTTGAGTTATAGCTCCTCAGAGGGCTAATTTAAGAAAAATAAGCATTAATTAATATAACCTAGATGGAGAGGAAGAAATCCCTAAGTAAGTAAGCTATTGGCAGATATCAAGGATGATTTTCGCCTTCAAAGGAAATGGGGATGGATTTGAGAGGATGCGGCGGTTAAATCAATACTGTTGACTCTTGAGGTTGCCAGGTGTGGTTGGTGCTGAAGCATTTCCATCATTCAGGAGGGAAACCTCAGCGCGGGAAAACTGGAAACCGATTCCCAACTTTCCAAGGCCCTCAGTTGTCGAAGTGTTAATCGTAGTTAATTTCTGATTTTGCTATAGAAAGTATATTAAATATTCATCGGGGCATTTCTTTGTCTTTACTTCCAACACTCAGTCCAGCACAGCAGAGTGTGTGACTTCAAACATTTTGTTGTAAGCTTCCATTTGTGTGTGTGTCCATTCTCACATCCGACGTGTGGAATAATGAAATAAATATTGAACTCTTAAATATTTTAGTGCATTCTAGGAGTAAAGTGGAAGTGTTTTTCTGACAGACCTTGCCCCCCCTCCACCCCTCTCTCTGTCTCTCTTTCACAAATGCATTGTGTGCACTGGCCAGCCCAATCCATCACTGGGCGTCTGGCGGGAGAAAAAGCACTTTCCCAGGATGGGTGTTTTTCAGTTCTGCCAGCGCTGCTGTTTCCGTGGTCACCCGTGAGACCTCGCTGATGGACACTCTGGTCATCTATGGCAGGGAGCTTTGGGACCGTCTTCAACCTCCCACCCCCCCCATCTCCACCTCACCTCGTGTTTTCACCATCACCTTCCTTTGTCCCAGCAGTGTTGTGCACTCCTTTCTGACAATGATGACTCCTGTACCTGCTCTCTCTCTGCAAAGTGGCTCGGCCCTCAGAGACCCTCTCCGGTCCAGGTCTCAGGCTTCTGGCTCATGGACACATAAACACACCGAGAAAACAGAAACGTTGACACTAATTAAATGTATTGTGTCAACAGATTCCATTTAACTGTATTAGGTTAGTTGAAACAAATAATATTACATTTTAATACAAATATTAGGTTCAATTTATTATGTTTGCTTTCAACCAATTCGTTGGCATAATACCTTTAATTAGCGTCAACGTTTCAGTGTTTTCAGTGCATACGATAAAAGCATGAAGCTCATTTGATTTCTAATTATAATTTAGCTAGTTTTGATTACTTAGTAAAGTATTGCGTTGGCCATTATGAAATAATTCTCAATGGTGCATCCCTCTCCTAAACGGTCATATTGTCCTCCTGATGTTGCAAATGGAGTTGCTATGATGCAATAAAAATGAAAGACTTGATCTCAAAATAAAGGGCTAGAAGTATGGTAAAAAATAATGTCCCATACAACGAAACTGCATTGTCAACAACGTTTTGAGAGAGACTTATTTTCTCCCGAATTGCGCTTGTTTCTGACATATCGTGAATTTGTTTTAAATCCAAGCCTGGGAATTGAAAAGGTCTGAGGTAAAATAGGTTGGTCAATCAAACTAAGTACTTCCACCAAGGAGATTGGTATTTGTGTCACGTAAAGTAAACATTGACTTTTGCCATGAGCTTTGACCAAGTCGTTTGTTTGCATTTTTGCTTTGTTGTGTTTCAACTAACCAATTTATTAAAACTGCAGCTGTATTAAAGATGAATGTATATTTACCTCAGAATATAATTAAGAATACAGTTAAGTTGTATATTATGAACACAGATGGGTTCTGGAGGACACACACAGTATTACAGCAGCTCCCATCCAGCCCCCTATATTTGTATCACAGCCAGGCAAAGCGCAGAAGAAGAGGCTCTTGCGCATGTATGTGCTCGCAACAATTATGTAGCAATAAATCTATTCAAATTGAAGTCTGTTCCAGTTTTACTCCGACAAACTGAGATTTGATTTCCAAAATGCTCACTCGTCTCTTCTACACAAAGAAGCCAGCGGGGAGAGGGTGCAACCGCTGGAGAGAAGTGGGCTGGAAGGCAAATCTAGGTGATGCGTATGTTCTTAGAGCGCCCCTGGGTCTTCCATGGGTAGGTAGGATCTGACAAAAGAGATCTGTACAACAAAAAAATCCTCCACTCTGCTTGAGCATGGGATATTAAGCCCAGATAAAGATTGTCTCTTAAACATACTCCCTTCTCTCTTTTCATCGCCCTTTCTTCTCCTCCCTCTGCAGTGGCAGAAGAAATTACCCATTGTAGCATTAGATAAACCCAAACAGCCCTCTCCGTAAGACCTCCGGTTCCTCGTGCAGTCCCAGCTTGGCGTCCCTCGGGTGTTTGTTCAAAAGGAAAACTCTGCGCTGCCTCCGGGGGATGTTTAACTCATTGCAATGGCAAGTATTTAGAGAAAACTCAACAAGTTTGAGGCTGTCAAAGCTAGAATCCAACTGTCAGGCAGAATTATGTCTCAGAGGCGTCTGATGTGAGGTAATGACCAATTGCATCATTTTGACAAACCCACCATCGATGAGAACTAGGGCAGACGGCGATTGCTTTGCACAAGTGTTTCATTTGAATTTGAAACACTGCTGCTAAGTGCATTAAATGATGCTGATTAACTAAGATTATGGCTGCAGCAGGGATGTGATTTCTGTTTTGATACGGAGCATAAATTGAGGCAGAGCAAACAGTTTTTTTTTAGTGGCTGATGAATAATTGAACGTCAGCAGAGGGTACATCAATAAAGTGGTAATGAAGCATATTTGTGTGAAATGTCTAATTCTGAGACTCTGTCGCTCGTCTCGCAGTCTGCAACATCTGGTGTTGTGAAGAAGCTTACTGTATGTTAATTTGATTCATATTCAACGGAACCTTTTCAAATGTGTGGTTTTGCTGGAATTAGAATTACATCAATAATAGTATTGCAACAGCTACAGACACATGAGTAATTATGAATATTGTTTTTTTATTAACTGTATTTAATTTGTATTATTACTAATCATTTTCATTATCCACAATAAAAGAAAAAAACAATTATTATTGTTCTTTTTATTTAGCTTTTCTTTGTGAGAGCAGCATGTAAACATGGCATTGCACATGAGCTAAACATAAATAAAAATATTAACAGTACAAATATGCGCATATTGTAAAAAAAAATGTATGTGATGTGTTATAGAGCTAGTTCATCCAAAAAAATTATATTTGTAACCCCAACACTAATCCTCTGTGGCTCAGGGTTAGAATAAAACAACAAAATAAAAACAACAGTAAATTATTTGTGCTGATCTTTATTTAGACTGCAGTCACTTCAAAACTGAGGCTCTGGTGCCCTCTATCTTTGAGTCCAGGCGGCAAAACAACAATATTGATTAAATGTAAACTGATTAACTTTCTTGGTAATATCATGCATCTGTAGTCTTTTTATGACACATAAATCCATAAATCCATGACGGACATGAGAGGAGAGAAGAGATTATTCTGACAGCATAGATTTATGTCTAACCTGACGCTCATATTATAAGAGTTGTTGAATAATTCAGTGTGCACTGCATCAGTTCGACTTTTTATTTCCAACAGTGTCTACAGGTCACTTTCTTTGGAGAAAAACTGTTCCTTTGTTCTGCCTTTTTCTAACACAGTTGTGGCATGTTGTGTCCACCTGGAGTTCTGTTGACCTTCTGCGAGGCAGCTACCTGGTTAAAGAAGTCAATTTTCAAGGCTGTTCTTGCTCAAATCAAAACTCCATTATAGATTTTACCTCCAGGGGAACCCAGGGCTCACAAGGTCCTTGGCAATTTTACCTGAGGAAGAAGCTAAAAGGATTCGAATCTCCGAGGACGGCTGAGGAGAGGGAGGGTGTGAGGACCGGAGAGAGGGTGGGAGACGCACCCCAGGACCCCAGCCCCTAATCTTTCTCTGCCAAGCAGGGAGCAAAGCAGAGCAAACATGGAGAATCAGAGATGGTTCAGTGGCACTGAACCCCGAACATCAGGGCCTGCAGAAGAGGAGCAGGAGGAAACCTTGAAACAAGAGAGGAGCTGTGCAGGGATTACCAGGGGAGCCAGCTCCAGCTCCAGAAACAACAGCTTCCAATACATTTAACATATACAAAGAACAACAGTTCTCACACCACCCCTAACTACACCAGAAATATGGGTACAGACGCGTCCAGTTCTGTCCCCCAAGGTACAAGTTACACTAATGTTCTTCGTCGGGATAAGTATTGGACCTCAATGCGCACCGTTTTGGGGGGTACTGTCACGATCTGTCTGTGTTGTGTTTTGTCTCGTCTTTTTCTGTCTTTGGTTTCCTGTTTTATTTTGAAAAGTGTTCACCTCCTGTTTTGCCTGTTAGTTTCTGTCTGTTTTCCCTCCCTGATTACCCGATTGTGTTCACCTGGTGCCCCTGTGTTTGTTTGATTAGTCATGTGTGCATTTAGGTTCTGTGTTTTCTGTTAGTCTTGGTTAGTTCCTTGTTGTAGTTGGACGTTGTTCATAGGGTGAGAGTTCTGTTTTGTCCAAGTTTGTTTTATTTTAGCCTTGGAATAAAGGTGTTTTTTTCTGTGAAATCTGCGTTTGGGTCCGGCCTGCTTCGCTCATCCCTGACAATATGTAGTGTTGAAACTGATCAACGTCATGTTTTTTTTGCAAATATTCAGTCATTTCAAATGTGATGCCTGCAACACGTTCCAAAAAGGCTGGGACAAGGGCAACAAAGACTGGGAAAGTTGAAGAATGCTAAAAAAAAAAAAAACCTGTTTGGAACATTCCATAGGTGAACAGGTTAATTGGAAACAGGTGAGTGTAATTGGGTGTAAAAGGAGCATCCCCAAAAGGCTCAGTCTTTCACAAGCATGAATGGGGCAAGCTTCACCACTTTGTGAACAACTGTCAAACAGTTCAAGAACAACGTTTAATCAACATACAATTGCAAGGACTTCAGGGATTTCATCATCTACAGCCCATAATGTCATCAAAAATGTACACCATCCCAAATTGATCATGTTGTTAGTGCCACAGATACGCTGCGAATAAAATTAGACTCTGTTGCTCCTTTGAAAAAGAAGAAAATAAAACAACATAGATTAGCTCCATGGCATAATGCCGAAATCCGCAAAATAAAGCAAAAGTCGAGACAACTTGAAAGGATATGGCGTTCCACTAAACTTGAAGAATCTCGTTTAATTTTGCATATTACTCTCAATGAATATAAAAAAGCACTGCGTAAAGCGAGAGCAGCCTACTACTCTTCATTAATAGATGAGAATAAGAATAATGCAACATTTATTTTCAGCACTGTAGCCAGGCTGACAGAGAGCTATAGCTCGATTGAGCCTTCTATTCCAACACACTCTCACTCCATAATCGTCCAGGAGCGACGTTTGGTCAGGGTCCCGTGACGTGCAGTTGTGACGCTCCTAGGCTCCTTCAGCTTCATAAAGGGACGCAAATAGCTTTCAACTGATTGCAATGTATTCCCATCTGCGGCGGGATTTGACGCTCATGGAAGCACGGCATTCGTTTGTGTCGGCTGCCCTAAAAGGCAATGTGAGCGTCCATTCCCATTGGATAACGGAGAATTGTACACCCGGAAGTAAGTATTCCCCTTACTGTCGAGTGAGATGTCCTTCAACATGGCGTGCTGAATTTCATTTCCGGGTCACTACCGGAGCCGGAGGACCGAGGAGTTGAGGAGTCGAGGAGGGGGATTTGATTAAATGAGAAAGGGCCCTAGAGATCTGAGTCCAGCGGGCTGCTTGTGTTTCTGTTCATCAGGACATCATATGAGCAGCAGATCCTGTGTGAACGCTCTACGTTAGTCAGTGGAATGTCCGACAACATGCACACTAACTTATATTGCAGCTATAGGCTATACTTTGGTTTAAATTGCGTGAATAAACTAGCTAGAGAGCTGAAGTTAATTACATTCATCCAATGTCAGAAGGATTACCTTTTAACAAACATTGTAATGCTTTTCTTTCATTTCAATTTGAGTAAAACTTTGAAGATATAACATTGTATTGTTTTCTTTTTACACTGACTCAGATATAATGAAAAGACTACGTCAGTTGAAGCTCAGCTTTGGTAAGGAAGAGACAGGACAGGCAGAGAGAAAGAGAGAGAGAAATTGATGGAAGTCAGGGAGGAACTGCAGGTACAGTCACACAAAAGAATGTAGGCTTAATACCCCCATCCATCCATCCATCCATCCATCCATCTATCTATATATATCTATAACAATAGTCTTCATTTACAATATAGACAATAGGCATAATTGTAAAACAACATACATATATTGCAGTTGTGATGTCATAATAACATACAATTGTATAAAACACAATTTGCTTACATCTTTGTTCTCTTTTGAGAATCAAACAAAACAGATTTAAATAAAACAAACAAGTGAAATGAACTAAATGGCTGAATTGCTTTTAATTCACTGGCAGGAGCGACAAGTGAGGAGGAGCAAAAAGTCATCAACGAGGGAGAGATTGAACAAAGAGAAAGGTATAGAGGACAGAGAGAGTAATGAACAGGAAGAAGACAGTGAGACTAAAGAAGATGGAAGAGTGTTTGTTTGTTTCCCCCTGTCTGTGTTGTTTGTGTGGGCGTGGTGGCTGTCACTCCTGGCTCCCGGCTCAACCTCCACTCACCTGCTGCTGTGCACCCTCCCCGACTACACACCTGCTTTCCATCAAGCCATTTACAACGGCATATCAACGGAGGCTCCACAAACTTTCTCCGCCAGATCGTCAAGTATCAGCCGTATCTCGCGTCCCCCCCAACACACTCTCACTCCATAATCGTCGAGGAGCGACGTTTGGTCAGTGTCCGTGGCGTGCAGTTGGGACGCTCCTTCAGCTTCATAAAGGGACGCAAATAGCTTTCAACTGATTGCAATGTATTCCCATCTGCGGCGGGATTTGACGCTCATGGAAGCACGGCATTCGTTTGTGTCGGCTGCCCTTAAAGGCAATGTGAGCGTCCATTCTCATTGGATAACGGAGAATTGTACAGCCGGAAGTAAGTTTCTATTTCATCCTTACTGACCGCCAGAGGCGGTGCTTTAGCACTGGATATCTTCCGTCTCGCGCATGCGTAGGTCGAATATGTATATCAACAAAATCACGTGTGACCTCGTATGACCCCGGAAGGCATAAGTTCCGGTGTTGTCAACGAGTTCAGTCCTTTTTCATCTTCTCGCTGCGCATGTTACTACTTTTTGAGTAGAAGCCAAGCTAGCTTCTTGAAAATTAAGATTCTAGCTCATCGCTACCTGTAGCCTTGTGATCGTCTCGATCGGAGCTGCGGGCTAGGAAAACGCTCGCCCTCCAAAGGCTGCGACGAGCTAGCTGTCCGCCCTCCCAAGGGAGGGGACTGCGGTATTCACCGCTCGGACCCTAGGAGCTCCGGACCGGTAAAGAGCGGACGCTCCTGCACGTCAGCCGGTGAGATCGCTACCATTTATCGCTGATTGTGCTATCTATTCTCAAGCTAATGAGATAACTGTGTACAAGTTAGCCGGGGGCTCTCGCTAATTTGTTACTGCGCTAGTGAAGGGAGCGTCTCCGCCCCCCTCCCACTACATACATTTGGTTCCTTGCCTGTTCTATCGTCCAGTTAGCTGAGTGTTTTCGTTCAAGCTAACTGTTACGGAGCTAGTGAAGGGAGCGTCTCCGCCCCCCTCTCACTACATACATTTGGTTCCTTGCCTGTTCTATCGTCCAGTTAGCTGAGTGTTTTCGTTCAAGCTAACTGTTACGGCGCTAGTGAAGGGAGCGTCTCCGCCCCCCTCTCACCGCATACATTTGTTTCCTTACCTGTTCTATCGTCCAGTTAGCTGAGTGTTCTCGCTCAAGCTAACTGTTACGACGCTAGTGAGGAGAGTGTCTTTGCTCCCTTCTCACAGCTCACAATTAGTTCCTGTTATATCCCCAGTTAGCAGAGTGCTCTCGCTCAAAGCTAACTGTTACGGCGCTAGTGAAGAGAGTGTCTCCGCTCCCCTCTCACAGCTCACAATTAGTTCCTGTTCTATCCCCAGTTAGCAGAGTGCTCTCGCTCAAAGCTAACTTGCTACAGCGCTAGTGAGGAGAGTGTCTTCGCTCCCCTCTCACGGCGCACAATTGGTTATTTTATTTAATCGTTTATTTGACAGGGACATGCACTGTAATCAACACTTAAGACATTTAAATATGTCAAGCGTAACAGTGCCAGATTTAGCTTTGAGCTACTTTCCATTCCCTCACATAAAACATTTAAGGAAATTACATTTTACAAACATGGTAAAAAAACAAAATACATGATATGCAAGGAGTGGCAACGACATATAAAGTGCATCCATCCTCCAGGTTAACTGAGTGCTCTCGCTCAAAGTTAACTTGCTACAGCGCTAGTGAAGAGAGTGAACACTTCTATGACGTCACAGAAGTGGTGCTACGGCTAATCGGCCAACTCCACCAATCAGGAGCAGACAGCCACGGACATTGCTGTTCGAAAGCACTGGAGACGCTGTAGTACATATTAGGGCTGAACGATTAATCGATTTTAAATTAAAATCGCGATTCGAGATAATGCGATTATGAAATCGCAAAGCATGCGATTTTTTAAAACTTTTTTCCAATTTATTTTTTTTTTCCAATTTTTTTTTCTTCTTGTGTGTCAGTCATCCACACCAATCAGAAGTGCTGTGCTCCACATGTACCAGCCATTGTTAATCAATCAGAAGTGGCCCATGATAGAAGGTGATAGACAGATTGATCCAATCACCTGCCAAGTGCTTTTGAAAGTGCCTGCCCTTTCCAAATGGCTTCCAATGGAGCTTTCCTAGATAGTTTGGTGAAACAAACCATCTGAGTCAGGTTAGTAATGCTCCATCACATGTTCTACATCTACAAGGGTGAATCTTTAACTGAAGCTTGACTTTAAAGCAACCCAACGGAAGTTTCATGTAAGTTTACGGTACGTCCACACAGCAGCTTTTCAAAAATCTTGAAAATCTTGGAGCTGGGCGTGTCTGAAAGCTTGGAGATTTTTTGCGACCAACAACCAATCACATGAATCTCCCGCCCCGACATACAAAGCAAAAAACCCCGGGGATTTTATGCGAGCAATATATATATATATAAACCGAAAACCTACCAGTTTCACCCACTGTCTCTGCCACCTCCCTCCATGCCTGGTTCTTCCGGTTTGTATCCCGTTAATAGTTCTGGTCGTAAAGAACCGGGTGATTTGCTACCGTAATTTCTCGTTTGGAATATGAGGAAATGAACTGCGGTCTGGTTCTCCCTGCTTACACGCGGTTTGATTGGCTAGCGCTTCTACTGTCAGATTTGCATAAACGGGATTTGATTGGCTGACACTTCCAGCTCAGCTTCAAAAGTTGAACATTGCTCAACTTTTGAATCCTGAAAATCCTGGAAATCTTCGCTTCGCTCCCCCACAATGCAGTTCGGCGAAAAGCGAGGCAAAGTGACGTCATCCCCATTCAAAGTCAATGGGCAGAGAAGCGTTGGAAGCGTTGGAAGATTTGTTTAAAGCTGCTGTGTGGACGTACCGTTAGTTCTTTCACTCGTAGCTCGGGCTGCGGGGGTGCTAGAGACGGGAGTATGTTGATGCGACCTTCCTAGCCGGAGTTATGGCCGCATTTTACAATAAACTTCTGTTGGGTCACTTAAATATAAATATCGCAAATCGTAATCGCAATATTTGTCAGAAAAATCGCAATTCGATTTTTTCCCAAAATCGTGCAGCCCTAGTACATATGCCAGGCCTGTAGATGGTGCTGTTCTCACATAATCAGCCCATCAGCATGATCTGTTTGGTATTTTGAAAAATAAAAAGTATAAATATGCCTTATATAGGTATGGTCCTACACTATATTATTCAAATATAGCATGATAGGTCCACTTTAACTTGCTACAGCGCTAGTGAAGAGAGTGTTTCCGCTCCCCTCTCCCTGCTCACAGTTGGTTCCTGTTCCATCCTCCAGTTAACTGAGTGCTGTCGCTCAAAGTTAACTTGCTACAGCGCTAGTGAAGAGAGTGTTTCCGCTCCCCTCTCACTGCACACAGTTGGTTTAATGCCCGTTCCATCCTTCAGTTAGCAGAGTGCTCTCGCTTAGGCTAACTTGCTACGGCGCTAGTGGAGAGAGTATTCTCGATCTCCTCTCACGGCATAAAACCATTAACTGACTTCATTGTTCTCACCCCAGTTAACTACTAACTAACTACTATTGTGCTCACTCCCCTCCACTGCATATTTGTTTCCTGGCCCAGTTATTTACAGTCAGCTGAGTGCTCTAGCTATCGCTCGGTCTATCACCTGTATGGCTCCTCTTTAACCAGAGGATGGCCATGACCTTTGCCCTTTGTCTTGTCTTGGCCTCGAGCATCTGAGGGAGGGCCTTTCGGAGGACCCGTGCATGAATTGCACCATCATGCCTCGTGCGGTAGGAGCTGCTAGACTAGCCGAGGTTGAACTACTGACTGAGGGTGGCCTTCCCCCTGCACAGTCGACTCTGCACAGCCCAACCTACCCATCCTAGGCGCTGGGCCGCAGAGGCTGCGGGTGCACCGCCCAAGAAGAGGACTAAGCCTGATAGGCTGTCCTCCAGTGTGGACCTACTCACTACTGAGCTAGCCCAGATGAAGTCACTCCTCTTGGCTCTCCATTCTGGTGTCCGTGCAGAGCACGCCGCTGCCCACCCGTGGCTGAGCTGGTTCTAGATGACGATGTGTTCTCGATGGCAGCTTCAGCCACTCAATTTGATGAGTATGACGGGGAGAGCCCATCCCATGCTTCTGGGCCTGGCTCCTTTACCTCAGCTCATGGTCCCTCGGAGGAGGCAGATGACGGCTCCATGGGTACCGTCATTCGCATGGCACTGGCTCACCAGCAGCTGGATGCGCAGCAGCCCGAAACAGCACCTGCCAGTGTGTTCTTTAGGCGCACTCTTCGCAACCTTTACTGTTCCTCCCTCTTGTGAGTATCTGAGGGAGTTACATGCATGCTGGAGGACACTAAGGCTCTTTACAGTCTTACGTCCGATGGCCGAGCCCTGGCAGCCATGCAGGATGCGGCAAGAGTTGGCCTTGACCACACGCCGGCTGTTGAGCCTACCATTGCTTCCCTCATAGTTTCCCCTGACGAAGCTCTGAGGTCGGAGGCCAGATGCCCTCGACTCCAATGTTGGGTCACTGATGACCTGCTCACTAAGGCTTACGATGCAGCGGCGCGCATGGGCCGTATAGGCAATTCCCTCTCTCACCTCATGCTTGCCCTCTCAGCTTCCCCGCAGCAGAATGCTCTTAGCGCTTCCTCTACCAGCCTCAGTGACGCCTCATTACAGGCATTTGCTCTGATGTCTAGAGAGCTTGGGCGCCTGATGTCCACTCTCGTCCAGACTCGTCGCCAGGTTTGGCTGACACAGTCACCCTTATCAGAGACATGTAGGACTCTCCGTCCACCGGCTCACCCCGGTGCCCGCCATGGGCCTCAGCGCCCCACGAGGGGGCTGGCCTGCTACGGTCCTGTTAACTCGCCCCCAAGGCAGCCTCGGTATCCGGTGCCTAACCGTCACCCCCCCAGAGCCAGAGGCCGGGGGGCAAGGTACTGAGGGTCTGGGGCCGGCTGTTGGTTATCTCTCCCAGCAGAAGCTCAACTACCGGGTAGCTCAAGCTTCAGACCCCTGGGTGGTTTCCACCTAACCCAAGGGTACAAGATTCAGTTCCGACGCTGGCCCCCAGTCTTCAGCCGGGTCAAGATGACCACCATAAGCGACCTGGCAAAATAAATCGCCCTAAACCAGGAGCTGTCAGTCCTCCTTGCCAAGGGTGCAATCGAGCCTGTGCACCCCATCTCACAGCTTCTACTCGATCTACTTCCTGGTAAGGAAGAAAGGCGGTGGACTTCGCCCAATCCTCGATCTGAGGGGACTCAACAAGTTCCTAAAGATTTTACCTTTCCATGTGCTGAGCACAGCGTTCTTCGTACCGTGGCCAGGGGGAATGGTTCACGTCCGTCGACTTGAAGGACGCTTATTTTCATGTGCCTATTGTGCCTCATCACAGGCAGTTTCTTCGCTTTGCCTTCAGAGGCCGTCATTTCCAGTTCAGGGTGTTCCATTCGGACTCTCCCTCTCCTTAGACGACTGGTTAATCTGTGCACCATCCCGGTTACAGACGATCCAGGACACGGCTCTCCTTCTCTCTCATGTCGCCCGGCTAGGCCTCATGGTGAACATGGAGAAGATTTGTCTGAACCCCTCTCAGAGCCTAACCTTCATTGGGGTGGCTCTGAACACAGTCACTCAACCAGCGAAAGCAGTGTTCTCCCCCCACTCCTGGTAGACGTGATGCTTTATTCTAGCAGCAGCCGACTGGATAGGCTGTCTTGCTGAAACTTCTTTTTTTTCTCCAGCTAGGTGAAGGCAGTGCTCTCACTCCCGCTCCCTCTGCTGGTAACATGGGTGTAGTTACATCCCTTTTGTGTTCGGCGAGTAGGAGTGTTGCTCTACTCTTTCCGTTCAGCAGGTAGCTGGTGATGGCTGTGTTCTCGCACCCCGCTCCCGCCTACGCTGCATCTGGCATTCGTTATTAACTCAACCAGTGAGCGCGGTGTTCTCGCCCCCGCTCCTGGTAGACGCGCTGCTTCATTCTAGCAGCAGCTGCCTGGCTAAACTGCCCTGTTACATTTCCTTATCTAATCCACCTAGGTGCATGCAGTGCTCGCTCCCGCTCTATCTGCTGGTAACGGGGTGTAGGATATTTACATCCCTCTCTGTGTTCGGCGTGTAGGAGCATTGCTCTACTCTTTACGTTCAGCAGGTAGCTAGTGGAGGCTGTCTTCTTGCACCCGCTCCCGGTTACGCTGCATCTGGAATTCGTTATCAACTCAACCAGTGAAGGCAGTGTTCTCGCCCCCGCTCCTGGTAGGCGTGTTGCTTGATTCTAGTTCTAGCTGTCCTGTTAAACTTCCTTGTTTAACCCAGCTAGGTGCGGGCCTGTCCATCTGCTGCACAGACTCTGCTGTGGGACGCCTTGGCGTCTCCCCAACAGGAAGGACCTCTTGTCTCTGTTGGAGGGTCGGATGTGGCACCCCGACCCCTGCCGCCTCCAGCTGTGGGTCTGGCCACTGTAGGGCCCGACCCACTGCTGAGCGACTGCATAGAGTCTGTCAGGAAGACTATTCTCAAATGCCAGGGCACCATCTACTCGTAGGCAGTATGAAAACAGGTGGAAACTGTTTTGTTTTTTTGACTGGTGCCAAGGGCGAAATGAGGACCAAGTATATTGCTCGGTGCCTACGACCCTTGAGTTCCTGCAGTCCCTCCTGGACGACGGCCGGTGTCCTGCTACCGTCAGGGTGTATGTGGCTGCTATATCAGCTCAACACACAAGGGCTGTCAACAGCACAGTGGGAGCCATAGGTTGGTATCCCTCTTTTTAAGGGGGAGCTCTGAGGCTTCGCCCCCCCCGAATATCCCAAGGGCCCCTACATGGGACCTGCCCTTGGTGCTGGATGCCCTATGCTCGCCTCCTGTTGAACCTTTGTTACAGGCAGAACTGGAGTGGCTCTCAGCTAAGACTGCTTTCCTTCTTGCCATCACCTCAGCAAAGCATGTAAGCGAGCTTCAGGCCTTGTCCGTGAACAGCTCGTGTCTGAGGTGGAACTCAGATGGCTCAGGTGTCACCTTATGGCCGAACACAGCGTTCCTCCCTAAGGTGCAAGGGCATATGTGCTGCGGCCACATGGGCATCCCAGAGCACATTCGCCAGATACTACAGGGTGAATGTTGCCGCCCCTCACCCGCTGGGTGTGGTCCTCCTGCAGAGTCAGCCTAGGCCATCCTTATAGCAGGGGGAGTATTCAGACTTCCTCGTGACTCTGTTGGTATAGGTCATCCAGTGCTAAAGCACCGCCTCTGGCGGTCAGTAAGGATGAAATAGAACGATAGTTACGTATGTAACTACGGTTCTATGAATACTGGATGACCGCCAGAGTTTCTTGGTCACTCGGAATCTCGTGTTTCCGCGAGAAGATTCCATAGGACTGAACTCGTTGACAACACCGGAACTTATGCCTTCCGGGGTCATACGAGGTCACACGTGACTTTGTTGATATAAATATTCGACCTACGCATGCGCGAGACGGAAGATATCCAGTGCTAAAGCACCGCCTCTGGCGGTCATCCAGTATTCATAGAACCGTAGTTACATATGTAACTATCGATTCCCCTTACTGTCGATTGATTTTACAGTGATATCTGCACTACTCATCGACTAAAAAACACCAGATTATCCTTGTTAATTACACAACATTGATTGGTTTAAATTGTGTGCAATGCTTTTGTATTTTTCCCCTTCGATTCGGAGAAACAAATATTTTTTCGGAGTAAAGGATGGCAGAATCCCCAGCTATCGTTTAGGACTACACCATGTGCTCTGTTTGACAAACCCCGTGATTAGTTCTCAAGCTCTGTGATTGGTTGACCTCCAACTGCATTCCATATGAAAAAAAACGTTTCGTAAAAGATAAAATCATACTTTATTCAGCAGTGCTTGCTTTACTCTTTGAAAGTCATCACATGAATGCATTGTAATAAATGGTTCGGCTGCATTAAATATATTACACATCTGTCGTAGTTCTTTATTTTTATTTATCTACAGAGATCGGGCTCAGAATAGACCGGAAACTATTATTTTACCGTTCAGTTTGAATTTCACAATAAAGTTAGTAATATTTTGTTTTGATATTATTGTTTTTTTATTAACTACTAGACCGCTGGGTCATGTTAAGACCATCTTTTCTGTGTTGCTGTGGGTTTTTTCCATTGCTTTTGTGTTACAAATATCAAAACAATAACTAAATATATCCGTCGTAAACTAAACCAGAAACAGCAGTATATTTTATTTTTGTTAACACTGTAACTTGACAGCTTTTTAACCCAAACCACCTACTGGTTAAAGCACGTTATTAGACATTTAGAGTAATGCAATGCAGGTAGATTGTGTTGCTTTTTAATGACTTTTTAAAATGCCTTTTTCTTAATGTCTTTTATTATTATTAACTACTTGTTACTTGTTGCTAGGGACGCTGCTATCGATATTATTTCTGTTATGTTGTGTAACTGTTTAATGGTGTTATCTTTATTGCTACCCCCTTCCCCGTCAATGTATAGTGTTGGTCCACAGCGCAAACGTATTAGTTTAACAAAATCTGCATCTAAAATTGTGGCATAGATAGCCTACGTTATTTTCCCCTGTGCAATTCTCCATTTACTCAACAATAACACATAATTATCCTTGTGTTTATTTATTTGTTTGATTAATAAACACAAGTTGGAGTCCGTCAGGACCGAGGGTCGGAGCAGCTCATTTGCTTTAGAGAATATTACACCGGGAAGTAAGTATTCTCTCCGCTTCGCTTGACAAACCCCGTGATAGTCCTCGACCTCAAGCTCTGTGATTGGAGAGTGTGTTCCGAGGGTTACGCCGAGCGTCGAACAGCGCTTGAAATGGGATGGAACTACGGCAGACTGTCCAAAACTGGATTTGAACGGGTCCACCGCGTCCCCCCCCTCCCCCATCCTGTCCCCAGAACTACACATGCTGGCTATTGTGTTTCGCAACATGTTCTCTATCTATGGCACGTCTTGGGAGTTGTAGTTTTAAAAGACGTTTTCGTATTTCCCATAATAAGAAGTTATTATAGTATTAAACTGTGTACATCCCTGGAGGTTTAGGGGATAGGACACACTCAAATGTAAAACATATAATTAATAAATGGGTGAAAATTGCTTGTGCCCATAATGGGCAGCATTAATATATATACCCACATGCCAGCTAAGGTCAGAAGATCTTTATTTAACAGCTGGTCTTATGTTTGTGACCCCTGTTGTTAATTGATAACATTACATCACATTAATTGATAAGCCTGAAACATGCACTTGTCAAGGTTCAGAGGCAAATTTTGCAAATATGGCAGTAGCAGTCGATCAACTTAAGATAAGATATACTTTATTGATCCCAAGTTGGAAACATTTGCGTTACATCAGCATGTATAACAGTTGTAAATATGCAGTGGTGTTTATTTGTAAATCATTTAGTATAATCACACAAATTCTGTGTTTTATATTTAACAATTCTGTGTTCTTTATTTATTGATTGTTCAATACCTGACAAGGCCGGAGATTAAATATCTACATACATCTTATAAGAGTATAATACATATGTATAATATCAGTTAAAATAAGTGCTTCAACATAGTTAACATTGCTGGAGGTAAGCACAAATATTGATAGATGTCTTGTAATGCACTATTGAGGAACCTGCGAACCAAGTTTTTCATTCAATGCATAACTACACCGTTTGTGAATATGATAGGTCAATAAACCTTAGAAAATCTTGAAATCTTGAAAGGGATGTGCAAAATAGTCATTATATACAGTCTTTAATTAACTATTAGTAGAGAATAACGAGTAATGAATATACTTTATAGGGATCCTATTAATATCTAATAATAAAAATAATGAAATTCAATAACATGCTTAACCACTAGGTGTCCCTTTATATCAGCTGTGCACCTTTATGGTGTAAATACAGCCTATCTACCAATTGGATCAAATATAAAAGTCAGCCGAATTAGTGTTGATACTGCAAGGAGACGTATTGTGTGAAAATAAATGTAAGATGTTGTTTAATTACTGATATATTTATGATCCACGTCACGTTTTCAGTTCCTCATGTTTGTCTAGAAGTCTTCTCATCAGGGCTCTATAAATAGAGAACTACGGCAGATATTTCATATTTAATGCAGCCGAACCGTGTATTACAATGCGGTTATGTGATGACTTTCAAAGAGAAAAGCAATCACACTCGGAATAAAGTATTATTTTTTTTTTTTTTAAATGTTTTGGGTCTGTTTCCGGTATTTGTTAATGACGATGTGCTGTGAGATGTGAGACTGGAATTGCACAGGGGAAAATAACGTATCTTTAGATGCGGATTTTGTTAAACTAATACGTTTGCGCTGTGGACCAACACTATACATTGATGGGGAAGGGGGTAGCAATAAAGATAACACCATTAAACAGTTACACAACATAACAGAAATAATATCGATAGCAGCGTCCCTAGCAACCACCTTGGTAACAATGAAAACGTTCTATGGACGCAATTTCCTGAAGTAATCTTCGTAATAACTAGCAAAGTAAAGATCATGTACATCCACTGCACACATAATCTGAAATAACAACTCATATTTCTCGCATCAAATTACATCAAAACGCATTTTAATGGCCAAACTAACTTTAAAATAGGCATTTTCCACCGAGAATAAAACGAAGTTCGGCCATGTTTTTTTTTCTTTAGGGAGAAATTTGAAGATCACGTGACATAGACACCAGCCATTGGAATGAATGGTGAAAAAATACGGGGTTTGTCAAACAGAGCACATGGTGTAGTCCTAAACGATAGCTGGGGATTCTGGGTAGTGTAGTGTCTTCTGCCATCCTTTACTCCGAAAAAATATTTGTTTCTCCGAATCGAAGGGGAAAATTACAAAAGCATTGCACACAATTTAACCAATCAATGTTGTGTAATTAACAAGGATAATCTGGTGTTTTTTAGTCGATGAGTAGTGCAGATATCACTGTAAAATCAATCGACAGTAAGGGGAATGGACGCTCAAATTGCCTTTAAGGGCAGCCGACACAAACGAATGCCATGCTTCCATGAGCGTCAAATCCCGCCGCAGATGGGGAAAACATTTAAATCAGTTGAAAGCTATTTGCGTCCCTTTATGAAGCTGAAGGAGCCTAGGAGCGTCACAACTGCACGCCACGGGACCCTGACCAAACGTCGCTCCTGGACGATTATGGAGTGAGAGTGTGTGTTGGCCACTAACGGCTCGACAGTGACGTCAGAGTTCAACTTCCGCCTACTCAGCCTGCTCCAAATAAGGGCAAAGAGGCGGAGCCGAGGCGGGACCTGCTGCCACCGAGCTGAAAGTTCCAGAGCTAGCTGAAGCTACCAAGCTAAGCTAACATGCTCCCCATCTGCACACTGCCGTGGCATTTTACGTTCTAAGGTAAGCGGACATGGAACTATTAGGCAAAACTATAAATAATAATCTAAGTTATTGAGTTTTTAGCATAATACTTCAGAATCTTAAAATCCCTTAACGTTTGTATGCAATTGTGCTAAATTCAACACTGGAATCAAGCAAATATTAATATTTTTGCATGACATTAGTTATTTATATTTTGATATCACTTAATTACACGTTTAATACATTTAAGTCAAGCTAAGGTACATGTGATGGTAGCTAGTTAGTGCTCTTACCTGTGATGCCTCCTCCAAACAGCATAATAACCATACTGTATCATTAAAACTAAGTACCAGTTCTAGATCCTTGACTTTAGACAAACAATTCAAAAGACAACATGTATTTAAAGACCAATCTTTATTTGAATGTGCCTCTTAACCTGATATATTAGTTATACAGTAATAGTATTGACAATCTAAAAAAACTGAGCAACTCAACAGTCAACTTTATATTTCTTATTGTCTAAAGCATTTATTATTTTCATTTTCCCCCTCTCATATTCAGTGTGGACGGATTGAGACAGCGTGGTGTCCAGAGAGATGCAGAGATTTCAGGGAGAAACCTCCGTGTGATGGACGTCCTGTCTGTTGGTTTGGAGAGGACTGAGGGTCTTTCCTCAGCGAGGAGGACCAGGCCTGATGGAGGAGCCCATGCTGGGCAAAGCTGATACCACCTGCACAGGCCTAGTCTGTCACGTTATTTGACTAAATGTGTTTACTTATACATTTAATAGGTTTACACCTTCTGTTCATATGTGCTTTTTATTTAAAACATTTGATTAACTTTTGGTTCACATTTCAATAAATTGTATTTGTATTTGCACTCCTTTTGTCCATTATTCTTACTGAAAGTGTTAGATTACACATTCACATCTGACTGAAGATTGGCCCCATTTATTTGTGACGTTGCAAACTCTGCGGTACAAGGCACAAGTGATGTGAAGCTCATAAAGTGAGGCAAATATAAATAATCAGCTGATGGAGTGTAGATGTGGAAATAGGTGCATTCGATCAGCTGACTATTTTTACAATAAAAGTAGTTTCTTAGTGTACTGGTCTTAAAATCTCATAGCATCAGCTTTTAATGTTCCTCTTGGATGTTCTTCTTGACCCTCAGAGAAGGAGAAAATGTTGTGTCTTTCAGGCATGTCCTTTCCTAACAAAAATGACATAAAACATATTATTGCAAAACAAGTGTGTTATTTATGAAAGTGTTGTGTTTGTGTGTTTAGGGGCTGTAGATATAATTATTTTGTAATTGTAATGTTTTTTTTTTATTTCAACAGAGCTATAAAGACAATCAGATTATGAATGAACAGTATGAAGTTCATCAACATTGAAATATATGTTATTATCAAAATAATATTTAACTGTTATCAAAACGTAGTGCAACTGTAGAAGCTTGCTCTGTTGTCTCACTCAAAGAATAACTTTTACCACGTTTTTTACAGACAATATTGAGAGATAAATAGTAGCAGTTCTCACTATGTGTTAAATATCTTTGCCTTTAATACATTAAATTAGAAAGCTGACAAAATGATATTGCTTGTTAACATCTAAATGTAACTTTTTGCATGGAAAAAACCCTCAACTTAACTGATGTGTAGGTGATCTAGTATTTAGTATTGTTTAATGGAATGTATATCAGTGTATTAAAGTCAATACTTCATTTATTTAAACCAATATCTTTCTTGATTCTTTGTACAGTATGAAAAATAGAGTCTTTGTACCTGAGCTGAAGTTCACTGCTGTGAGGAGTCCAGTTCTGTCTCTCACTCTCTGGTCCAGCCTGTCTGCATCACCTGGACACCTTAAACAAACAGATATGTAAAGTACCATGTGTACAAACAATATAACTGATTATCTTCTGTTGAACATGTTGGATTGTGTATTGTCCGAGTCAGGGTCCTTTTTATTTTACTGTAACTTTGGAAGTTGTGTTACCAATGCTTACTGTTTATTTGATACCAATTTGGTAATGCAATTAATAAAAACAACAAGGTTTGGGTTTGTTCTTCAGATGACTGTGACGTTAACGTGTAAGCTCAATAATGAACTCCAGCTCAACCAACCATATTGTAATATCTAAGTAATCATCTTGAAATATGACATTAATAATTGTAATATACACAGGGTTGGGTTGTAACGGAATACATGTAACGGCGTTACGTAATCAGAATACACAAATCAAGTAACTGTATTCAGCTCGCGTTACATTTGAAAAACGAGTAATCTGATTACAGTTACTTTCATAAACCTGAAGTGAATACATTTTGGATTACTTATTGGAATTATTGGTGGAAAGATTTCCTCACAACATGTAATATTCATTACTAAAGGTACAGCCGAATCATCACAGCGCACAAAACCTATTACCGCCGCAGATGGACCAAAAAAGGGAGCGTTTGAAAAAAAAGGGGCGGGTCCGCTCAGTGAAACGATAACAACGAAACATGGAGGAACAGAAGTCTGCGTTTAAGTCGTGTGTTTGTAGAGGTGTGTGGTTAAAACACATAAGCCTGCGGTCGCTCTTTAGCCTTTCTAATGATTCTGAAGGTAAACACAGTGAAGGTGGTGCGTGAAAGGCACTGCCCGCTCGTCTTCTCAGAGGCTGAGTTAACCCTCCCGCTGCCTCCTGGTGCTGCAGAGATTTTATGAAGTGAAGGAGGTTTTCCTTCTATAAAACAGCTGTGGGCAGCAGATACTGTGAGTGTCACAGACATGAATTCATAGATCAAGGCAGACTGGTGCACACACTCTCCTGTTTTGCCAATCCGGTGGTTAAACAAATAGCTCTACACCCCTGGCCGAAATGTTCTTAAAATGAAATCCGAGTTCGACATTTTAATTCATGTCCTGCCAACACTGGCAGGACAGAAGGCGACACGCCCGTTCGAAGCCGTGTCCCTCACTCCTCACATCCCAAGCTGCATCCCCAACAAGTTTATTATATTGTTGCATCGTTTCAGATGTTATGTGTTAGTTGTGCTCTTGATAAGCCATTAAAACAGTAAAAACACGTTCATTTTCCTTTTGCTTTTTGTGTCTCCTGTACACCCAAAACATACCCATCTGTGATGGAAAAAGAAAAGTAATCCAAAAAGTAATCTAAAAGTAATCTGATTACGTTACTTTTTTTAAGACACGTAACTGTAACTGTATTCGGATTACTTTCAGAGTCATGTATTCAGTAATCAGTAACTGATTACATTTACAAAGTAACCCTCCCAACCCCCGAATATACACACATCTTATTGTGAGGTTGATTTCACATACACTACTTCAACATTAGCTTGTCTACATACTTGAGCATAGCCAATTTAATTAACCTTAGCAATGCATACAGTTCCTACCTACATAATAAAATATCTCTAAGTTACAAGGGATGACCTTATTTATCAACCTCAAACAGAAGCCGTTTGTTCAACAGTATTATCCACTTAACGCTTAACACTTGTCTATTTCGTTTTAACCTTTTATATAATAGAGGATACAAATCCTCAGGCCAGCAGGCCACTTAGCAGGCCTGAAACAAAGTTGTACTCACCAAACACTTTAATGAAGGTCGCCTTGCAAACGGGAACCTTCTCTGGGTGACTGTTGCACAAGAGATTGTACTTGACAGATACGTTCCGGTCTTTTGTTTTGTTTAACATCCTGAACTTTCGGACGCTTCCTTTTCACTTGCGTGATGTCCAGGAGATGAAGTATAGCCCCGGTCCTGGTCAACCTTGTTTGGTTTTTCATATAAATGGTTTTAGTTCATCATCAGGTGTCATCCGGTGACAGCTTCTCGGCCTGACAGAAACCTTTCGCAGCAGCTTTGTGTTGACATCCCACAGTCGGTATTAACGCGCCACCCGAGTGACGAACCTTCTTTTGTTGTTGTTTTTTGTGGTTTTCTTTGTCCAGTCGACGTTTTCTACCCCCAGGTGTAGGTCTCACTGGCTCATCCAGGCCATCAAAGGTGTTACAACAGTTTAAAGACATATTTCGAAGACTGAATGAACATAAACAAACCTCGACTCAGAGCGCCGCCATGTTGGATTGCATAGAACGCTCACCGAATTCTGATTGGTAGAGAGGACATATCGCGTTTAGGCTCAAAATAGGTTCGGCGTTTATCGCGGTTTGGAAAGGAACTGCATCTTGCCGTACATTTTAAACAAGGACATATAGCGATTTGGCATGAAACGTTGATAGAGCAGTGAATAGGTTCAGTACACAGCAAAATGGCACGACAAACTCAATTTTTTTCAATTTGGCATTTATAGCGTTTTGGAAAATAACTCCTCATACAGTCTATGATTTTAACTTGGAGGCTACGATTAGCATCGTTAGCACCGATGTAGCTACCACTCGCTTACACGCTAACCCAAGCCTTAACATTCATTAGGCTACGTAGCTGATTAAAATCATTAACACATAAATAAAGCACTCGAATTTCACTTACCGCAAAACCGCATTCATGCACCGTCTGTTTTAACTGCAGAGCGAGTCACAATAGTCCGATATATAAGCATGAAGAACAAACAACCACGGCCGGCTTCAAGTTGTGTTTCCTGGATGAACTGACCAGGCAGAGTCCCTGTAGCTAGCTTCACGGACTCGGAGCAGGTAGCAGATAGACAAGAAGCTAGCAGCAGCAGTCACTTCACAGAGCTGTCACTCAATGTGACCTTGCCCTAATTTATGCAAAAACGTTAAGACCTAATATAAATAAAAGGGTCGTGTTAGAAAACAATTCACTCACAGATCCATAATCATGAAGGTGGAATCTAACTATATCGATAATAAAATGTATGGAGCCAGGGGTAGAAACATGTTTTTTTCTGCTGTAAAATTGGGCATTTTAACATGGGGTCTATGGAAATTGCTCCTTTCTGCAGCCATCGCCTATCGGCTAATATATGAACTGCAGTGTGTGGCACTTCCGTATTGGCTTCCCGGCTCTTCCCCAGAGTTTGCTGCTTGGTTTAATTCCATAATCTCGTGCTTTTTTGGCGTCAGGAACTGAATTTCAAAATAAAAATAACCGGAAACAGACGTAGGCATTTCGAGCGATTACCCAAGATCCTCAGCTATGGTTTAAGCTCGATGATTGGATGTTTTAGCCGCAATGCATGCTGGGATTTGGTGTTTATATGATATGAAATCCGTAAAACATTTTAAAAGAATAAAAGAATACTTAATTAAGAATGTTCTTGCTTTTCTCTTTGAAAGTCATCACATAACGGCATTGTAATACACGGTTTGGCTGCATTACATATTACAGATCTGCCGTAGTTCTTTATTTATAGAGCCCTGATGAGAAGACCTTTGGAAAAACTGGAAGAAATGCCGCCGAAACTGAATATGTGACGTGGATCATAAATATATCAACAATTAAACAACATCTTCAATTTCTCTTCACACAATACGTCTCCTTGCAGTATCAACACTAATTCGGCTGACTTTTACATTTGATCTAATTCATAGATAGGTTATATTTACACCATAACGGTGCACAGCTGATATAAAAGGACTTGTAGTTTTTAAAGATATTACTGATTTTCTTTGAATATAAGAATGTAAATACTGAGTCTGAAATAGTATAGCAATATGCTGTAAAATGATGTGAAAGCATGAATAAAACTACACATCTTCAGATGTTGTACATACATAAGTGTCCTACACTAATAATACAAAGTTATTATGGCTGTGTGTACCTTGTACAAAAAATACTTTAAATGTCTGTTGGAAACTGTCAGCTCTCTAAATGCAGAGGTGTTAGGGTTAGTGGCCCTCTACCGCCAGTTAGAAGAGGAGTGGAGAGATTCAGCAGATTGTTTTGCACTGAACACGTGGCTTTCAAACTGCCTGTACTGACCATTCTGTCCATTTTATTGACAACTTTAACTTTTTCTGGGACCGCAGACATCTTTTTAAGGCAAATGGAGTTTGTCTGAACAAGTCAGGAGTGAAATTGTTTATCTCTAACGTATTCAACTGCCTACGTCATCAATCTGTTCCCTCTGCCAAGGACAAGTAACAAGAGGAATCAAAACAAGAGAAAGACACAACACATCGCTCAGAAAAGCTTGAAAATCTATCACTGCACCCGCCTGAGGAATGTCTTGATTATGGGAGAAAAATGGAGGAGTCTCCACCGCCCTTCACCCCCCCTATCACCTCTGAGGATACTCTTCCTTCACCCCACAGCTCTCTCTACTCTCCATTCACCCTTTCACCCTCGCCCACCCTCCTGGAGATCGCTGAACACATGAAGGAGATACAGAGGGTTGGCACCGATTCCTTCCTGGAGTTCAATAACCAAACTAAGGCGATACGCAGGGTTGGCAGCATGTCCTTTACCCCCGCTCCTCAACGACGCCCACCAAAATCACTGCAGAGACGCGCACCATCTCCCCCGTCTTCATCACCGTGCCTACGTCAACCACCTCCCCTCCCTTCAAGAAAGCATCTGCAGTCTCCGAAGCCTGATAAGGATGTGTGTGTACAAAATGCAACAAACTCTTACTGATATGTGCTGGGTCCAGGGTCAAGGACATATGGCACTCAACTCTTTCCAGGACATGCCAGGGCCCTGCCTGCCAGTAGCTTTGCCGATATCTGTGTTGATAGGTAATAGATTAAGAGCGGTGAATCAGCTTAGAAACAGGAAGTGCTCAAACGTTTGTGTGAGTTTATCAAATTTAGCAGTGATTCCATGTCAGCCACAGCTTGTCACAAAAAATCTTACTGATAGTGTATCTAACAAACTTAAACTAGCTTTATTAAATGTCAGGTCTCTGGCAGGAAAAATATTTTTGAGCACAATCTTGATTTTATGTTTTTAACGGAAACTTGGATTGAACAAAATAACAGTGCAGCTGTTCTTATTGAATCAAACCCTCCCAACTTTAGTTTTATGAGTCAGGAAAGAATGCATAAGAAAGGGGGTGGAGTTGCTATTTTGTTCAATGATTCCATTCAATGCAGGAAGACATCTTATGGGAACTTTGCTTCTTTTGAATATGTGGCCCTTCAGCTGAAATGCTGCTCTCGAGCTCTGTTCCTAAATATCTATAGACCACCCAAATACTGTGCAAGCTTTTTTGATGACTTTACTGAACTGCTGTCTATAGTGTGTATTGACTTTGACCGTCTAGTCATTGTTGGTGATTTTAACATCCATGTTGACAACCCCCAGGACAGAGGGGCTAAAGAACTGTTTTGTGTTTTTGATAGCTATGGACTGACTCAGCATGTGACGGAGCCCACGCACATTCGCACAATAAGGGGCACACTCTGGACTTAATGATCTCAAAGGGTCTGAATATCTCTAAGGTTGTGGTGACTGTTGTTGCACTCTCTGATCATTCCTGTGTTTTCTTTGAGAGCTCTATTTCTGTTCACAAAAATGTTCAAAAAGAGGTAACCACAAAGCGATATTTAACTGAAAATACTAGGGAAATGTTTACTCAGAATTTTTCTTCCACACTTGCCCCTGCTAACATCTCAGTAAATGAGCTAGTAGATCATTTAATTAAAAATGTAAAATGTTATAGATGCCATTGCTCCAACTAAGGTAAATGGAAGTGACTGGGAAGAAAATATCTCCATGGAGAAAGGCCATGACCGTGAGAGCAGAAAAAAGAGAGTGTCGAAAAGCTGAACGTAGGTGGCGAAAAACAAATCTCCAGGTTCACTTTGAAATCTATAAAGAGAGACTTGGCCTTTATAATTTGGAATTGAAAAACGCACAACAGTCTTTCTTCTCTGACATCATTACCAAAAACAATGCACGTGCCTTGTTTGCTACTGTCGACAGACTAACTAACCCCCCAGTGTCAGTAGCCTCTGAATTTCTATCCAACAGGGCATGCAATGATTTTGCCTCCTTCTTCACTGACAAAATTCAGAAAATCAGACAAGCAGTCAGTGCCTCTGCATCAGGTACAAATGTATTGTCCCTATGTCCACCTAATATCAGTTCAAACACCATGACACAATTCCATCAGATTAATGATAAAAACCTAGAGGACATTATCCAACTTCTGAAATCCTCCTCCTTTGTTTCTATAGGTAAATACATATCTGAGTTGACCAATATGACATGTGGGGTACCTCAAGGCTCCATCTTGGGGCCTCTTCTCTTTAACATCTACATGCTACCACTGGCTCAGATAATGAAAAACAACAAAATAAGTTACCATAGCTATGCGGATGACACACACATTTACAGAGCTTCAGTCTGCAATGTTCAAAACAACAGATAAAGCCAGAATCTAGGTGTAGTCATGGACTCTGACCTGAGTTTCAAACTAGTCACATTAAAACAGTTACTAAATCAGCCTACTATCACCTAAAGAATATATCTAGGATAAAACACTAATGTCATAGCAGGATTTGGAAAAACTTGCCCATGCTTTTATCTTCAGTAGACTGGACTACTGTAATGGTGTCTTTACAGGTCTCACTAAAAAATCTCTTGGAAAGCTGCAGCTAATTCAGAACGCTGCTGCTCGAGTCCTCACACTAATAAAGTGGATCACATCACTCCTGTTCTGAAGTCTTTACACTGGCTTCCTGGTGTGTCAAAGAATATATTTCAAAATACTGCTGATGGTTTTATAAAGCACTGAATGGTTTAGGCCCCAAAATACATTTCTGATCTCCTGCTAAATTATGAAACATCCCAGATCTCTCAGGTCTTCAGGGACTGGTCAACTTTCTGTCCCCAGAGTCAGAACTAAACATGGAAAAGCAGCATTCAGTTATTTATGCTCCAAATATCTGGAACAAACTCCCAGAAAACAGCGGTCCGCTGCAAACTACTTTTAAATCCAGACTAAAGACTTTTCTTTTGCCGCTGCTTTAATGAACTATTCACATCTTGAACTGCACTGTAACTTTTATCCATGTATTTTTTCTTTTAATGTTTCTTTTATATCTTTTCTTTTTAATGACTGATTTTAAATGCCATTTTCTTAATGTCTTTCGTTTTTGTAAAGCACTTTAAATTGTCTTGTGTTGAAAGGTGCTATATAAATAAACTTGCCTTGCCTTGCATTGTGTGCACCGCCTAGTTGTTAAAGCATGTATTGAATTATTGTTTTTATGTGTTATATTTGATTAAAAAAATATTAAGAGTACATATTTTCATAGGGGGAAAGTAGAAGGTCTGTGATAGAAATATAGTGTCAAGAACTGTCTGTGTTGTTGTTTTGTCTTGTCTTTTTCTAATCTTTGGGTTTTCCTGTTTTATTCTGTAAATTGTTCACCCCCGTTTCCTGCCTGTTGCTTTCTGTCTGTTTTCCCTCCATGATTACCCGATTGTGTTCACCTGGTGCCTCTGTGTTTTCTTCTACCTCCTCACCTGTCTCGTGTTTGTTTGATTAGTCCTGGGTGTATTTAAGTTCTGGTTTTTCCGTCTGTCTTTGTCGGTTCGTCTTGTGTTTTTGAGTAATTCTGCGGTGAGTGTTCTGTTCTGTGTCTAGATATGGTAGCCTCTTGAAATAAAGGCATTATTTTTGTCACTTAAGTCTGCATTTGGGTCCTGTTTCCTACACAAACCGTGACAGAACGAACCGACCAGAAATGGACCCAGCAGATGATCCATTGAGGTGGAGCTACAGCATTTTTCCTTTTGTTTGGCTTGCTGCTGTGATTGGTGGAGTGGAGCGTCCAGTGTTCGGCAGAGGAAGGCCGCTCTGGTAGAGGTGCACCGTGTTGGCTATGGAGAAACCAGACTTGTGAAGTTCTTGCCTGGCTGGATTTTGAACTTCCTCTGGTGTGTGTGATTTCCAGCCTGCTGACTACAACACGTCTCGGTGTGGTCCATCTGGAGTCAGCCAGTGCTTCTGCCCCAGTTCCTGCTCCTGTCCAGGAGTCGTATGCTGGAACTCGTCTGGCTATGGAGGTCCACGGAGCTTTCCGGCGGCTGCTAAGAGAAGAAGGCGCAAAGCCAAGCTAGCAGCCATGCTCCATGCTCCCAGTACCGGCCCACGCAGCTTTGCGTCCATACTGGATTACCTGGCTTACACAGCCAGGGTCCAGGCTTCCGCGATGATTCTGGCTTCAATTCCGGCTCTAGAGCCGGCCCATTCAGCCATGTTTCCGGCTCCAGACCGGACCTTACAGCCATGTTTCCGGCTCCAGAACCGGACCTTACAGCCATGATTCCGGCTCCAGACCGGCCCATTCAGCCATGTTTCCGGCTCCAGAACCGGACCTTACAGCCATGTTTCCGGCTCCAGAACCGGACCTTACAGCCATGTTCCGGCTCAGAACCGGACCTTACAGCCATGTTCCGGCTTCAGTACCGGCCCCGGAAGCCATGGGCTCGACTCCAGTTTCGGCTACAGGGCTGGCTCCCCAGCCGACGCCAGTTCCCCGAGTCTTGTCGGCGTACCGGCCGACTCCAGCACCTCGTCTCTGCTGGCTCCCCAGCCGACGCCAGCTCCCCGAGTCTTGTCGGCGTACCGGCCGACTCCAGCACCTCGTCTCCTGCTGGCTCCCCAGACGACGCCAGCTCCCCGTGTCCTGTCGGCGTACCGACCGACTCAAGTCCCCTCTAAAGTTCCTACCCGAGTGCCCTCTCCAGTTCCTACCCGAGTGCCCTCTCCGGTCCCTCTCGAGTCCTCTCGGGTCCCCTCTCGAGTTCCCTCTCGGGTCCCCTCTCGGGTCCCTCTCGAGTTCCCTCTCGGGTCCCTCTGGGTCCCCTCTCGGTCCCTCTCCGGTCCTCTCAATCCCTCTCGGGTCCCCTCTCTAGTCCCCTCTCCAGTCTCCTCTCCCTTCTCGAGTCCCCTCTCGAGTCCCCTCTCGAGTTCCCTCTCGTCCCCTCTCTAGTCCCCTCTCCAGTCTCCTCTAAATCCCTTCTCGGTCCCCTCTCTAGTCCCCTCTCCAGTCTCCTCTCAAATCCCTTCTCGAGTCCCCTCTCAGTCCCTCTCAAATCCCTCTCGGTCCCCTCCAGTCCCTCCTAGTCTCCAGTCTCTTTAGTCCCTCCTCTAGTCCCTCCTTAGTCCCTCTCTAGTCCCTCCTCGAGTCCCCTCTCTAGTTCCCCTCTCGAGTTCCCCTCTAGTTCCTCTTAGTCCCTCCTCTTGTCCTCTCTAGTTCCCCTCTCGAGTCTCTCTCGATTCTCTCTCGAGTCCCCTCTCGAGTCCCTCTCGAGTCCCCCTTAGTCCCTCTCGAGTCACGTCTCGAGTTCCCCCTTGGTTCCCCTCTCGAGTCTCCTCTCGAGTCTCCTCTCGAGTTCCTCTCAAGTCACGTCTCAAGTCCCTACCCAATGTCCTGTCCCGTTGGAGGCCCCGTCGACTACTCCTCTGCCGGGGGTCCTACCAATCGTATGTCTGTCCCGTTGGAGGTCCCGCCGTCTACTCTCCTGCCGGGGTCCTGCCAGCTCCTTGTCCTGTCCTTTGGAGGTCCGCCGTCTACTCTCCTGCCGGGGGTCCTGCCAACCCTTTGTCCTGTCCCGTTGGAGGCCCGCCGTCTACTCTCTGCCGGGGGTCCTGCCAACCCTTTGTCCTGTCTCGTTGGAGGTCCCGCCGTCTACTCTCCTGCCGGGGGTCCTGCCAACCCTTTGTCCTGTGCGTTGGAGGCCCCGCCGACTACTCTCCTGCCGGGGGTCCTGCGAATTTGTCCTGTGCCGTTGGAGGCCCCGCCGACTCTCCTGCCGGGGTCCTGCCAACCCTTTGTCCTGTGCTGTTGGAGGCCCCGCCGACTACTCTCCTGCCAGGGGTCCTGCCAACCCCGTGTCCTAGTCCTCTTCCGTGGGGGATCCTGCCGAGGCCTGTCCCACCAGCTCCGACACCGGGTCCTGCCCGGCCCTCTGAGAGCCGCAGTCTTCACCCTCGAGCCCGGCTCTCTGAGAGCCGCGGTCTTCGCCCTCGAGCCCGGCCCCCTGACTCTTCCTGCCGCGGTCTTCGCCCTCGATCCCGGCCCCCTGACTCTTCCTGCCGCGGTCCTCGCCCTCGGGCCCGGCCCCCTGACTCTTCCGGCCGCGGTCCTCGCCCTCATGCTCGGCCCCCTGACTTTTCCGGCCGCAGTCCTCGCCCTCATGCTCGGCCCCCCTGAGTTCGCCCGCGGTGGCCTCTTGCCCCTCCATAACCCCCATTTTGGACTCTCGCCTTGCCCCGGGCCGTCCGCCCGAGACCCCTTCCTGGTCCTCTGCCTTGCCCCCGGGCCGTCCGCCCGAGAACCCCTTCCTGGTCCTCTGCCTTGCCCCCGGGCCGTCCGCCCGAGACCCCTTCCTGTCCTCTGCCGTGCCCCTGGGCTGTCAGCCCAAGCCGTCCTCCAGACCCCCCTCCACCCACCCTGGTGGCTTAGTGATGCATTCCTCCTCCGGACCCCCTCCACCCACCCTGCTTAAGGTTTTGGACTTTTGTAGTTTTATTTTTGGGACGTCTGGGAATCCGTCCCTTGAGGGGGGGTACTGTCACGATCTGTCTGTGTTGTCTTGTCTTTTCTATCTTTGGGTTTCCTGTTTTATTTTGTAAATTGTTCACCCCCGTTTTCCTGCCTGTTGCTTTCTGTCTGTTTTCCCTCCCTGATTACCCGATTGTGTTCACCTGGTGCCTCTGTGTTTTCTCCTACCTCCTCACCTGTCTCGTGTTTGTTTGATTAGTCCTGGGTGTATTTAAGTTCTGGTTTTTCCGTCTGTCTTTGTCGGTTCGTCTTGTGTTTTTGAGTAATTCTGCGGTGAGTGTTCTGTTCTGTGTCTAGATATGGTAGCCTTGAAATAAAGGAATTATTTTTGTCACTTAAGTCTGCATTTGGGTCCTGTTTCCTACACAAACCGTGACATATAGAATATAAAAATCAGGAAGATACTATAAGTGATCTCTACAATAAAACAGTTTAGTGCAGGACGTACAAAGATATTAATAGGAGGATGTGCAAAACAGAAAAACGAATTAACCTTTATTTAAACATTAAATAATACTTTAGATTAAGGTCTTCTTTTAAATAAGAAAAAAACTTTGGAGGTATCTACAGATAAATATTAAGCCTGACAAAGTACTTAACGTCTAATATATTGCTTTCCTGCTATGTTAACTATGTTGAAGCACTTATTTTAACTGATATTATACATATGAATTATACTCTTATGTATGTAGATAGTATAAGAAATGTGCAGAATATGACAGTTTAATGGTGGAGGTATACACACATATTGATAGATGTCTTGTAATGCGCTGTTGAGGAACCTGTGACCCAAGATTTTTCATTTATTGCATACACCGTAGTTGTGTATATGTCAATAAACCTTAGAAAATCTTGAAAGGGATGTGCAAAATAGCCATAATATACAGTCTTTAATTAACTATTAATAGAGAATAACGAGTAATGAATATACTTTATTACTCGTTTCCATTCATGTCAATTGCAGATAAATGTTTAGTCTTCTCAAGCACCAACTATCAAATATCTCTCCTGATTGTTGGCACTTGACAATCACCTTACCTGAATTTTACTCAAGTGTAACTAAAGTCTGATTTAAGGGTTGTTTATATTTCACATCATTAATCAAAATCTGCAAAGTAACTCAAATAAGTGTAGTGGAGTAAAAATACCAGGTTAACCTCTGAATTGTAGTGGAGTAGAATTACAAAGTAACAATGAGCTGTCATGTGGGTATATATTAATGCTGCCCATTATGGACACAAGCGATTTTCACCCATTTATTAATTATATGTTTTACATTTGATAACACCAATGTGTTTAATATTGGCAACTTCTAATCGTGGGAAAAACGAAAATGTTAAGTCGAGACGTCCCATAGAACATTTTGCGAAACACAATAGCCAGCATGTGTAGTTCTGGGGGGGCGTTCGATTCCAGTTTTGGATAGTCTGGCGTGGTTTCGTTCCATTTCAAACCAGCTGTTTGATGCTCGCGTAACCTTGGCGCACCTGCCACTCCAACATCCAATCCCAGAGCTTGAAGATTAATCACAGGGACTGTAGTCCTAAACGATAGCTGGGGATTATGGGTAGTGTAGTGTCTTCGGCCATCCTAAACTCCTAGAGGCCTACGTCTGTTTTTGGTTATTTTTATTTTGAAATGCAGTTCCTGACAGACGCCAAAAAAGCCCGAGATTATGGAATTAAACCAATAATAAAGCGAAGGATAATTGTGTGTTATTGGTGAGTAAATAACAGTGTGTTATTTTGAAAACAATAACAAATTAGAAGGAAAAAAAGATTTAAAAAATACAGATTTCCGTATTCTGAGGCTCTGAGCCCCATTTATTTTCCTCACAGACGACAACAAAAGTCTGAAATTATACGATTTAAAATAATAGCAATAATTGTGGCTTGATATTGAGTAAGAACCATAGACTGTAACGGCCCCTACACGCGGTGGCGTGCGTTGTCGCGAGGGGGGCTGAAACTCGACCAACAACCAATCACATGAATCTCCCGCCCCAGACACACAAGCACGCGGTTTGATTGGCTAGAGCTTGTACTGGCATATGATTTGATTGGCTGACGCCTCCGTCGAGGCGTCAAAAGTAGAACATTGCTCTACTTTTGCAGCGAGCACCGCAAGAGAAGCTTGCTCCCACAATGCAGTTCGGCGAATCGTGACGTCACCCCATTCAAAGTGAATGGGCAGAAGCGTTGACGCGGCAACGCACGCCGCCGTGTGGTAGGGGCCGTGACAGAATATGTTTTATGAACCACACAGCTTCCGGTCTTCCACGACCCGACCGGAGAAAAGACGTGCTGCAGGCACGAAACACATTACCAATAGAAATACATTGCTTTTAAAATCGTGCTGTGCAACACGAAAAAAAAGGGGAAAATCGTGTTGGTGAACACGAATCAATAGATTAAAAATCGTGTTGGTGAACAGGAAATGCCATAAGACTGGGTTGCGAGATACGGCTGATACTTGCGCATTAGTTTCTGTTATGGATCAGTATCAACAGTCCTGCCAGTAATGTTACTATATTATCAATACTACTTTAGTTATAGCCTGATATATGATTGCTAACTTTACAATGTTGTGATGTGACTGACGTTAGCTAACATTAACTGTAGCTAACGCCGGTCACTCACCAAGACAGCTGCTCTGTTCTCCACTGGTTCTCCTCACACCACAGCTCAATTTCTCTCCGATGGCCGTTATTTTTTCTAATCCTTGGCTGCTCCTGGTCTCTTGGACGCATAGCAAGCTCATACTTATAATCATATGCATTCGAATATATATTTTCAACCTCTTCTGTGTCAAAACTAGCATTGTGACCCGTGTTTATTCATACGTTAGACCGGCCGCTCTCCCCCATGTTACGTCACACGCGGGAGGTCCGGGGGCTACTTTTTCACCTTTTTTCTGGCCCGACAAAATCGTGGTTCTATCGGGGCCAACAAACAGGGCTGAGTCGGGTTGAGTATTGTTAGAGATTAAAAGGGATATCTGATCCGCTTTTCAAATCTCTGCGCGTCCCTATCCAGCTGGTTAATACAGGAAGGAATCCAGAGCTACCAAATAACCGTTACTTTAATGATAATATGACAATACAATACAATCAATACAGTACAAATTCAACACAGTTAATCCCTGGGATCCCGAATTTACCTGCACGTGAGCCAGCCAGAGGAAAGAGGCTGAACACCGCGTGTCTGTTTATACTATTTGACAATGGGAGGAGTTATCAGATCCTCCCATTTGGAGCTCATTGATTGGCCGCCCAAATATCACAGACACCTCCGACCTTAGGTTTCCCCAACCACTGTAGCCAGATAAGTTGAATGCAAATCAAGACATGCTCTCACCTTCCCCCCATCTTCCTTTGTCCTCAAAAACACATGTCAAAAGGCCCCAAATCCAGCTCACAGTTTTACCCAAATTATTCTCATTTTAAGCTTATCCATAGTTTGCTAACATGAATAAATACAAATATAACTCTACAAATCCCCCTTTTTATCTCCTTCTCCAGAGATAAACTTAGACAAGGCATTTTGAAATATACCCACTGTCATTCTTTTCTACTGTGTCCGTCCCCCAAACATTGTATAAATCCATCCGAAGCTGGTATTTAGAGTACTTGAAACCTTCATGGAGGACAGAACACCACTTTCCATGGCAGGGAAGGAACCATGAGGGGGTAGCTGTAGTGCTAGAATCATCAGGCCCCCCCCCCCCCCACCCCCCCCCCACCCCCTCGGAGGAATAGCCCACAAGGACAGCTAATAGGGAGGGGGAGATGCAGCTTTCCTTCACGGGTAGAACTGATCAAAGCGAAGTAGACTCCTCTGCTGCCTCGAAAAGTCCCCTGTGCCGTCCTGGCTTGCCGTGTCTTTGTCCCCCCGATCCGCTGACAGCAGCTTCTGGGCTGCCTGCTAGAGAGATGTCTTCCTCCTCCTCGTCTTCCGGCCCGCTGATGGCGGCTTCCGGGTCGATGCTGTAGAGATGTCTTCCCGATCCTCCTTCTCCAGTCCGCTGCTTCTGAGTAGTCCACGTCTGCCAGGGCCACGTCCGTCCTGATGTCGTCCCCTGGTCCTAGCAGGTGGTTTCCCCGCCGCACACTGGCTCCCGTGGTACGAGCTGTCCCCCTTTTCTCCCAGGCAGACGGCATAAGAGGTCCGCTGGGTCACTCGGTCGGGGCCGGAGAGCCTGGGGTTGAGCCACTTTGTCCTGATGACTTTCAGCCAGACGAACTCTGCAGTGTCGGCCTCGTGCTTCTCGGGTCCCCCTTTTGGCACCAGCAACCTGTGTGGAGAAATCTGATACAACTCCCTCAAGCCTACGCTCAGCTGTTTTGACCCACTTGGAGCCTCTTGGTGGGGTGTCTTGAAACAACAGCCGTCTGTGAACAGGTTTTCTAAATTAATTGTAGACCTCCTATCTGCCAGTGCAGCTTCAGAATCTTAATACTTGGATTGTGCCAACTAAATAAGAACCCCAACATCTTTAGGTAAACTAAATAACATATTTCAATAGCTCTGAATTTCTGACAAGCATCCGTGTTTATTTTTAAATGAAATCCTATTTAAAATCCAAATATAATATGAACTGCTAATGTTTCTGGTAAAGAAACACACTAATGTTATGGATTCAAAAACAACCAATATCACGATACTAACAAAGTGAATGATTTCCTGGTGATACTGCTTCTACCTGTCAGTGCTTAGATATTATCACGCTGAAAAAATGAATACAGAATTCCAACAAACTGTCATCAAATGTCTTTCTATTCTAAATTTAGATGAAATGTATATCCCCATAATGACCTAAATAATAAAGTCTATGGCTTTTACTTCTTTACCAGGCTAGTTACATGATGTTGTCTAAATTAAATTATGTCTCAATACATTACTATGTTTTAGCTTTAACTGTAATATGTTCTTTCTACATTTCAAACCTCAGTTGCTCTAATGTCTGTTAAAATATTACAAAATTGTTTCATTATCACAGGTCAACTTCTTCGGTTCACAGTAGCCCCTTGGCCACTGCTTCTTTGTTACCTGCTATAATTCAAATCAATATTTAGAAACATCTCAACATTCATCAAACAGTATCTTATCCCCAGATATGGAGCAGGTTAATTACATTCAATGCTCAGTTTGAACATCTGGGTTGGGGCGGAAGGTTTCTGTCAATCCTTAAAAGAAACATTTAAATTGTGAATTTTACAGCCATGTTGAGATTTATACATTATACTCACTCCCCCCTTTTACACATGAAATCATGTGTAACAAAACCCTGTAATGGGAGGGGAACAAAAACTGTCAGGTAATTGGTTAGGGACATAACGAACATTATTATCATTATTTCCACAGTAAACACTTCAGTGAAAAGAAGTGTTCCTCTCCGTCCTTCAGGCCTAAAAGAAACAGAATCTTCAGATTTTAGTTTTACATTTGCAAACCGCCAACTCATGTGAGAGGAAAATATCACATGTGCGGTTTCCCCTTTTTGTGGAATTTTTAGGAAACCTCTCGTTTCCCTTGGAGCTCCAAAATAATATGTTAGTCCAAAAACATGCTTGGTTAGTTATTGTTTTAGAATCATGCAATTACACTGATCACATGCCGGCATTCATTCACACTCACACTGTCTGGTTGTCATGTCAAGTTTGGTCAGCTTCACCCCAGGGTCAGTCATCCACAGTGCCTTGTCAAGTTACACTGTCGGTCAGGGTCAAAGGTCAGTTGGTCTCCGTGTTTTTTGGCCATGTGTCGCGCTCTGCAGAGACTTTGACATTTCAGCCTAGGCCAGTATCCTTTGTCTACAAAAATATGTCACGATTTCAACTATGATTTTCAAGATGATTCTCACTTTTCATTGGGACTTCTGCCTCCCACTTTTCCTGAAACTTGGTACAAAACTCACTTCCTTCGAGTACTACTACTACTGCAATCCATTTACACCTAATTAGTATTAAAATGTCTAATGATCTATTTCAGAAATTGTGTACAATAACTATTATCTTGAGTCAAAACATTACTAGGATCTGTGTCGCTCTGCATTTCATAGGCCATTATAATTCTGGTCTACTTAAAAAACAATGATAAACTCTTTAGCAGTGTGTGGAACCTTGGGTGTCCGAACATGCAACAATTACTCCCTCCTTTATCAAGGATTTCCTATGGTAATAAGTATGCCACAATGGTGAAATCAACACTATTCCTATAGAGTGGTTCCTAAAACTATCCTTTTAATGGTGATCAATATTGTAACCAATGAGACTGCTACTTTATTCACACGTGAATAAAAATCTCTTAAAGAATGATTTGTTAACATGATGAAAATATTGAAGAATATGGTTCTACTCTGTCAGTGTGTTTTAGGATGATTATCATTTTACTTTAATAGTTTCCTCTTTACTGCTATTTTTAATTTACCAATTGATTAATAAATCTTTCTGTCTTTACGTATTTATGAAGTTAATTCAAGTTATTTAAATGTGCGTTTTGTGAATAAGTGTGTTTATGTGTAACTCACTCATTCCCGTTCTCCTTTCCTCCTCCCCTGGTTTTCTCAAGCCGTGACCCCGGCCTCCTCACTTCTAATCGACCATGCCAACTCCTCTGATTCTGTCTTCTCTTCAGTCCATCAGCTGTTGAATCCATCCACTGTAACTTTTGTAGGCAGCCATTGGCCCAGTTACATCTACAGCCCCATCATGCCACTGTTGTTGCACTCCTCCTTTACAGTCTCTCTGCTGTTTTTATGGAGGGCGGATTCTGCTCTCATGTCTATTGTGCCAAATCTCGCGGCGCAGTTTGGAACTTCATGTCCTGTTTGAGGGACCGATGAGAGTTTGCCTCTTTGTCAGCATGCTGGTTTGGTTCTGGATGCCTCAGGTGGAGATGGTTCTGGATGCCTCAGGTCGTTGTTAGTTCAGCTCTGGTTCTCTGTCTGTACGATGGAGAAGGAGGAGTCTCCTGTTGGGTTAGGTATTTTTGTCTGCTTGGAGGGTCGGGATCAAAGCCTTTCTAACTCAGAGGGGGAGTCCAGGTCCCGGGACACCTAACCTATAAGAAGTCTTGCACACTGATGTCAAATAAATCCAACCCTTTCCACTCTGTCTCTTTCTAATCATACTATCTGTCTTAGTTGTTAAATGCCATCTAAACAACATAATTAATATCTACTTATGATATTACAAAAACTCACTCTAAAAATTGTTTCATCCATTGTTACATATTTACCCAACACAACTCTGAAATACTTACATGTTTCCAGCATCACATATTCCACACACTACGAAAATTTAAAAACATTTTTTTTTTAAAATCCCCATATTTTCTCTCATTTTAAATCCCACCGTTACTTCGAACAATAATAAACCTGCAGAGCACACCAATCGGATCACAGCAATGAAATTTGAATCAAGTGTAGGCCTATGTCTACTTTCTGAACATTTATTTATATTGTCTAAATTCCTTGTCTATGATGTGCAAACAGTTAGAGTGTAAAATGTGTTTTCACAATGTATTTACACTCTACAGATTCTTGAGTTTACTCATCTCCTGGTGCTGTCGTTGTAAAAAATGTTCAATTCCTTATTGTTTTGTACCAGTTTTCCAAAATCAGTTCTAATTAATATACTGGGCTATTGTCGTTGTTACTATTAACGTGCTTCCCGTCTTCAATACCGGCCAGCAATGTAATGCAAGGGTGTGCTACCCCCTTTTAGCCACTAGATGGCAGCAGCAGAGGTCCGCAGACAATTGCTCACACAGGTATTTTAGGTATAAATCACACCGATTTATTCCCCGTACAGTTTGTCCAGCTTTTATAATGTGATGTTTATTTCAACAGGCTAGTGTACCTCGAATGATGAAGAGCCCTTTATCACACGTTTAGCTTTTCAAATTAAGTTTACAGACAAAGGGAAAACGAGAGACGGTCCCGTCACAATTTTTGGTGAGGTTCGCGTTCTCTCCCTCGATCAACATAACAGACCTCTGGCTTTTAGCTTTCAGCCTTGGTCTGTTATTTTACCCCAGTTTTAAACGGCGACCCGATCTGATATATCGAGTTTCCAGGTTTTGTCGTGCAGGAATCAAACCTCGCACCGGCAAACTGCACCGTCTCCACACCACTCAGGAATAAACTACCTGTAGATCCACGCCAAACTGCTCTATTTACGTCACGCAGGACTTTCCGTCTACCTGGCGATCAACGTTTACGTTTTGTATATAACTTTCCTAACATAGTAAAATATGCATTGTATATTCCATTTAAACGTTCTGGTCGTCTGGATTCTTCCTCAGCTTCGTTATATCTGGCACGTCAGGGTCACCACTTGTTAGAGATTAAAAGGGATATCTGATCCGCTTTTCAAATCTCTGCGCGTCCCTATCAAGCTGGTTAATACAGGAAGGAATCCAGAGCTACCAAATAACCGTTACTTTAATGATAATATGACAATACAATACAATCAATACAGTACAAATTCAACACAGTTAATCCCTGGGATCCCGAATTTACCTGCACGTGAGCCAGCCAGAGGAAAGAGGCTGAACACCGCGTGTGTGTCTGTTTATACTATTTGACAATGGGAGGAGTTATCAGATCCTCCTATTTGGAGCTCATTGATTGGCCGCCCAAATATCACAGACACCTCCGACCTTAGGTTTCCCCAACCACTGTAGCCAGATAAATTGAATGCAAATCAAGACATGCTCTCACCTTCCCCCCATCTTCCTTTGTCCTCAAAAACACATGTCAAAAGGCCCCAAATCCAGCTCACAGTTTTACCCAAATTATTCTCATTTTAAGCTTATCCATAGTTTGCTAACATGAATAAATACAAATATAACTCTACAGTATGCTAAACTAGAGAGAGAATTGCTGGCAAGGGGGCTACAACTACAACAAGATGAACATATTTGACCGTGATTTAATTGTAATACACGTTTAAAAATGATGCCGAAGTAACAACATAATAGTGGTTAGTAAAAACCATGAATTAATGCTTTGACAAGTCTGCAGACAGACGGCAGGCGAAAAACCTTTTAAAATTACAGACACATGCATTTCCAAACATTCGGTCTACCTACGCTGTAAAATGTATTATCTCTTCGATTTACACACGGCATCTATTGCACGTCTGTCCGTCCTGGGAGAGGGATCTCATACTGATACTCTGCACAAACTGTGCTGTTGTATTTGCTGCAAAGTGTCTTTACTGTAGGGTATTTTTATTATATGTACAGCACTTTGGCTCGACCAAAAATCGTTTATAAATGCAAATAAAACTTGATTTGTTGTCTAAATGGAGATCGGCTAAGCTAACGCAATATATGCTCCGACCGTCCACACTCACAACAACGGCCTATACAGACATAAATAAACCAGCGACTGTATTCGCCATGACACAGACAGTCTGTGGTTTGTACTTGTTTAACTTTTGTCTAGTTTCTGAACAGATATGAGGAGCTGTGAGCTCTGAGGGCTAACAGCTAACGGCTGATGTTGTTTTTCTGGGGTGCTCATTGAAGATGACGTTACGGCTCCGCCTACACTGCGTTACTATAGTTACTGCCCAAGCTCCTAAACTGTAATGGAAGCGCAGCATTAAAGTGAGCCGGGCCTAACAAGGCCTAACAAATCCGTATTAATTCGAGCAAGGTCTGCGGTGGAAATGCGCCATTAAGGGCGTGCTTGAGAGGGGAGGGACTGCAGGCACGGCTGCAGTGCAGGGAGTGGAAGCAGAGCGCTGAACACACACGGCTCTTATTACAACAGCGCTTTCTCACCAGAGTACTTTTCCCCGTCATTCTTAAACAGGGTCGGAACTAACGCGTTACTGTAACGCAACTAACTAATAACGTTACTAGTTACTGTTAATCTGTGTTGGTTATTCTCGTGTCCAGGAGAGAATCTTTAAAAGGAGACTAAATGGAGTCTCTGAGATGTTTTCAAATTGGTACTTTAATTAAAAATAAAGGCGCGGGTATGTTTACAAGCAGAATATTGTTCATTCAGAAAAACAGCTGTGTTCTGGCTCTCTGGTGAGCGAAGGGAAAAGAGAGACCGCACCGCTCAGGTGCAGCTGTTATATATGCTCTGCTGGCTCCTCCCTGCGGGCCGGCCCTCCAGATCTGTAAATAAGCAATCTGTATGTAAAAAACCACCTGTATGTAAATTGTAAATAAGCCATCTGTATGTCTTATATGTCTTAAATGACATGATGAATTGGAAATGGGGGACCCTGATGTAAACAAGACGAAAGTCTTTCTCTGGTCTGCATCCCCTTAACAATTGTATGATTTGAGCTGTACTGTACTGTACCCAATATACAAGCTGTTAATAAACTTTTCAATCAATCAATCAATCAATCTTAATGTCCGTTGTTACGTTAAACAGAGGATTCAGACATTGTACATTCAATATATACTTAAACACGCCTCTTCTCCTCATATTGTCTTTCATCACTTTTCCTTTAACACATTCTAAACGTTGTAGTCAATATTCTAAAAAATACAGAAAATACTTCACGGCTGGTTTGGTTTCTGGTCATACCGGATGTTGTCACATCTTACCCACGTCTGTAAACAATAACTTTATTCAAATAAACTGTACCTTCATTTAATATTCAGCAATAATAATACGTCTATAGTTGCAGTGTTAAAATCAGTAGGTTTCGGTGTGCATCACTCCATGTCATTTCGCTACTAAATTCACCTCTATAAGAAATGGTAAACTAGCCACATGCTAACTGCTAACCGGAGATGAAGGATTTTCAGAATAAAAGCTTAACAACTGGTTGTGCACAAGAATTTTCTGGTTTTTCAGTATAAAACAGCATTTAACTGACATAAACTACATATATACCATCAAAACATTTATTTTAATTTCTAACATTACCTATTCCCATTCAGTAACGCCGTTATAGTTACTGTGATTTAAATGGGTGCGTTACTGCGTTACATTATGTGATGGAACTGAACCGAATCTCCCTGCGGATGTAACTTACAGGTGAATACACTGATGTCCTCTCACAGTACCATGGAAAAGTTAAAGTGACCAGAGAGGAGTGATGATTGGTTAACGTGGGTAACATTTCAGGGTAAGCCAATCAGAGACAGAGTTGGGCGGGTTTTGCCTTATGGGGAAAATACACAGACACAGGGTGTTTCTCAATTGCGAGGATGCTGGCTTGGTAGTCGCGTACTTCCAAGTCACTTCCTTCAGAAACGAAGCAAGTATGCTTCCCAAGCCACGGCTTCGGAAAACGAAGAAGAATGGAACAGGCTAACAAGTGTGCCACTCTCTCTAACGGTTTCAACATAAACTGTACCGAAAATAAATACCTCACGATGTCTATCTAATTATGAACTTGCTTTACTTTCACGGAACACATCTTTTGGTGATAACAAACAAATGTAACAAGTAACATATTTACCAACACATATTCTACGCCACTATACTTCTTTCTCCGCAAGGGTTTTTGAAATTGGTCCGTGCGCAAAGCATTGTGGGGATTTTAAGGACGCGAAGTCTATCCATGTGCAGCCTCGAAATTTCCCCCAAACCAAGGACGCAGCCTCGGTGGAATTCCAAGTATGTCGGAGATTGGAACAATCCTTCGGCGGCACTCGATGACTCGAGATTGAGAAACGGCCACACAAACACTTGCTAACACACACACATACAGGGCAACGCCCACCACCAGCACACACACACACTATGGCAGATGCAAGTATCAGCGAGAGCAGCAGCGCATTTACAACTTGGAGATATAACCACTATTTTCAATTTGTGGGGATAAAGGACGCAAAAAATATTACGGTCAAATGTAAACTGTGTGCAGGACAGAAAGCATTGTACACATCGAATAACAGCAAAGCCAATCTCCTGAAGCACCTCATTAATGTAGCTACATGTGGGGAGTTGTCTTTTCTCTTACTGTGCCACAGAACAACACAACAACTTGTATTTGTATTGTTATTATTTTTAAAGTAAAAAAAATAACACTTGTTTGACTTAGATTTGAGGGCATGGGCTTGAGCATGATGTAATTATGTTATCTATCACATTCGCTAACCTGTCTGTCTTTAAATTCTTTAAACAGCTCTGGATGCCGGTTGGCGGGGTGCTTAGCCAAGTTTGATGTGTTGGCTACCTTGGTTTGCAGGGATCTAAAACATTTACAAAAAATGTAAAAGTACAAAATAAAATCTAGAAGTATAGTTACTTGTTACTTTTATAATTTAGTAACTAATAAAGTAACTAGTTACTTTTTTGAGAGCAGTAACTATAACTATTACTATTTACTTTTTAAAAGTAACTTGCCCAACACTGTTCTTAAAGTACAGATACTAATGAAACGGAGGAATCGTAACGTTTTTATCGGCAGGGTATCGCAGTACCGTTCAAGTATCGATACACCGTGCAACACTACCTTGGCACACAACATATTTTTAACAAATGCAGGTGTTTATGGAGCATAATAAGCCCACCACACTGACCAAACTGAAAAGAGTCGACATAACTGTATTAGGTAAGATAAAATCCATATTATTAAGTAAAACATATTAAGTTCAGCTTACTATTATTGTTTTCAAGTAACCTAATACATTTATGTGAAATGTGTTGATGTAATACATTTATTTAAACTCAACGTTTCAGTTTTTTCTCAGTGCATTTAACAGCCAGAAAAACTAACTTGAATTTGGACTGTTGGTATTTTAGTAGAATAAAATAGCTATCAGTGTATTAGTAGCAGATGTCAAAGGTGTTGAGCGATATTACACACACTGCCCAACAACAACAACAACAACAACAACTGTTTAATCAAAATGAAAAAACTGAAACGTTGACTTCAAATTGGTTTCAACTGTATTGGGTTAGTTGAAAACGATAACATTAAGTTGAACCTATCTTTTATTTAAACATATTATTAATGCTTCCAACTAACCTAATACAGTTGTGTGAAATCTGTTGATGTAATACATTTAATTAAAGTCAACTCTATTGTTTTTTCAGTGCACCTGTCCGACTTCTTCTTGATTTGAAAGGGGTGTTTTTCTCCTCGACAGTATCCCTGCTAATAAGACATGAGCATTTTTGGATGCCCGGAGGACGTGGCGGATCTTCAGCGACAGCACTTTGTGAGCACTTGCACAGCTGATGAGCTGTAATTATGTTTTAATTATTTCTGTAGGGCATCATTCTCTCCCGACATGAACCACCAACCCCCCTCTTGCAAATGAAGACGTTGGGTATTTTGAAAACATTTGGTGATGAAACCCTCCTCGTGAAGTCCACTAATTACCGCACAGCCTCGTGTCAGGGACGCTTTGATGTATTCTGCCTATGATAATCAAGGGCACGGTTTGCATGTGATAGGCTGTAATTGGGACAAGTTGTTTAAAAAAGGGCACCACATGACTTTGACGGCTGCTTCGCACAGCCACCCTCCCCCCATCCTGTGCCCACGGGTGAGGAAGCCTTGTCACTTATTAAGGAGGCTGTTTCCATGAAGTGACAGATGTCCTGATGTGATCTGTCTGCATCTTTGGCCTCCATCTGTCTTGTTAGTAAAAATAGTTAGGGATGGTGTGAGTGCTGTTGTTCTTTCGTATATGTTAAATGTATTGGAAGCTGTTGTTGCTGGAGCTGGCTCCCCTTGTAATCCCTACTCTCGGAAAATAAAGGTTTGTACAAACCCCAATTCCAATAAAGTGTGTAAAACGTAAAACGTAAATATAAATAAAATGATTTGTCGAGAACTATATATACTAGACAGACATCACCAGGTGAAGACAATTTAGACAATCACAACAGCGGGAAAACAGACAAGGCAGGAAATGTACTTTAGACACATGAGGGTAGACAAGACTATCAAAATAAAATAGAAACCTATCTAAACACATAACATGAAACCTAAACTAGGGAACAATCCTAGCAGAGCCGTCTACGCACAACAGTACCCTCCCCTCTAGGGATGACACCTGACGGCCCAGGGACCTCAGGGTGACACCTGTAGTAGTTCTTGATTAAGTCTTTGCCCACGATAAAACTTGACGGGACCCAGGACCGTTCTTCAGGACCGTAGCCCTCCCAATCAACCAGGAATTGACGACCTCAGCCTCGTTTTCTGACTGACAGGAGATGTTTCACAGAGTACACCGGACTACCATCAACAACACGGGGGGTTTGGAGGGTGGAACCAGGGGACTGTCCAGAACCGGCTTGATTCGGCTGACGTGGAACATTGGATGAACCCGTAGTGACCTGGGCAGACGGAGGCGGACAGATACAGGATTAATTACATTAGTGACAGGAAATGGACCCACAAACCTTGGAGCGAGCTTCTTTGACTAGACCCTGATTGGCAGATCCTTTGTGGACAACCACACCCGCTGCCCCGGTCTGTATGTAGGTGCCGCCTGCCGCCGTTGGTCCGCCACCGTGACTGACTAAGGCGTGAGCAGAAGGCACCACCACTTCCTTCTCAGTTTCTGAGAATAGAGGAGGCTGATAGCCAAAGACACAGTGAAAGGGAGACAGACCGGTAGCAGAGGTGGGCAAAGAGTTGCATGCATACTCCACCCATGTCAGATGCTCGCTCCAGGTTGCAGGGTTCTGAGAAACCAGGCAGCGCAGGCACGTCTCCAGCTCCTGGTTCAGCCACTCCGTCTATCCGTTGGACTGGGGATGATAACCTGAGGTGAGGCTGATGGACGCTCCCAGGAGGGGGCAAAACTCCTTCCAGAACCTGGAGGAAAACTGAGGACCTCGATCCGACACAATGTCTCTGGGAATACCATGAATACGGACAACATGAGTCAATAACGCCTGAGCAGTCTCTTTAGCTGACGGCAACTTTGGCATGGCAATAAAATGGACCATCTTAGAGAACCTGTCTACCCTTGGATGGAGGAAGACCCGTGACGAAATCCAACGAAATGTCTGACCAGGGCCTGCTGGGGACGGGGAGAGGCTGCAGCTGTCCCATCTGTGATTTCGATGATGTCTTGTTCCTGGCACAAACTACGCAGGCAGCCACGTATTCTGAGACATCCTGAACCAAGGATGGCCACCAAAACCTCTGTCGAACGACGAATACGGTCCGCTTGACCCTTGGATGACAAGTGAGCAGTAATGTGTGAGACCAATGAATAACCTGTGACCGCATGGATTCAGGCACGATTAGCCTATCAGCCACTAGGGTTCGGCCCCTCACCATTGACACGTTTCACCTGATCTACTATAGGCCATGTCACCGCCCCAACCACACGGGACAGTGGAAGGATTGGCTCTGGATCCTTGGCCATGGGCTCTTGGTCATGGAGGAGTGAGAGGAGGTCAGGTTTGCCATTCTTGGACCCGGGTCTGAAAGACAACGTAAAGTCAAAACGGTGGAAAAAAAGTTGCCACCGGGCCTGGCATGAGTTCAACCTCAACCTGTAAATATAGCCTATCTACCAATTGGATCAAATATAAAAGTCAACCGAATTACTATTGATACTGCAAGGAGACGTATTATGTGAGGAAAAATTGAAGATGTTGTTTAATTGCTGATATATTTATGATCCACGTCACATATTCAGTTTCTTACAGTTTGTCCAAAGGTCTTCTAATCAGGGCTCTATAAATAGAGAACTACGGCAGATGTGTAATATTTAATGCAGCCGAACCGTGTATTACAATGCCGTTATGTGATGACTTTCAAAGAGAAAAGCAAGCACACTCGGAATAAAGCATTATTATTTATTATTTTTTAAATGTTTTTCGGATTTCACATCGCATAAACACCATATCCCAAAGTGCATTGCGGCTAAAACATCCAATCACCTAGCTTCAACGATAGCTGAGGATTATGGGTAGTTCGATGTTTTAGCCTATATCAAAACCTCTGAAAAAATAAATGTGTCTCTCAGAATCGAAAGGGAAAAACCTATGGGAAAAACACAAAAGCAGTGTACACAATTTAAACCAATGAAAGGAAAAACTGATATTTTTTAGTGGATGAGTACTGCAGATATCACTGTAAAATCATTTGACAGTTAGGGGAATACGGTTTTATTATGAAAACGTACTGTTTTCACCCTGTGAGGATTGACGCTAACTTTACATGGACGCTGCCGTCAATAGAAATGAATAGGGGGAAAGACGTAGTATATACACGTTCTCCTGGTGAGACCTCAAATAATCTTCGTAATATCTATCAAACTATAGATCCCACACTTCTCGCTAGAAATCTAATCAAAAAGCAGTTTTATGGCCAAACTATCCTACAGTTTAGGATTTTACAGAGAGGGTTATTTGTGAATATACGACCCACCGGAGCGTTTGCAGTCAACGGGAGCACTATATGTCGAAAACTTGATTATAGGTCGTAATAAGCGCTTGAACAATCAACCTATTTGGTCGTAATAAGCCCTTGAACAATCGACCTATTTGGTCATTTGAGTTGGAGGACTTGATGGGTAATATCCGTTACAGAATGATGTTGGTTTAATGAAGTGCCGCCTGAGTGATCAAGGTCACCGGCATTCGGTTTTCGGCTTTGTTTAAGTGCAGAGATTTCTCCGGATTCGCTGAATCTTTTGATCATCAATCAATCAATCAATGTTTATTTATATAGCCCAATATCACAAATGTTACATTTGTCTCAGTGGACTTCACAGTTTGGAAAGAATATCAGTAGGACAATACGACATGCCTCTGACCTTAGACCCTCACATCGTACAAGGAAAAACTTCCAGAGAAAACCCACAGTTTAAAGGGAAAAATGGGAGAAACCTCAGGGAGAGCAACAGAGGAGGGATCCCTCTCCCAGGACGGACAGACGTGCAATAGATGCCGTGTGTAAATTGAAAAGATAATACATTTGCAACATAGGTAGTCCAAATGTTTGGAAATGCATGTGTGTATAATAGGAAGATGAATCCACGAGGATATCCATCCAGGACTTATGATCCAGGACCACAGCCACGACTCAAGATCCAGGGCTCGCGATCCAGGACACAGGACCGCAGGATCATCCATGACTCCGGATCCCGGCGTATATAGACACCAAAAAGAAAGACATTTGGGGAAGCTGGGTTAATCGGAACATGAGAATACACAGGTATTGTAACATCCCGTCATGTCTGCTAAATTGTTTGTCATGTTAATCAGGTTCATGTTATTGTTTCACGTTTAGTTCATAGCCCAGGTTAGATTTATGTTTAGTCAAGTATTTTTGTTCACCTTTCTAGTCCTGTCATTGCACTTCCTATTTTATTTTGTACTTACCTCTTGTCTCTCATTTCAGGCCCCCTTACTTCCTCCCTTTGGGTGTTTTCCCGCCATCGTCAGCATCTGCCCCGCCCCTGATTGTTTCCACCTGTTCCCCCTTACCTCATGTCCTGTGCCAGTTCGTCTTGTGCCTTGTGCCATTTAGAGAGCCAGCTTGTCTCGCCAAGAGATTAATGTATTTTGTGACCATAGTCAATTGTATTTAGTTTGTAATTTGCTTTACTATGTTTTGCCTCTCAGGAGTGATTTTTTGTTTGAACTTTATACTTTTACAAAGTAAAGACTTTTTTTGAACAAACTCTCTTTTGAGTCGTGCGTTTGAGTCCAAGTGTCTGTAAGGTTCTTAACAGAACGAACTGGCCAGAAAATGGACTCAGCCGACTCCGGTTCCTTCAAGGCTGTGTTAGCGCAGGAAGCTAAGCTAACCCTCCATGCTGAACAGCTGTCTTCCATCAACCAAGGAATGATTGGTCTCAGGATCGTCAGGTTGAATTCCAATCAGCTGTAACCAACCAAGTAAATCACCTGGCACTTCAAATGCAGCAAGTTCTCTCACACCTCAAAGCCGGTTCCTCTGCACCTACTCCAGCAATGCCAGGTCCACAGTCTGTTTCTGTTGTTTCAGATCACACCACCCCACCTGGATCGACGCTTCGTCTGGCTCCTCCGGAGAGGTTTTCTGGGGACTCTGGGAACTGTCGACCATTTCTGGTACAGTGTGAACCAGAGGTGTGGACTCGAGTCACATGACTTGGACTCGAGTCAGACTCGAGTCACACATTTTATGACTTGAGACTCGACTTGACAACATCACAAAAGACTTGCGACTCGACTTGGACTTGAACACCAATGACTCGGGACTTGACTTGGACTTGAGCCTTCTGACTTGAGGTGACTTGCTACTTTAATTCAGAGGTCTCCAACACGCCGATCGCGAGCTACCGCTAGAAGAGCAGACTCCCGTCGGGGAAAGCAGAATCTTCAGCCGCTCCTACTCTTGCTGAGAATCCTTGCAGGCAGGGGCGGGTCTTTATTTAGCTGGGCCACCATGCGGCCAATCATATGCGAGGACACACTAGGATCATACCATTATGTGAAAGAAGGGTGGGGGCACAGCATGTGCAGAGCGACGGGGAGACGAGGAGCCGGATTTAAATGCAAGCGCGTCGGAAAAAGTCAAGAAATGAGCGAAAACCGAAGAAAGAAGCAGCATCTGGCTGCTTTTCAATGATATTGGAGAAAGCAAAGCTGAGTGCAGGATTTGTAAAATGAAAATAACCTTCAGAGCAGGGTAAACACTCAGGATTTATTGTCAGAGGTGGGAGAAGTTCAGACAATTAAAAAAAGTTACAATCAGGGTTCCCGTGGGGTCTTAACAAGTCTTAAAAAGTCTTACATTTGATAATCAGAATTGAAGGCCTTAAAAAGGTCTTAAATATGATTCAGAAGGTCTTAAAAATTATCGGATTTGAAAGGTACTTCTATGTTGCGATAGCGTCTACATGTGTTTTGGGGGAAATGTCCGGGCTGCAAAGTAACCAGTACGGTAATAGCCTTTCAGTTCCCCCCAAGAATTTGTATTGAATTAAATCAACATGGAACCAGTAATCACTAACTTTGTTTCCCCCGGCCCCTTGTTGGAGAACACCCAGCTAGTAACCTAGCAACCAAGCTTCAGCTCATGTAGCCTATCTTCGAATCTACTTACAAATAAATATGGGGAAGTGTAAGTTCAACCGTATTTGGTTGGAAAACATCTAATTTAGTGCTTGGTTGAAACCAGTGGAGGGAACGTGTTTGAAGCCCGCTGCACCTTTTGCAAAAGAAATTAGTGTTTGTTTTGCTAGTGGAGCGTTAGCTAGTGCAGCGTTAGCTAGTGCAGCAGCAGCTAATGCAGCGTTAGCTAGTGCAACAGCAGCTAATGCAGCAGCTCCCGCAACAACACCGGGGGACCTCCGGGCTAAGTTTGGGTCTACGTCAACCCTAAAAGCGGAGGTGCTGTAGACGCTAAATACCGTAGCTAAACACCAATCATACAACAGCAACGATGAAATAGTGTAGCCAAGGCAGCAGAGCTCTGAATATAGCTCTTGTCACTCTCTCTCAGACACACACACACACACACACACACACACACACACACACACGCACACGCACACGCACGCACACACACACACACACACACACACACTAGGGCTGCTCGATTATGGCAATAATCAAGATTATGTTGGTCAATAATTAATATCACGATTATTAAATATGATTATTCATTGACTTTGAAAACATCCATTTATTGAACTTTAAAACAGATAATAATTTGAACAGTATCTTTTTAACTGTTGATTACCCTGAATGTATAATTCAACTGAAAAACCAATACAAAAATTAATTAAATAAATGATACATTACTAAAAAATTAATTCGATCAAATATGTTGTAGTGCACTGTCACAACCTAGCAAAGCAAAATAATCGTTTTTTACGATTATGTTGTTTTCGTAATTGTGGCAGGCCAAAATCGTAATTGCGATTAAAATATGATTAATTGCACAGCCCTAACACACACACGCACACACAGACGCACACACATACACACACTTTTTGTCTAACACGCTAACACAGTTCTGTACTGTTACGCTGTTGTGTTCAGTCACTGTTCTTATGTTGAACATGAATACATTTACTTTGTAAGTGATTATGGGACGTATTTCTTCTTTATATACATTTTCCTTCATACTTTATTGCCGTGAAATAGGTCTTAAATTCTATTCAAAGTGGTCTTAAAAAGGTGTTAAAAAGTCTAAAATTTGAGTTGGCGAAACCTGCAGGAACCCTGTACAATAAAAAGTCCTGCATTCAAAATGTTACAAGTAAAAGTACAAAAGTATTAGCATCAAAATATACTTAAAGTACCACCTGCAGAGGGATCTAGATTCAGGTGTTCTTTTCCCCATAGAGACCGCCTCGCTGCACATTATCCCTTGCATAAAGATAGATTGTGGGTCCCTTATAACATGTTGTACACAGTAGAAATAAACATTCTGGTTACCTCAACATCAGGGATCTTATCCATTAAACTCCTTCTGAATCAAACCGTCATGGTAGCCTTACCTTACTGATCCCTCTTAAATTAGAAAAACACACGTTACTTTACCAGCAGAGAGAAAATGGATTATTAAATTATTAATGTGACTAATAAAGAGCAATTTGATTATTAAGTATTATTCTGTTGATCGATGTCATTACATTTGGTGAAAAACACATAATGACTTGTTTATGACTCGTTTTGTCAAAGTTTAGGACTTGACTTGACTTGAACTGGCCCATCCTGACTTGAGACTTGACTTGGACTTGCAAAACAATGACTTGAGACTTGACTCGGACTTGCAAAACAATGACTTGGTCCCACCTCTGGTGTGAACTACATTTTGCTCATAACCCTGCTGCCTTTGTTTCGGACCAAGCTAAGGTTGTCATGTTGTCATGTTGTCACACATGTCTGGTAGGGCCGCTGCTTGGGCTACAGCCGAGTGGTCAAGAAACTCGCCCATATGTCAGTCACTGAACATGTTTACCCAGACCCTAAGCCGTGTGTTTGATCACTCATCACCTTCCAGAGAAGCCTCACGAGTCATTATGCAGATCAAACAGCGACAACAGAGAGTGACAGACTATGCAATAGATTTCCGTACCCTAGCAGCAGACAGTGGGTGGAACACCCCTGCTTTAATTGATGCCTTCATGAATGATCTACAAGACTCTATAAAGGACCAGTTGGCACCCCATGAACTACCCACAGATCTTGATTCCATCATTGCCATGTCAATTCGCATTGATAACAGGCTTCATGAAAGGCAGAAGGAGAGAATCGGAACCAGTGCACGACCTCCGAGCTACATGGGTCGCTCACCTGCTTTTCAACACCCATGGAGCTCCAGTCCACCTTCCTCAGCCTCGCCCAAGGAACCAGCGCCCTCGGCTGCACCGGAGGAACCCATGCAGCTGGGCAGAGCCAAGGTGTCTCCAGAAGAAAGACAGCGCCGAACCCAACAAGGAAGCTGTTACTACTGTGGGCATCAGGGTCACGTGGTGTCTTCCTGCCCAGTAAAAGGAGAGGCTCATCGGCACGACGGAGGGCGCTGGTGAGCCAATTCTCTGCAACTGATTTCCCTCCACGTTCATTGACCATGGTAAATATTCAAGTGCGTGACCAAGACATTACTGTGGGAAGATTAATCGATTCAGGGGCCGACGAAAGTCTGATGTACTGGAGTTTGGCAAAGAGACTATGCATCAAGACTGTTCTGTTGACTTCCCCTGTTACTGCCAGTGCCTTAGATGGCAAGTTATTATTTAAAATAACCCATGTATCTGAACCTGTCCAAATAACCATTGACAATACACACATAGAGGAAATGAAATTCCATTTATTTGACTCTGCACTACACCCCTTGATTTTGGGTTATCAATGGCTGATCAAACATAATCCGATCATTGACTGGCGATCAGGGAGGGTTAAGGACTGGGGCCCAGGCTGTAGGCTGACCTGTTCAGACCTTCCTAGGTTCTCCACAGAACCGGAAAAGGAACAAGACAAACACACTCATAAGCCTGACTCCATTTCAGATTATCCCGACCTGACTAAAGTGCCCTTGTGTTACCAGGACTTAAAGGAAGCATTTAACAAAACTAGGGCCATGTCCCTACCTCCCCACCGACCGTATGACTGTCCCATTAACCTGTTGCCTGGTTCTCAGATCCCCAAAAGGAGACTTTACTCTCTCTCTGCACCGGAAAGGGAGGCTATGAAGGCCTATATTGACTCCTCTCTAAAGACTGGACTCATCAGACCATCCTCCTCCCCAGCGGCCGCTGGGTTTTTCTTTGTTGATAAGAAAGATGGTACCCTCCGTCCATGCATTGACTATAGTCCCCTTAATGAAATAACAGTTACAAATAGATACCCACTCCCTCTCATGTCTTCAGCCTTTGAACTTTTGCAGGATGCAAGACTATTCACCAAACTGGACTTGAGAAATGCTTACCATCTCATTAGGATACGAGAGGGGGATGAGTGGAAGACCGGTTTTAACACTCCCAGTGGTCACTACGAGTACCTAGTCATGCCATTTGGATTATGCAATGCTCCGGGAGTTTTTCAGTCATTTCTCAACAATGTGCTAAGGGATTATCTCAATAAATTTGTATTTGTTTATCTCGATGACATCTTGATCTTCTCACCCGATGAGGAGACCCACACCCATCATGTCCGCCAGGTACTGCAAAGCCTGATGGAGAATCAACTCTACTGCAAGGCTGAAAAGTGTGAGTTTCACGTCAAGACCATCTCCTTCCTGGGGTACATCATCTCGGCCAACCAACTCCAGATGGATCCAGGGAAGGTCAATGCAGTGGCCAATTGGCCATCTCCCACCAACAGGAAAAAGGTGCAACAATTTTTAGGCTTTGCAAACTTCTACAGGAGGTTTATAAGAAACTTTAGTGGCATTGCAGCACCTTTACATGCTTTAACCTCTCCCCATGTCATGTTCAAATGGAATATACAGGCGGATGAAGCTTTCCAGAAGCTCAAGAAACTGTTCACGACTGCCCCAATCCTCACAGTGGCCGACCCACAGAGACAATTCATTGTGGAGGTGGATGCCTCCAACGATGGCATTGGGGCGGTGCTGTCCCAAAGATCTGTGCAGGACAATAAGCTACACCCATGTGCGTTCCTTTCACGTAAATTGACACCTGCAGAAAGGAACTATGATGTGGGGAATAAGGAGCTTTTAGCAGTTAAAACAGCTTTGGAGGAATGGCGTCATTGGTTGGAGGGGGCTGAGCAACCATTTCTAGTTTGGACTGACCATAAAAACCTGGAATGCATTAAGAACTCCAAAAGACTGAACTCACGCCAGGCTAGATGGTCATTGTGTTTTAATCGGTTTCATTTTGTATTGTCATACAGACCAGGCACACAGAATGTTAAACCTGATGTATTGTCACGTTTGTACGATCCTGAACCTGTTGCCAAAGAGCCCGAGAGCATCCTTCCACCTAACCGTGTGGTTGGAGCAGTTTCATGGCCAATAGAATCAGTGGTGAAGCAGGCAAATGGTGAGACCCCGGCACCTAGGGGTTGCCCACAAAATAGGTTGTTTGTTCCTGTTTCCGTTTGATCACAGGTAATAAACTGGGCTCACACGTCTATGCTCACCTGTCATCCGGGAGTGAAACGCACAACCTTCATGATCAAGCAACGTTTCTGGTGGCCGGCTATGAGGAAGCAGGTGGCAGAATATGTTGCGGCCTGCACTGTCTGTGCCAGGAACAAGACCTCCACTGAAGCACAGATGGGGTTGCTGCAGCCACTTCCTGTTCCTCAACGGCCATGGTCCCACATCTCGATGGACTTTGTCACCGGACTACCAATATCAGAAGGTAACACCACCGTCTTGACGGTGGTGGACAGATTTAGTAAAATGGCACATTTTATTGCACTATCCAAGCTTCCCTCTGCCAAGGAAACGGCAGAGGTCATGTTACGTCATGTCTTTCGCATTCATGGTTTTCCCAGGGACATTGTGTCAGACCGGGGCCCACAGTTAATTTCCCGTTTCTGGAAGGAGTTCTGCCATCTCCTTGGAGCCACCGTGAGCCTTTCCTCAGGATATCACCCCCAGTCGAATGGCCAGTCCGAGCGCATTAACCAGGAACTAGAGACCTGTTTGCGCTGCCTGGTCTCCCAGAACCAGGCATCTTGGAGCAAGCACCTGATGTGGGTGGAGTATGCCCACAACACGCTGCCCACTTCCGCAACAGGACTCACACCTTTCCAGTGTGTGCACGGCTACCAACCACCTCTGTTCCCTGCCAATGAGGCCGAGGTCACGGTCCCATCAGCTCACGCTATGGTCCGTCGGTTCCGCCGGATCTGGGCCGGTGCTCGTCGGGCTCTCTTGCGCAGTGCCAGCCGGATGAAGGAGGTGGTAGATCGACGCCGGAGACCTGCTCCACCGTATCGGCCTGGACAACGAGTTTGGCTAGCTACCAAGAACTTACCCCTCCACGTCATGTCGAGAAAGCTAGCGCCAAGGTTTGTTGGTCCATTCCCGATATCGAAGATGATAAACCCGGTGTCTGTTCAGTTACGTCTACCCAGGTCATTAAAGGTCCATCCAACGTTTCACGTCGGCAAGATCAAGCCGGTCAGGGAGAGCGCATTGGTACCCGCCTCTAAACCCCCTCCACCCCCCCAGATGGTAGAAGGAGGCCCCGTCTACGCTGTAAAGAGACTGCTGGCAGTTCGTAAGCGAGGGCGAGGAAGACAGTTCCTTGTGGACTGGGATGGGTACGGTCTAGAAGAGAGAGCATGGATCCCAGCGAGTTTCATTGTTGATCCGGCCATGATTAAGGATTTTGATCGGGATCACCCAGAAGTTCCTGGGACGTCAGGAGCCGTCCCTAGAGGGGGGGGTACTGTAACATCCCGTCATGTCTGCTAAATTGTTTGTCATGTTAATCAGGTTCATGTTATTGTTTCACGTTTAGTTCATAGCCCAGGTTATATTTATGTTTAGTCAAGTATTTTTGTTCACCTGTCTAGTCCTGTCATTGCACTTCCTATTTTATTTTGTACTTACCTCTTGTCTCTCATTTCAGGCCCCCTTACTTCCTCCCTTTAGGTGTTTTCCCGCCATCGTCAGCGTCTGCCCCGCCCCTGATTGTTTCCACCTGTTCCCCCTTACCTCATGTATAAATAGTCCTGTCTCCCTTTGTCCTGTGCCAGTTCGTCTTGTGCCTTGTGCCATTTAGAGAGCCAGCTTGTCTCGCCAAGAGATTAATGTATTTTGTGACCATAGTCAATTGTATTTAGTTTGTAATTTGCTTTACTATGTTTTGTCTCTCAGGAGTGATTTTTTGTTTGAACTTTATACTTTTACAAAGTAAAGACTTTTTTTGAACAAACTCTCTTTTGAGTCGTGCGTTTGAGTCCAAGTGTCTATAAGGTTCTTAACAGGTATAGACAGAGAGAAGGAAGAAGTAAGATGTCCCCCGACAAACTAAGCCTATATCAGCAAAACTAGGGGCTGAATCTAATCAGCCCTAACTATAAGCTTTATCAAAAAGGAAGGTCTTAAGCGCACTCTTAAAAACGGAAAGGGTGTCTGCCGCCCGAGCACAAACTGGAAGCTGATTCCACAAATGTGGAGCTTGATAAAAAAAGGTTCTGGCTCCCATTGTACTTTTAGAGACTCTAGGAACAACCAACAACCCTGCATTCTTGGAACGCAATGCCCTAGTAGGACAGTAGGGTATACTGAGTTATTTAAGGTAAGATGGCGCCTGCCCATTCAGGGCTTTGTAGGCGAGAAGAAGAATTTTAAATTATATCCTGTGTTCTATAGGGAGCCAGTGTAAGGCATAGCCGCGGGAAGTAGGGGTGCTGGGGGTGCTGCAGCACCCCCTGTTGTCGAGTGGTGTACATTTGAAAAACTGAGTGACCACCTAAATAAAAATGATTAAACTACATAAAATAGTTATGATTTCACTTAAAATAAAATTAGCTGTATACAGTAGCATATAATAGTCATAGTATATATTTGTATCAGTCAGGTGGCTTGAATTTATTTTCCAAATAAATAAAATCCGAGTCATCTAGGTCGTAGGTCGTGGGAGAGTGACGTAGGCTAATTGACGCGACACACACACTGCAGAGTGACAACTTTCTAGAATGGCGCAAAAAAGGATTTTGGATTTTTTTCTCCAACAAACAACCCAATAAAAAGAGTGGACCACCAGCTACTCCTCAGCCCACCACCTCTACAACTAGAGTAATATGACACAGAAGAGACTGACACATCTGACTTTGATGCATGTCCATAGAAACATTTTGGATAATGTGGATGTATCTGCTCTAATGAGGGTCTTCATTAGTGCCACCCCAGGCTACATTTGGAGTTTTGTGAAGCCACAAGGTAAAACGATATTTTGTCTTTAATGCTGCTGCCGCTGTGCAGTGTTTTGCCTTGTCAATCAGTTAAAATTGAATTCATAGTTTTATTAATATTGTAAATAATATTTCCTGATTATTTGTAATGTTATGTAGGTTCGTAAGACCCATAGTTAGCATGTGGGCATGTGCAGATGTTGCTAAGTGATGTAGGTCTATAATGGTGTATTAAGCCTAACAGAGGCGAGACACCAGGTGAATAGGGTAATTTGTTTTAACTTAAAGATATCAGCTGGAAATCTCTCCAGTTAATTACCTACAATGAGGCAATTGTTTCTTGTATTACAAATTTTCTGAATATGCAAATTATCCATTAACTCATTAAATTTGCGCATATCTTAACACATTTCAGGAACCGAAATCTGAACTTTGGATAAAGCCAGGTTCAAAATTCTCGTTTCATTTTGTAGTCATATTAGCATCCAAGGCTTTTACAGAAGGGATTTTGGATATCTCTTTTTATCACTCCATTAATCAGAAAATACTGTCAACAGCCCTAAAATATCAATTTTCGCCATGTTTCTAGGTATAAAAACTTATATAATTCAGGCTATGAATGACATATGAACAAACCCTTCTGTAAAAGCCTTCATAATATTGATAGGAATATAACTGGAAGGTTTGGTGTATGTAAGTGCAACTGAAGTGGAAATGTCGGACTCAGAGTAGGAGAAACAACTCATTTTGAGAAAACGACCTTTAAAGATTGCAGTGAGGCGCTAGCTAAACCCTCCTGTTCTTTGGATGACAGCTTGCGCATCGACGCACTCCGTGAAGGTATTTCATGTTCGGGGTCATTTGTTTTTTGTATAACCTTGCTTCGTGCAAGTGACAATTGTTGTTGTCTTCTCTGTGAACGTTTTTTTCGCCGTTCTTTTGCCATTTTGAGATTTCAATTTCTAGCGGAAAGCTAACCAGGAAGTGTTTTAGCACACCACATGACGCATCTGAACGAATCACGTTGTCAGAAGTTGACACCAGCCAATGAGATTTCGTTTCTTGGTTTAAGACCCTTTTGTACTTTCACGATTGGTTGCTGATACAAAGGAAATGACCATATTTGGATCTGATGAGATTGTGCAGGAGAGACGGAGCTTTCCAACGATATCTCTGTTGACATGGTGGAAACAGCGGTCGCGGTACTTTATGTTACGTTAGAATGCTAACTTTTGGTGAATTTAGGAGAAATATACAGACGCAAATAGACAAACTATAGTAAAATAAACACTTAAATGTGTATTTTGTACGTTTTCCTTCCAAAAGCCTGAAAGAAAACATGTTATGGAATCAAAATAGCACAACATCTCAAAATTGACCAGTGCATGAAAAACTATGTTTTTGCCTGCCGTGTCTCACCTTAAACAAACAATTTGTGGCTCGTATCGTTGACAGCCGGGCCCGGCCCCGCCTTTTTTTTTTTATGCGGCGCCTTCCCCACTTTTGGCAGCACCCCCTGAGCAAAATGACTTCCCGCGGCTATGGTGTAAGGCAGCCAGAACAGGAGTAATGTGGTCCCTTTTCATAACTCTGGTTAGTACACGAGCTGCAGCATTTTGAATCAGCTGAAGCGACTTGACTGACTTCTTGGTACACCCTGATAATAAAGGAGTTACAATAATCCAGCCTTGAAGTAACAAATGCATGGACTAGTTTCTCTGCATCGTTTTGAGGCAAGATATGCCTGATTTTTGCAATGTTACGTAGATGGAAGTAGGCGGTCCTTGAAATTGATTTTATGTGGGCGCTAAAGGATAAATCCCGATCAAATATAATACCAAGATTCCTTACAGTCTCACTGGAGGCCAAATTAATGCCATCCATAGTTAGTATATCTTTAGATAATTAGTTTCGTAGATTCTTCGGGCCAAGTACAATAACTTCAGTTTTGGTCGTGTTTAACATCAAAAAGTTTAAGGTAATCCACGTTTTTAAGTCCTTGAGGCAGTCTTGAATTGTATTTAGATGATTAATTTCATCAGGCTTGATTGATAAATATAGTTGAGTATCATCCGCATAACAACGAAAGTTTACAGAATAATTCCTTATAATATTGCCTAACGGAAGCATATATAATGTGAACAAAATAGGTCCGAGCACTGAGCCTAACTTTGGTTTGCGTGGAAGATTCATCGTTGACATGTACAAACTGAGAGCGTTCAGATACAGTTGCAAGAAAAAGTATGTGAACCCTTTGGAATTACCTGGATTTCTGCATAAGTTGGTCATAAAATGTGTTCTGATCTTCATCTAAGTCACAACAATAGACAAACACAGTCTGCTTAAACTAATACCACACAAACAATTATATGTTTTCATGTTTTTATTGAACACACCATGTAAACATTCACAGTGCAGGGTGGGAAAAGTATGTGAACCCCTAGGCTAAAGACTTCTTCAAGAGCTAATTGGAGTCAGGAGTCAGCCAACCTGGAGTCCAAGCAATGAGACGAGATTGGAGGTGTTGGTTAAAGCTGCCCTGCCCTATAAAAAATACACACCCGTTTTGAATTTGCTATTCTTAAGAAGCATTGCCAGATGTGAACCATGCCTCGCACAAAAGAGCTCTCAGAAGACCTACGATTAAGAATTGTTGACTTGCATAAAGCTGGAAAGGGTTACAAAAGTATCTCTAAAAGCCTTGATGTTCATCAGTCCACGGTAAGACAAATTGTCTATAAATGGAGAAAGTTCAGCACTGTTGCTACTCTCCCTAGGAGTGGCCGTCCTGTAAAGATGACTGCAAGAGCACAGCGCAGAATGCTCAATGAGTTGAAGAAGAATCCTAGAGTGTCAGCTAGAGACTTAAAGAAATCTCTGGCACATGCTAACATCTCTGTTGACGAATCTACGATACGTAAAACACTGAACAAGAATGGAGTTCATGGGAGGACACCACGGAGGAAGCCACTGCTGTCCAGAAAAAACATTGCTGCATGTTTGAAATTTGCAAAAGAGCACCTGGATGTTCCACAGCACTACTGGCAAAATATTCTGTGGACAGATGAAACCAAAGTTGAGTTGTTTGGAAGGAACCCACAACGCTATGTGTGGAGAATCCAAAGGGTTCACATACTTTTTCTTGCAACTGTAGATATGACCTTAACCAGCCTAAAGCAGTTCCCTTTATGCCAACTAAATGCTCTAGTCTTTGCAATAGGATATCATGGTCGATAGTATCAAATGCAGCACTGAGATCGAGCAAAACAAGAATAGAGACAAGTCCCTTGTCTGAGGCTATTAGAATGTCATTTGTGACTTTAACCAGAGCTGTCTCTGTGCTATGATGTGTTCTAAAGCCAGACTGAAAATTCTCAAATAAATCATTGTTTTTTAAGTAATCACACAGCTGTTTTGCGACTGCTTTCTCAAGAATTTTTGAGAGGAACGGAAGATTAGAAATAGGTCTATAGTTGGCTAAAACCTCTGGATCGAGGTTGTGCTTTTTAAGAAACGGTTTTATCACTGCTACTTTGAATGATTGTGGAACATAGCCTGATAATAAAGACATATTCATAATATTTAATAAAGAAGTGCTAATTAATGAAAACACTTCCTTCAACAGCTTGGTTGGAATTGGGTCTAACATGCACGTTGATGGTTTAGAAGAGAGAATCATTGAATTTAATTGTTCAAGGTTTATGGCTGAAAAGCATTCTAGTTTACTATCTAGTGTAATATTAGAACTTACGTTTCCGGGAGCTGTTGATAACACTAGTTAGTCATATTTTGTTTTGATATTATTGTTTTGTATTAACTACTAGACCGCTGGGTCATGTTAAGACCATATTTTCTGTGTTGCTGTGGATTTTTTCCATCGCTTTTGTGTTACAGATATCAAAACAATAACTAAATATATCCGTCGTAAACTAAACCAGAAACAGCAGTATATTTTATTTTGTTAACACTGTAAACTTGACAGCTTTTTAACCCAAACCACCTACTGGTTAAAGCACGTTATTAGACGTTTAGAGTAATGCAATGCAGGTAGATTGTGTTGCTTTTTAATGACTGTTTAAAATGCCTTTTTCTTAATGTCTTTTATTATTATTAACTACTTGCTAGTTGTTGCTAGGGACGCTGCTATCGATATTATTTCTGTTATGTTGTGTAACTGTTTAATGGTGTTATCTTTATTGCTACCCCTTCCCCGTCAATGTATAGTGTTGGTCCACAGCGCAAACGTATTAGTTTAACAAAATCTGCATCTAAAATTGTGGCATAGATAGCCTACGTTATTTTCCCCTGTGCAATTCTCCATTTACTTAACAATAACACATAATTATCCTTGTGTTTATTTATTTGTTTGATTAATAAACACAAGTTGGAGTCCGTCAGGACCGAGGGTCGGAGCAGCTCATTTGCTTTAGAGAATATTACACCGGGAAGTAAGTATTCTCTCCGCTTCGCTTGACAAACCCTGTGATAGTCCTCAAGCTCTGTGATTGGAGAGTGTGTTCCGAGGGTTACGCCGAGCGTCGAACAGCACTTGAAATGGGATGGAACCACGGCAGACTGTCCAAAACTGGATTTGAACGGGTCCACCGCGTCCCCCACCCCGTCCCCAGAACTACACATGCTGGCTATTCTGTTTCGCAACATGTTCTCTATCTATGGCACGTCTCTACTGGGAGTTGTAGTTTTAAAAGACGTTTTCGTATTTCCCATAATAAGAAGTTGCCAGTATTATACTGTGTACATCCCTGGAGGTTTAGGGGATAGGAAACACTCAAATTTAAAACATATAATTAATAAATGGGTGAAAATTGCTTATGCCCATAATGGGCAGCATTAATATATATACCCACATGCCAGCTAAGGTCAGAAGAGCTTTATTTAACAGCTGGTCTTATGTTTGTGACCCCTCCTGTTGTTAATTGATAACATTACATTACATTAATTGATAAGCCTGAAACATGCACTTGTCAAGGTTCAGAGGCAAATTTTGCAAATATGGCAGTAGCCATCGATTAGCTTAAGATAAGATATACTTTATTGATCCCAAGTTGGAAACATTTGCGTTACATCAGCATGTGTAACAGTTGTAAATATGCAGTGGTGTTTATTTACATTTAGTATAATCACACAAATTCTGTGTTTATATTTAACAATTCTGTGTTCTTTATTTATTGATTGTTCAATACCTGACAAGGTTGGAGATGAAATATCTACATACATCTTATAAGAGTATAATACATATGTATAATATCAGTTAAAATAAGTGCTTCAACATAGTTAACATTGCTGGAGGTATGCACAAATATTGATAGATGTCTTGTAATTCAATGTTGAGGAACCTGCGACCCAAGTTTTTCATTCAATGCATAACTACACCGTTTGTGAATATGATATGTCAATAAACCTTATAAAATCTTGAAATCTTGAAAGGGATGTGCAAAATAGTCATTATATACAGTCTATAATTAACTATTAGTAGAGAATAACGAGTAATGAATATACTTTATAGGGATCTTAATATCTAATAATAAAAAGAATGAAATTCAATAACATGCTTTAACCACTAGGTGTCCCTTTATATCAGCTGTGCACCTTTATGGTATAAATACAGCCTATCTACCAATTGGATCAAATATAAAAGTCAGCCGAATTATTGTTGATACTGCAAGGAGACGTATTGTGTGAAAATAAATGTAAGATGTTGTTTAATTGCTTATATATTTATGATCCACGTCATATTTTCAGTGTTGGCGGCAGTTCCTCATGTTTGTCTAGAAGTCTTCTCATCAGGGCTCTATAAATAGAGAACTACGGCAGATATGTAATATTTAATGCAGCCGAACCGTGTATTACAATGCCGTTATGTGATGTGATAAAGTATTATTTTTTTTTTTTTAAATGTTTTGGGTCTGTTTCCGATATTTGTTAATGACGATGTGCTGTGAGATGTGAGACTGGAATTGCACAGGGGAAAATAACGTATCTTTAGATGCGGATTTTGTTAAACTAATATGTTTGCGCTGTGGACCAACACTATACATTGACGGGGTAGCAATAAAGATAACACCATTAAACAGTTACACAACATAACAGAAATAATATCGATAGCAGCGTCCCTAGCAACCACCTCGGTAACAATGAAAACTTTCTATGGACGCAATTTCCTGAAGTAATCTTCGTAATAACTAGCAAACTAAAGATCATGTACATCCACTGCACACATAATCTTAAATAACAACTCATATGTCTCGCATCAAATGACATCAAAACGCATTTTAATGGCCAAACTAACTTTAAAATAGGCATTTTCAACCGAGAATAAAACGAAGTTCGGCCTTGTTTTTTTTTTCTGCAGGAAGAAATTTGAAGATCACGTGACATAGACGCCAACCATTGGAATGAATGGAATGCAGTTGGAGGTCAACCAATCACAGAGCTTGAGAACTAATCACGGGGCTTGTCAAACAGAGCACATGGTGTAGTCCTAAACGATAGCTGGGGATTCTGGGTAGTGTAGTGTCTTCTGCCATCCTTTACTCCGAAAAAATATTTGTTTCTCCGAATCGAAGGGGAAAAATACAAAAGCATTGCACACAATTTAAACCAATCAATGTTGTGTAATTAACAAGGATAATCTGGTGTTTTTTAGTCGATGAGTAGTGCAGATATCACTGTAAAATCAATCGACAGTAAGGGGAATACTTACTTCCGGGTGTACAATTCTCCGCTATCCAATGGGAATGCACGCTCACATTGCCTTTAAGGGCAGCCGACACAAACGAATGCCGTGCTTCCATGAGCGTCAAATCCCGCCGCAGATGGGAATACATTGCAATCAGTTGAAAGCTATTTGCGTCCCTTTTATGAAGCTGAAGGAGCCTAGCAGCGTCACAACTGCACGCCACGGGACCCTGACCAAACGTCGCTCCTGGACGATTATGGAGTGAGAGCGTGTTATAGTAGCCGACTCCGCCTACTAAGGGCTTCTCGGCAGTGTTGAAAGTGTGCCGGTCCTACCCGGTCCTTAGTACCGGTAAGAGATTTCCAGGCGGTCCGGAGGACCAGGAAGAATTGACAGCTCCACCCGTGGAATTTATACTACGAAGGGAAGATTTTTTGGTTTGGATTACTGGTCTGGGGGAAGCTCGCGAGTGTGTGTGTGTTTGTGTATTTTTACATTTGTGCGTATTGTGTTTGTTTCCCGGGGAAAACACTAACGAGAAACACCGGCTGTTGTTATGCCTGCTAGGCTACGTGGTAATTAAAGCAAAAATGCAAACGACGATTCTTCAGATGTTTAAGAGAAAGGAGAGAGATGAAGAAACTCAGAATGTGCTTAAAATTAGAAAAAACAACGCCCACAGATGACACAGGTGATGATGCTTATTTAGCCCAGGGAATGGACATGAACCTGGCCATGATGAATATAATAAGTTAGCTAACTAGCAAACTGTATATCTCTATATGGGGTGCCCAACCAGTCGATCGCGAGATGTCTAAAACTAGAACAAAAATATTCTGTTTTATCGTTAATGTCCTACAACAGGGGTGGCCAAACTTTTTGGATCAGGGGCCACAATGATGTATCAATGTGACAGCCGGGCCGGGGGGCATTGTTTGGTTCCGTCTTGATTCATGTCGGGCTGAGGGTTGTTTTAATCTCATTCTCCCGTGCGCGGGGCGACGTCCACGCGCAGCAGCGACGACCAGGGAGGAAGGGACTTTTCGCGGCGCGCGCGGCGTGTGGACAGTGGGGGATAACGTAAATAAAAATTGGATCGTTGGATTTTAGACTTTAAAGCTTTTTAAGATCAGCGCGGGAACCCTGGCTCATTTATACCAATATTGGACGGGCCGCATTAAACAGATCAATGGGCCGCATGTGGCCCGCGGGCCGTAGTTTGGCCACCTCCAGGCCCGGTTCTACGGGGGTGCATAAGGGTGCATTGCACCCCCAGTTGAATGTTATGCACCCTCACTTGAAAAAGAGAAGGGAGTGAAAAATATTACATATACAATAACAATAATAATAATAGTAGTAGTAATAATATGAAGAAGAAGAAGAATATAGTTGAAAATAAAATAAACTGTAATTGTGGTCAAATATTGTGGTCAAATAACTATAGTTAATAACCCCCCCCCCCCCCCGTCAACGATCGCTGCCGTCTTGGTTCAAAAAAGGTTGGGCACCCCTGCTCTATATAGTCAATGGCTATCTTACTCAGAACACAACATGTACACAGCATACTATTTTAACATTAAATATTTTGCTTTGATATCTTCTATTTTAATCTGCACATTGTGGCATACATTTTGAGACATTTTATTTTATTAGTATTTTAATTTATGTAACCAATATTCTGAAAATTCAAAGAAAGACAGAGATTTGTACATTTTTGACTGTCTGCTGAATTTAGTTATACATTTGTATTCTAATTTATAACAGTTGAGGCCCAGAGGGAGGAAGAGGAGACTCAGCCAGAAGAAGTGGCAGCAGGTCCCTCAGAAGCCACCACAGGTGATGCTAGCCCTACTGCATACCCTTCTATATGGAAAGAAGAACAATATGAACAGTTCAAACAGAAAAATGAATGGATGTACATAGCCGCGGGAAGTAGGGGTGCTGGGGGTGCTGCAGCACCCCCTGTTGGCGAGTTGTGTACATTTGAAAAACTGAGTGACCACCTAAATAAAAATGATTAAACTACATAAAATAGTTATGATTTTACTTAAAATTAAATTAGCTGTATACAGTAGCATATAATAGTCATAGTATATATTTGTATATATCAGGTGGCTTGAATTTATTTTCCAAATAAATAAAATCCGAGTCATCTAGGTCATAGGTCGTGGGAGAGTGACGTAATTGACGCGACACACACACTGCAGAGTGACAACTTTCTAGAATGGCGCAAAAAAGGATTTTGGATTTTTTTCTCCAACAAACAACCCAATAAAAAGAGTGGACCACCACTCCTCAGCCCACCACCTCTACAACTAGAGTAATATGACACAGAAGAGACTGACACATCTGACTTTAATGCATGTCCATAGTAACATTTTGGACAATGTGGATGTATCTGCTCTAATGAGGGTCTTCATTAGTGCCACCCCAGGCTACATTTGGAGTTTTGTGAAGCCCCAACACAAGGTAAGACGATGTTTCCTGTAATGCTGCTGCCGCTGTGCAGTGTTTTGCCTTGTCAATCAGTTAAAATTGAATTCATAGTTTTATTAATATTGTAAATAATATTTTCTGACTATTTGTAATGTTATGTAGGTTTGTAAGACCCATAGTTAGCATGTGGGCATGTGCAGCTGTTGCTAAGGTCTATAATGGTTTATTAAAGTTAAGGCGAGACACCCCAGGTGAATAGGGTAATTTCTCCAGTTAATTTCCTACAATAAGGCAATTGTTTCTTATATTACAAGTTTTCTGAATATGCAAATGAGCCATTATCTCATTACATTTGCGCATATTTTAACACATTTCAGGAACCGAAATCTGAACTTTGGATAAAGCCAGGTTCAAAATGCTCGTTTCATTTTGTAGTCATATTAGCATCTAAGGCTTTTACAGAAGGGATTTTGGATATCTCTTTTTATCACTCCATAAATCAGAAAATACTGTCAACAGCCCTAAAATATCAATTTTCGCCATGTTTCTAGGTATAACATCTTATATAATTCAGGCTATGGATGATCTATGAACAAACCCTTCTGTAAAAGCCTTCATAATATTGATAGGAATATAACTGGAAGGTTTGGTGTATGTAAGTGCAACTGAAGTTGAAATTTCGAACTCAGAGTAGGAGAAAAAACTCATTTTGAGAAAACGACCTTTAAAGATTGCAGTGAGGCGCTAGCTAAACCCTCTGTTCTTTGGATGACAGCTTGCGCATCGACGCACTCCGTGAAGGTATTTCATGTTCGGGGTCATTTGTGTTTTGTATAACCTTGCTTCGTGCAAGTGACAATTGTTGTTGTCTTCTCTGTGAACGTTTTTTTCGCCGTTCCTTTGCCATTTTGAGATTTCAATTTCTAGCGGAAAGCTAACCAGGAAGTGTTTTAGCACATCACGTGACGCATCTGAACGAATCACGTTGTCAGAAGTTGACACGAGCCAATGTGATTTCGTTTGTTGGTTTAAGACCCCTTTGTACTTTCACGATTGGTTGCTGATACAAAGGAAATGACCATATTTGGATCCGATGAGATTGTGCAGGAGAGACTCAGCTTTCCAACGATGACATGGTGCAAACAACGGTCGCGGTACTTTATGTTACGTTAGAATGCTAACTTTTGGTGAATTTAGGAGAAATATACAGACGCAAATAGACCAACTATAGTAAAATGAACACTTAAATGTGTATTTTGTACGTTTTACTTCCAAAAGCCTTAAAGAAAACATGTTATGGAATCAAAATAGTACAACATCTCAAAATTGACCAGTGCATGAAAAACGATGTTTTTGCCTGCCGTGTCTCGCCTTTAACAAACAATGTATGCGGCTCGTATCGCTGACAGCTGGGCCCGGCCCGGCACCGCCTTTTTTTTTTTTTTTAAGCGGCTCCCTCCTCACTTTTGGCAGCACCCCCTGAGCAAAATGACTTCCCGCGGCTATGTGGATGTATGCTCACAATGGAAGGCTAGGCTGTACCCCATGCCATGATGTGAAGGATCTGGGTGTCATGGCATCCCGTGGTGTTAATATTGCTATTCAGTGGGCTGATGGAAAGATAATCCCAGCTGGTCAATCAAGGGATGTCCAGCTTTCATCACTGCGCAAAAAAAACCGTGAGCACAAGAACTCTGCAGCACATAATGAAGCAGTCAAGATTCTTGAGACAGCAAAGAAAGATATTCTTCTGAACATGAACGCGAGTAGTCAGGAGTCTGTGTTTGAGTCTACTGCCAAGGTATTCATGACAGCCTATTATGTGGCCAAGAACAACAAGCCTTTCACAGACTTTGAGAGTCTGATTGACCTGCAGCATGCAAATTCTGCTGATTCAGGGCGTGTTTTGCAAAACTGTCTGTGTTGACATAATTGAGCATGTGTCATCACAGATGAAAAAGGAACTTCTAAAAAAGATAATAGAGACCAAGAGCAAAATCACAGTATTGGCTGATGAGTCAACCAGTGTTGGGCACAAATCAACACTAATTGTGTTCCTGAAGGCTAGTGTTGATGGAGACATGGAGCCCATTGCCTTTCCATTGGACCTGGTTGAGCTGGATAGTATGTCTGCTGCTCATATCAAGGAACAGATTATGGGTTGCTTGCTTAAAAATGGCTTCACTGTTGAGTTGCTGAGAGAAATCCTCATTGGATTTTGCAGTGATGGGGCCAGTGTCATGCTGGGAGTGAAGTCAGGTGTTGGGAAGTTGCTCCAGGATGATTTCCCAGGCATCATACTATGGCACTGCCTTAATCACAGACTGGAGCTTGCTGTTGACCAGGCACTGGATGTGACAGGGGGAACAAAGGACTTCCAGGCATTCATGGACAGCCTATATTCATTATATAGCCAGTCACCAAAAAACATGCGGCAGCTGAGTGAATGTGCTCACAACCTGGACATCGCCCTCAGGAGGATTGGAAAAGTGTTCAGTGTTCGCTGGGTAGCTTCTTCATGGAGGGCAGTCTCTGCAGTTTGGCAGTCTTATCCAGCCTTGGCACAACATTTCCGTGAGGCATCAGAGGATGATACAAGGGACAGCAGAGAGAGGGACAAATTCAAAGGTCTGCTTTCTAAGTTGTGCTCCATCAACTTCCTGAAAAGTCTTGCACTGATGGCAGATGTTCTGACTGAACTTAAGAACTTGTCAGAAATTCTTCAGAACAGGAAGACCACACTCCCAAAGGCCCATGACATCATGACGACGTATGTCAAACGCATAGAAAGTTTCAATCGCTACCCAGGACAACATGCAGTTGATGCCAGTCAGGCAGAGGAAGTGATGGAATTCAAGGGAGAGGAGTTAAGAGTTGGCAGGTCTCCCATCATTGACTCTGCTCAGTTCATCCGAGCAGTGGCAGACAATATGAAAGAAAGACTCTTCACAACCACAGCACAGGCCAGTGTTGCAGCCAACCGAAAAGAGGCTTATAACAGCCTTATCAATCAAATGGCAGTCCTCAACCCTGACAACTGGGACCATGACAATCCTCGATTTGGAGATAATGAGGTGAGGGCTTTGTGTGATGTCCTCACAGATTACAAGGCCAGTGGAGGAAGAAACATTCCCAACAAAATGAAGAAGTTGCTCATGGCAGTGGACACACTGTCTCCAAGCAATGCTGACTGTCAACGGGGGTTCAGCACAATGAACAACATCATAACTGAGTATAGGAGCAAACTTACAACAAAAAATTTAGCAAATCTCCTCTTCATCAGCTCTGTGGGACCACCATGCAGACAGTGGGATCCACTGCCTTATGTGAAGACCTGGCTGGGCAAAGGAAGAAGAGCAGCCCACTCAACAAGCTGCATGGCTCGCCGGTACACAGAAGAGGAGAGCTACTTCAGCCCTCTGTGGAAAATGTGGAAAAGTGTGTAGTTTACCTCCCTCAACATGCCTTGCTAATGGTCTGTTAAGTTTTGACACAAGTTGTATGCACAATTGAAAATAAATAATTGACTATACATATTGTCAAGTGTTTCTAATTTCTACCCCATAAAGGCATTAAAAATGTGAAGTTTGTGTTCAGGGATGCATGAAGCTGGGGGCGGGAGGAGAACAATATGAACCAATGAAGGTCGGCATTATAGTACCTGCAAGAAATTCAAACCACTTTCACCCCTGCTTCTCGGCAACTGCAGAATCTTATGGGTGACGTCACGGACCCTACATCCATTTATATATATACAGTCTATGAATTAAACCAATAAATAAAAGCAAGGATAATTGTGTGTTATTGGTGAGTAAATAACAGTGTGTTATTTTGAAAAGAATAACAAATTAGAAGGAAAAAAAGATTTTAAAAGTACAGATTTCACTATTATTTATTTTCCTCACAGACGGCAACAAAGGTCCGAAATTATACGATTTAAAATAAAAGCAATAATTGTGGCTTGATATTGAGTAAGAACATGTTTTTATGAACCACACAGCTTTCGGTCTTCCACGACCCGACCGGAGAAAAAGACGTGCTGCAGGCACATTACCAGTAGAAATACATTGCTTTTAAAATCGTGCTGTGCAACACGAAAAAAAAAAGGGGAAAATCGTGTTGGTGAACACGAATCAATCGTGTTGGTGAAGACGAAATGCCATGAGACTGGGTTGTATCTTGCGTTACCTAATGCAACTCCACACTACGGTGCTGTGTACCGGAGGGGAGACGCGAGATACGGCTGATACTTGACGATCTGGCGGAGAAAGGTTGTGGAGCCTCCGTTGATATGCCGTTGTAAATGACTTGATGGAAAGCAGGTGTGTAGTCGGGAAGGGTGCACAGCTGATTGCAGCAGGTGAGTGGAGGTTGAGCCGGGAGCCAGGAGTGACAGCCACCACGCCCACACAAACAACACAGACAGGGGGAAACAAACAAACACAAAGGAGACGGCTGGAGCAGTACAGCCACCACAGCGTTACCTAATGCAACTCCACGCTACGTCTTACGGTGCCGTGTACCGGAGGGGAGAGAGAGATCGCAGCGAAGGGGGGGAGAGAGATGTCATACGGTTTCCTGATAAAGCTGTGGAGAGTATGTGCTGCAGGGAGGTGGATGCATAACGCACCCAGGAACGAACGCTAGCTCCGGTCCTTTTCCCATGAGGGAAACTGTGGACTCGATGTCCTGACACAGGGCCGTATCCAGGATTTCCTAAATACTGAGGTCCAAACATGTTAGGGGGGTTCGGGGGATACCCCCCGAGATTTTTGGGATTTTCATGATCTACTTAGGTGCTTTTTCAGTCCTGTGGGGGGTCACACATTGGATAATATATTGATTTCAAACCATGTCAGTGGGTTGACCATGTCAGCATCAATTATTTTTGAAAGTGTAATACATAAGAATCAGTTGATTGTTACGATCTGGACATGCAGAAGAGGCTAAAATGATCACAACACATTGTCAACATTCACTTTCCATGTCTCTCTCCTTTCCATAACCTGCACCCTCTCTTCCATCTTCTTTAGTCTCTCTGTCTTCTTCCTGTTCATTAATCTCTCTGTCCTCTATACCTTTCTCTTTGTTCAATCTCTCCCTCGTTGTTGACTTTTTGCTCCTCCTCACTTGTCGCTCCTGCCAGTGAATTAAAAGCAATTCAGCCATTTAGTTCATTTCACTTGTTTGTTTGCACTTTGCTTTATTTAAATCTGTTTTGTTTGATTCTCAAAAGAGAACAAAGATTTAAGCAAATTGTGTTTTATACAATTGTATGTTATTATGAAATCATAACTGCAATAGATGTATGTTGTTTTACAATTATGCCTATTGTCTATATTGTAAATGAAGACTATTGTTATAGATGGATGGATGGATGGATGGATAGATAGATGGGCTTATTAAGCCTACATTCTTTTGTGTGACTGTACCTGCAGTTCCTCCCTGACTTCCATCAATTTCTCTCTCTCTTTCTCTCTGCCTGTCCTGTCTCTTCTTTACCAAAGCTGAGCTTCAACTGACGTAGTCTTTTCATTATATCTGAGTCAGTGTAAAAAGAAAACAATACAATGTTATATCTTCAAAGTTTTACTCAAATTGAAATGAAAGAAAAGCATTACAATGTTTGTTAAAAGGTAATCCTTCTGACATTGGATGAATGTAATTAACTTTAGCTCTCTAGCTAGTTTATTCACGCAATTTAAACCAAAGTATAGCCTAAAGCTGCAATATAAGTTAGTGTGAGCATGTTGTCGGACGTCCACTGACTAACGTAGAGCGTTCACACAGGATCTGCTGGTCATATGATGTCCTGATGAACAGAAACACAAGCAGCCCGCTGGACTCAGATCTCTAGGGCCCTTTCTCATTTCATCAAATCCCCCTCCTCGACTCCTCGGTCCTCCGGCTCCGGTAGTGACCCGGAAATGAATTTCAGCGCGCCATGTTGAAGGACATCTCATTTCTCTAAATGCACTTCGAGGACCGAGGATCGAGCATCGAGGAGGCTCTCTGGAGGAGCTCTAACCGAGGATACACTGTTGGGTCCTCCACGGTCCTCCACGGCTCCTTCGTGGATGCATTTCCGGGAACAGAGAGGTTTCAAAGAGTCGTGACGCACGGCCGGACTTATCTCAGCCAATCACAGCTCTGCATGCATCCCCTGGATATTATGTTATTAACTGCTCTCATCGCGATGCGATGTTTACAGAGAAAACAGCTGTGAGGTCCGTGCAGAAAGCAGAGCAGTGTGTATAATATATATATATATATATATATATATATATCACTCAGTATAACAGACCTACTCTCTTTATTTGCTTTATTTTAGTAGATATCTACAAACAAAGAGTCGATATTTTTCTAAATCAATTTAGTGCTTCACATAATAAAATACACAACGGCTGTAGCCTGATTATGCTTTAGGACAGTGGTTCTCAAACTTTTTCTGTCATTCCCCACTTTGAACAGGTGGGCCTTTTCAAGCCTCACCTGTTCCTCATCGCTCCAATAAAATGGTAGGCCAAGCTTAAAATTGTCAAATGTATCGTTCTATAACAGGGGTCTCCAACCTTTTTTAGGATGAGAGCTACTTTCAAAAAATAAAACCAGTCGTGAGCTACTTTTACTCCTCTTTTTAGTTTTTTTGCAGTGTATATATTTAGCACATTTTAACATTATTATATGCTACATTTAACCTTTGTGTGCTGTTTGGGTCTGTGGGACCCGTTTTCAGTGTTTACTAAATTAAAATGTATGCAATTTAATTATTTTAACCTGCTTTATTTGGTGGTGGACGTCACATCCTCTAGGGTCCGGGGGCATGCACCCCCAGGAAGATTTTTTTTAAATGTTGAAGTTAAATGCATCAATCTGGTGCACTTTGAGCTAGGGCTGCTCAATTAATCGTATTTTAATCGCAATTACGATTTTGGCTTGCAACGATTATGAAAACAACATAATCGAAATAAAACGATTTTATTTTATTTTTTAAATAGGTTTTTCAGTTGAATTATACTTAAAGTTCAGGGTAATCAACTGTTAAAAACATACTTTTCAAGTTATTTTCTTCAATAAATTGATGTTTTCAAAGTAAATGGTTAATCGTTTTTAATAATCGTGATATCAATTATTGACCCAAATAATCGAGATTATGATTTTTGCCATAATCGAGCAGCCCTACTTTGAGCCCAACATGAATTTATGGATACAGCTCTCAACACTCAGATGAAAGGGAGCTGTATACTTTTCAATAATCCAAACATCTTTAGAATATGATCACAACAAATCATTTAAACTAGTTTATTCTTATCTTATGTTACATAGCATTCTTTCTTTTTATTTATGCATATTTGACTAATCCCTCCCCTTTTAAACTTTTTACTGTCCTATTGGAATGATTTCTTATTTTATTTTTTACAACTTTATTAAATAGATAAAGGTGTGCTCTCTCTCTCTTGCTCTCTCGCTTTCTCTCTCTCTCGCTCCACATTGCTTTTCTTCCCAACTGCAACGCTGTTGTGTGTGTCTGTGAGAGCGTTTCACATGTGTGTATGAGAGATTTTTTACCAATGGCGAGCCTGTCTCTGAGGTTCTAAGATATTCTACAAAATAATATTTAAAAACATTAAAACAAATTTATATTTTTCTTTATATATTTTTTTTAAATATGTTTGTAGTAATATTTGTCATTAGTTTTACCAATAATAACTTGATTAAATTGCATTTAAAATAACATTTCCAAAGAAATAAATCCTTTGAATCTGCCTATTCAGTTTCTGTTTGAATGTGAAGGGTTAAATAAAAGAAGCTCGTCTCTGCGAGGGGAAGACAGGAGCTGATTGGACGTCCAGCTATGAATTCACAGAGGGCCAGCTATAGTAACTGAACGAGAGAGTAATGTCACATGAAAGTACAATTGACCAATCATATCTTCCCTGTAAATGGGTGGGCTTTATTATCGCGGACTTTATGACAAGTTCCACCCGCTGTGAAACATTTCTTGTTTCCATAGCAACAACAACTGTCAACAGCGTAAACTCGCCTTCAAAATAAAAACATGCCAAATTACATTTAAGACATACAACTGCAACGAAAGTAACAAACACAATGCAATATCCTTTTCAATTTCAAAGAACAAAAATTGGGATATTTACAGGTGTTGTTTTGTGTGGTAGAGGGTCGCTTTCATTGATGCATTTTGCACCCCGGGCGGGCCGTTGTTTTGATATTCCACCAGTGTGGAAAAAAAAAAAAAAAATAATTTATTTTTGTTTTTTATTTATTTTGTATTTCGCGACCCACCTATCACATCTCTGCGCCCCACCAGTGGGGCGCGCCCCACACTTTGAGCAATGCTGCTTTAGGAGCTGTAGGTGCGTGTGTGTGGTTCAGTGTGTGTGTGTGGTACAGTGTGTAGGTGTGTATGTGTGTGTGTGTGTGTTGTACAGTGTGTACATAGATGCAGCGGACAGACAGGTCTCAGTTGGTTTGGTGTCCTCTGCTTACTTTGAATACTTGTAAATACAACTTTTGGCCCGTAATTTATTTTCCTCATTGTAGCGACCAGAGAGAGAGGGGGGAGGAACAGCGGCGCCGGATTCATTTCAGAAGTGGGGGGGGCAAAAAGTGCGTGTGTATGTGACATAGGCTAGGCTACTTGCCAACCCTCCCGATTTTTGCGGGAGACTCCCGTTTTTCTCCCGGGGTCATATTTATCCCGCATTTCTCCCGATTTCTGACTAAATCTGATTCGTTTCATTCTAACATAACGCACCAAATGTTACTGTTTCCACTCGGACTTCAATACAGCTACACCATTGTTTGGTTTCCATGGTAACGTGTCTCTAGTAGCGCGAGCAAATGAAAGTCTGAGAGGGTCTTCAGGAGGAAGATAGTCAGAGAAAACAGAACAAGAATGGACAACTCAACCCTCTGCTCACTCCTTTCCTGTAAATTAAACTATACAGACCAGCCCACATATGACAGCGCAGTTGCTCATTCCATCTCTTCTTTTTTCCTGCTACGCTCTTGTTTGACAAGCTGAATGTTGACTGGTGTTTGACTGAAGTAAGCTCTGTGAAAAGTTCCAGTTATTAACTCGGTATTTACAAAGCTGTCATCTCCACATTTGGAGAAAGTTACAAGCCGTTTGACAGCAGCACATCTGCATATTTCACAGAAGGCTCGTTTAGTGGTTTTGCAAATAATTGAAGTACCTTTCTCTTTGCCCAAATAAGCGTTTATTTGCCCGTCACAATGTCCCGATAACAAACCTCCATGCAGTCGGAACCAGCCTGTTTTCAACGATGCCGACGGCGGCGGTTTTGACAGTCTCTGCGGCCGCAGAGCTGCTGCTGGGGTTCATCTGGCTGCGCTGGTTCTATGGTTGAAGGACCAGGCTCCGGAGTTGTGGATGTCAGGGATGGATGTGATATTCAAGTTGTTGAATTGCAGCTTAGTTTGACTGTTTTGTTTTCTTATGCGCCGGTTCTTCTGACATGTTTGCAAGTTTATCTATCTAGGTTAACGGCTGACACACACTGAACAACGTAACACATAACGTAAACAACGTAACAAATAAACACATAAGCTTTGTTATTGGTTGTAATGTACATGGATACATTTGAATGGTGTGACAATGTCCTATTTGATTGGATTAAAATGTACATATTCTTCCTGTTATGTCTGCCTGCTGTATTTTACCTAATGCAAAGTGACCTGCTCCATCGAAGTCAGTCGCATTGATCCGAAGACACATTTGAGTTGTATACACTGTTGGAAAGAGGAGATTCCTAGCTTTCTAATGATATCAGGATTGTTTTTGTACTCCAAATATTGAGCAAAATATGTCACATTATATAATGACTGTCACCGAGTCATCATTTTGAGAAAAAGGCCTTTAAAGTTTCCTCTTCTCTGGATCGATCTGATTGATTATTAGCGGAGCAAATGATCAAAATAGTAAGGAGGGAAGATATTTTTATTTGGATTACTGGTCTGGGGGAAGCTCGCGAGTGTATACGTGTGTGTGTGTTTGTGTATTTTTGCATTTGTTTCCCGGGGGAAACTCTCAGGAGAAACACCGGCTGTTGTTATGCTTGCTGTGACGTCAAGTTACTCCGTTCTCCGCTTGTAATTATGCCGTTACAAGCTTCAAAGCTGTATTTATCATCTGAATTTGCCGAAACAAGTTTAATATTCTGAAAGCCAAGACTTTGTTTATTTGAAATCAGATGAAAACAAACTGTAACGGACCCTGCGGTGTTATCTATGATTACTATGCCTTACATTCATAATGTCAGCGGAGGGAGGGGAAGCGGCGCTGTGGAAGAGCAGAGTGGCGAGTGAGAGGCGAGCTGTGTTCTTCCCTTTACAAGCTTCAAAAATGCCTGTAGCTACTGAGATTGAATATAACAATCAAAAATAACAAAATATACACAGCTAGATCAGATGGCGTTCTTTTTAGATGCGACTTTAGAGTAGAGGGGAATTATTGAAACGGGATGTGTACAGTATTCCGCGGCATCCGCTGCTGCGAAAATGTGGGGCAGGGCCGTAAAGTGGGGGGGGGCAATGTCCATATTGAACACTCTATAAGTCATCAGTTGACATTTAGTAGCATGTCAACAGCGTATTAACCAATATTCAACCTTACTATCTGTATATTGTGTCAACATCTTCAAAATTGACAATCAACTACTCAAAATCAATCTGTCAGTTGAAAGTCAACAGGGTCATGTTGACTATCTGTTGATAATCTGTTGAGTCAAGATGTCAACTAAAGATTACATTAAGCATTAGTTGATAGGTGAGCCCTTTGACCGGGTGTTGATAGACTGTGTTGGTCCTTTACCACGTACGAAAACAGGTCAACAGTATTTGCTCACCATAATGTGTACGTCGACTCGTTTTCCGGAAGCTATTCCGCTGCGTAGCATTACTTCCGCATCTGTAGTTAAGGCCTTGACGAAGTTCTTTTCTACATTTGGAATTCCGCGAGTAATCCAGAGTGACCAGGGGACAAACTTTAAATCCAAGTTGTTCAAACAGGTCCTACAAACACTGCAGGTTAAACATGTGATATCCAGTGCGTATCATCCCGAGTCGCAGGGGGCGTTAGAACGGTGGCATCAGACTTTAAAAAGCATGCTACGAAAGTACTGTATGGAAACAGAGAAGAATTGGGATGAGGGAATTCCCTTCGTTTTGTTTGCAGCCCGTGAAGCTGTTCAGGAGTCATTAGGATTCAGTCCCGCGGAGCTCGTTTTCGGCCATACGCCCCGCGGGCCACTAAAAATCTTACATGATGAGTTTCTTTCGGCTGATATATCTTCAGAAAAAAACCGTATTAGATTACGTTAGACAGTTCCGTGAGCGTTTGCACCGAGCAAATTCATTCGCTAGAGAGTCGCTCTCCGCTTCACAAGCGGTCATGAAGCGAAACTATGAACGTGCCGCTGTCCCTAGGCACTTTGAAATAGGTGACAAGGTCCTCGCACTATTACCTATCCCCGGCTCTGCGCTCTCAGCCAAATTCCTCGGTCCGTACGAAATCCGTGATTGTCTCAGTGACACGGATTATGTTATTTGTACTCCGGAGAGACGGCGTAAAACGCGCGTCTGTCATATTAATATGTTGAAGCGCTACCATTCCCGCGCCGCTGCTGATAGCCAGCCTGCCGGCTCGGAGAATCAAAGAGTTGCTATTTCGGCGTTAATAGTTACAGATAGTTCCGGCCCTTCTGACGATGGTTTGGTGATGCGTTCACATCACCAGCCGGGTGCTCGGTTATGCAACTCGGAGATGGTAAAGACATTGCCCACTGTGTTAGGTCATCTGCAGAAGGCCCAGCAGCATGACATAACCCAGTTGGTGGATCGTTTCCCGAGCCTTTTCCATGATGTCCCGACACAAACTAATGTGATAACTGTAGGAGTTTTGAGGTTTTTACAATCCCACTCAGCTCTGCGTGTCGTTTTGACGAGTCCTGCTTAAAATCATAACAGGAAGGAAATCAGACAGAGAACACCCGGATACCAGTTTAAACAATAATCTGTTTTAATTATCAAAGGTAATAATGCAATGCAATATAATACATTACAATACAATATAATGTACTACAATTATATTGTAATGTGTAAGGAGTATGCCGGCCCACTCCTGCCCTGGTTCGCGTGCTGCGGAGATCCTTTCGGTCCTGACAGCACGAGAAGAGAGAGCGAACACAAGGCCGAACAGGCTTACATATAAGAATAAAACAGGAGGAGTTGGGTCAGCTGGTCATCTTTTCAGGTCATCTCATTGGGAGACGCAAAATATGCTTTGTCACAGTGACTCAGCGCTGGCCAGCAGAAAACCAAACAGGCTCACTTTGCAACAAAACAAATCTTATCACCTAAGTCATGTGTTTCTTTATGAAAGCCATACTTGTTGGAAATGTAACAGTCATCATCCCATGACATCCTCAGAACCAGCAACAACGCCTAACTGTCTTCATACCTCCAAGCCATCTCTGAACTTCCATCCACACTAAGTCAGCTTACCCAGAATGAGAAGGACCATTGTCTCTCTAATTGTGTGTGACTCAATTCTCCTGCTCCCTTAGGAGTCCTGAAATGAACGCACATACATTTCTCTCACAAAGATAACACAAAGATTTCATCCCTCATATCTCCAACTTCTGGTTACAGACTGCTTATACCATCAGAAAGCCATACATCATACGATATTTTGTACGCCTTATGGGTACACGGAGAAGTTATATGTATTTAATGCAACGTTATGGGTTTTACATGTCCTGTTCAGAATAGGGTAATCATTGCAATATTAATTGAGCATGTTCTGCTCAAAGGAGGGAGTGTCATGATTATACAGATATGTTGATTTCAGTGACGTTGTAGTTAATAAATAATAACATGTAGTTAATAATAGGTCTCATAACAACAAAAGGTATGCCGACGCTTGGGCCTCCTCCAAGGAGGGAGTGGTCCAGTTTTAGATATTAGACGAATATAAGTAATGAATATGTCAGAACTCTGAGTAATATTATCCAAGTTGTGTCTACACAGGCTAATAAAGCTACAGAGATACCAGACGAGACACCAGAAGAGACTCCTGTTCGGCCAGGTGTTGGGTGAGGGAGAAAGTTCACAAAACACAGTGAGCTGATCCCGGTGGACGGAACAGTGAGAAGTTGTAATGAACTTCACACGCACTCCAGTTTAAAGGTAAAGAAAAAGGAGCAAATTGACACCACCTCACACATTGTCACCCTTCACTGGCAACTTCCAGAACATTATTGGGAGTTAGGACTGATTTGGAAGAGCTGGAACAAAACAATAAATAGAAATAAGATAAAGATAGAAACAGCTCAAAAGACGAATTGTCTATAGATTTTTATAGATTGTACACTAAAGTGAAAACCTATTTTTGTTTTACATTTGAAAAAGAGTCCAATTTGTGTATACGTTATTATAGTACTCATTATTTAAATTCTGTAACTGACACAACCAGGGAGAAAATAGAGATGATGTCAAGAACAAAGCCAAAGCTATTGTGGGGTCCCCTAGGGATAAGAGTCAGAATAGCATTGTTGATTGTGCTCATTACACTTGGCACCTTTCTGGTTGGATGGGGAGTACAATATCAAGTAAGACATGGATCCATTAGTCCACTCATAGAGAATGCCCACATCACTAACAAAACTCCAGCTGTGTTTCAGAGACTTTCACTTACCCCCAGAGCCAAAAGATCAGCTGAGCAACAAGAGGAGGAGTTAGAAATACTCGGTCCCAAAGGTGAGATGGGTTTAAGTGATTGGGATATGTAAGTGATGGGAATTTACAGATTAGGGGAATCTCCAAATACACTGGATCCATGTTTTAGTCTGTGCCAGAAACACCCCCTGTTAAGTTTATGGACAACCAACCGGTGACCTGAGCACAATTATTGAAAATGATTACAGTAGAAACAGGCTACTAACCCACAAGTACAGCTTTGTACGTACAAACTCTATGAACAAAATTCCCCAGCAGATTGTGGCGACATTGCAGATATAATATGTTCAGTCACAAAAGTTACTTATGTTCTAAATAACAGTGAGATTTAAAATGATGGAGAAAATATGGGGACGTTCTTTTATAGTGTGTGAAATATGTGGTGCTTGAAGCATGTAGGTATTTTTAATTTATAGAAGAAAATGGTTTCCTGAAAGAGTTATTTGGAGTAAACATGTTACAGTGGGTGGAAACAATGTTTAGGGATATGGCACAACCATTAGTAGACATTAATTGGGTTTAGATGACATTTAACATCTAAGACAGATAGTAAGATTAGGAAAATAGAGTGGAAAGGATTGGATATATTTTACCTCAGTGTGTTAGAATTAGCTATAGGTAATGCGTCCCGAGATCTCTCTCTCTCTCTCTGCCTATCAGAATGCTACGACCCCATCTTCAGACAAATGACCTCACCACAGGAGACTCCTCCTCCTCCTCCTCCTCCTCCTCCTCCTCCTCCTCCTCCTCCTCCTCCTCCTCCTCCTCCTCCTCCTCCTCCTCCATCGAACAGACAGAGAACCCGAGCTGAACCAACAACGACCTGAGGCATCCAGAACCATCTCCACCTGAGGCATCCAGAACCAAACCAGCATGCTGAAAAGAGGCAAACTCTCATCGGTCCCTCAAACAGGACATGAAGTTCCAAACTGAGCCACGAGATTTGGCACAAGAGCAGAATGTGGGACATGAGAGCGGAATATGCCCTCCATGTAACAGCGTAGAGACTGAAAAGGAGGAGATGAAATGCAAAGCAGTTGGGCCACTGAAAAGAGTTACAGCGGGAAGATCCAAGTGCGGATGGACTGAGGAGAAGACAGGACGGAGGAGAAGACAGAACCAGAGGAGTTGGCATGGGCCAGCAGAACCTGCGGGGGTCGTGGCTTGACGACCAGAGGGGGAGAGAAGGAACACAGGAGTGAGTGAGTTTACACATAAACACACTTATTAGAAAATAATCCTAAAAACACACTGAGGGTAGAACATATTATTCAATCTTTTCATCATAATAAACAAATTATTCTTATAGAGATTCTTATTCATGTGAGAATTTGGGGAAGATTTAATTTGTTACAATATAGATAGCAGGCAAATCTTTATTTGAATGGAAAATAGTACCAAGCCAAAGAAAGTATTCCAATCTAGAGTATTGGTTTCACCATTGTAGCATGGATATTACCATAGGAGAACTGTTAAGGTGGAAACAACATTTGTTTGTCGTCCAAGATGTAGAGTTTTAAAAAGACACTAGGCAAAGAGAGATTGAAGATTTTAATTTTGAAAAAACTAGTATAATTGGGAGTAATACATGCGGGGCTTTGGATCACTCATTTTAATGGTGCATATTTTCAACAACAAATATCGTTCAGGGAGAAGGGGTTGCTCAACCCACCCTGCAGATGTTTTAAATCTTACCTGCAGCTTCAGAGGGAGCACACGGCACCAGAGTATGAGTTTTAAAAGACAAGTGCCACCACCTCCTAATGCTCATCCATTTAATCAGTGATGACCTGACATTTAGAGATGTTATTTAAAAAGAGAAACATATCTGCCATGAGTGAACATTCCTGAATTGAACTACAAACCATTAATGACATGACTTCTGTTTTTAAAGTCCTTGTTAAAGGAGGGAGTAATTATCACATGCTCGGGCACCCAAGGTTCCACACACTGTTAAGGAGGTTAGCATAGTTATTTAAGTAGACCAGAAATGAAAATAAATTAGTATAATGAGTTATTGATATTCCACCGGTTTTCACACCATTTCCGGGACTTTATCACTGCATTAGAACATATCACCCCAAAGCCAGTAGGGCTAAGAGACCAGTCCTAGGGGGAGTTTAGGCTCCAGGGTAAAAGGATAGCATAGGGGAGCCCAGGGCAGGCCTAGATGTTGCACTAATTCCATGTCCTAAAATACCGATTGATTACAACGGCCTCTTCTAGAGAACATATTACTTTCATACCTTAAATGGTATGAAAGGAGGGAGGGTACATTTCTCATGGGGGACAGTTACAAATGCTAGTAGAACAGGGCGATCCACCCCTGTATACAGATGTTGATGAAAATGATGAGTTAGTTTGAATGATGTTAAATGATATGGATGTTCAGAGACCAGGTTGTTCAATGTTGATTCTTTAAATGATGAAATCATGTGAAGAAGTGAGCAAAATAAAATGCTAAAATGGAGTGAATCCATTTCAATTTATAATATACTATTCCAAGATGGTATATTTGTATTATTACATTACACTGGTCCAAGATAGTTTTTCATTTTTATTATTTTTCACTGTTCTAATATGATGGATCCCATGTTTTATAAATCATTGCTATTCTGAAATGGGTCGTTTCTTTTCACTTTGTAAAAACAAGTGCCTTAACACTGAGCGTGGTATGGGAACGGTTTCTGTGAAAGGAGGGAGGAAGAAATGTTCTGATACCAAGCCATTGCTGCTATTTTGAAGAGCCATATTGAATGTTAACACTAGAAGTTATGCACAAGGGAAAACTTTTATGTTTGAACACAGTCAAAGTATTTTTGTAAAATTGAGGCTATTCGAACCATTTTGATTGTATGTTTTTGATATGAGTTATGTACTATGCAGAGTTCAGATGAAGAACTCATTGATTTCAGTATTATACACACCTTTTAGGTGTGTAAGGAGGGACTGTTAGAAATTAAAATCAATGTTTTGATAGCATAATGTACCAGTTTAAATGCTGTTTTATACTGAAAAACCAGAAGTTCTTGTGCACAACCAATTGTTACGCTTTTATTCTGAAAATCCTTCATGACGACATCCGGGACAACCGCCCATTAGTATCATTAAAGTGGCTATTGACGCCGTTAACATGTATTACATATAAAGTTATGAAAGAGATAAGGAGGAGAAAAGGCATGTGGAAGTAAGCAATGAATGTAAAATGTCGAAATCCTCTGTTTAACGCGATATCGGACACAGGAGAACTAGGGGGGGGAAGTCCCCTACGTCACCACAGCTCCCAGAGGGGAGGAGCGAACAGCCAGCAAGCGGGAAGGACGAATGCTTGTAAACTCTCTTCTGCACGGCCAGCACCTGGGAGAGGAAGCTGCAGACTTTCTCTCCTGTCTGAACAATATCCTGTTTGTGACTTTACCGCGCCTTTTTTATTAATTAAAGTACCAAATTTGATCCTCCAGAGACTCCATTTAGTCTCCTTTTTAAGCTTCTCTTTCCTGGACGCGAGAATAAGAACACAGTTAACACTTTCAGAATATTAAACTTGTTTCGGCAAATTCAGATGATAAATACAGCTTTGAAGCTTGTAACGGCATAATTACAAGCGGAGAACGGAGTAACTTAACGTCACAGCAGGTATAACAACAGCCGATGTTTCTCGTGAGGGTTTTCCCCGGGAAACACAACACAATACACACAAACGCAAAATTACACAAACACACACACACACACACACTCGTGAGCGTCCCCCAGACCAGTAATCCAAACGAAAATATCTTCCCTCCGTAGTATTTTGATCATTCGCTAATAATCAATCAGATTGATGGATTCCAGAGAAGAGAAAACTTTGAAGGCCTTTTTCTCAAAATGAGGACTCGGTGACAGTCATTATATAATGTGACATATTTTGCTTAATATTTGGAGTACAAGAACAATCCTGATATCATTAGAAAGCTAGGAATCTCCTCTTTCCAGCAGTGTATACAACTCAAAATGTGTCTTCGAGTCAATGCGACTGATTTCGATAGAGCAGGTCACATTTATGCTTAACCTTGCCTAGAAATTACAATTAAAAAAAAGTTAATGCAGGATTTGATATGTTTTACAAGACATAAGGGCAGGAATTAAAGTAACGTGTTATAGCAGAAAGTTTAATACAGCGTATTTCTGGTATAGCCTATTCATTTTAATGTCACCTGATATTAAGGATGTGTGTTGCTGAGTTGGGTCGCACAGTTGGAAGGACAATGGTCGTTCTGAATTATCAATAGATGTATTCATTTTAAGTGAGCTGACTTCGAGGTTGGAGGAAGTTCAGAGAAGGCCTTAGGGTATAAGAACAGTTAACCTTTGTTAGTTAACTAATCCTAAGGATGTCATGAGACGATAACGTTTAAACTAGGGCCGGGACTCGATTAAAAAAATTAATCTAATTAATTAGAGGCTTTGTAATTAATTAATCGAAATTAATCGCATTTTTAATCACATATAAATATTTGACCTGAGAACAGTGAGAAGCAATTTTTTTCACATGGATTTTAGTATACCATTAGGCGCATTCACACCGCAGTACTTTTCCCACAAAGGTTCATGAGAATTTAGTTCATGAGAACTCTTTGAACCTGGGGGTGGATTAGGCAAATTAAGCCGCTGACGTCACTTCTTCTTCTTCTGCTTTGGGTTTACTGGCAGGCCGCAAACCACTTCACGGCGTATACTGCCGCCCAAAGTCCCCGGCCGGAAGTCCCCGGAGTTGGGGACTGGCTTCAGTAGAAGCTGCTGGGAGTCCCAGCAGCCTTCCGAGTAAATCGCCAGAACGCCGACACCTCCTCATCTCCACCGCTCCCATGTTTTATTTTGTGTTGCCATAAGTTAGTCTCTCTGCGTTTCTGCGCTGGGCTAATGCTAATAATGCTAATGCTAATAATGCTAATGCGAGGATAATAAAATGGCGGCTTCACAAAACTTTTTTTTTTGCAATCCGCCCAGCCAATCAAAAATATAGCTATTTTCTCACAAGAGAGCCGTACGAAAGTCCCTGCTCTCTAGCAGCTCTCTGCTCTCTAGCAGGGACTTTCGGGGGGGTAAAAAGGTTCTCATGAACTAATTTTAGTACCGGCTCTTTTTGGTGTGAACGCTATAAAAGAAGCTAACGTCCACGCTAGCTTCCACGCTAGCTGCTATATGTTTTGCATTGAGGTGATACTTGAGGCTTGATGTGCTGCGGTGATATGCGAATTCCTTTTTGCATAATTTGCACACAACCGTGCTCTTATCGACGCTTCCATCCGTCCGTTTTTTAAAACAACATTTCCCACTGTTGTTCACTGTGGTTTGTTGTTGTCTGAAGTCATGAACGTTAGTTGGTGCTCCAGTATAATCGGTACGCCTGAAACTCATCCAGTGAGAAACGTTCCGCGGTGCAAAAATAAGTGCGATTAAAATGCGTTAATTTTTTTAACGCGTTAATTTTTGTGTAATTAATTAATCTTAATTAACGCGTTAAAGTCCCGGCCCTAGTTTAAACATATACAAGTATAGCTTTCAGAGAGGCAGAACATGTGATATCGTGTGTTAGCTAATGTAAGAAGATGGGGCGAACCAGACGGAGTCAACGGCTGCTGACTCATTCGCCCAGGAATGAAACCGGCCAATGGAGAACTACCAACTCACTGTCTAGGGCTCGCCCAGAAGTGAAATCACCAATAACAAATAGCTAGGGAGGAGCAACCCTACAGAATTTGTATGTAAGCTGTCCCAATGTTCATACTCGGCGCTGTCTTCTGACTGACTGTCCTGATACGTCTATCACACGGTAGTAGAATTCAGCCCGGAGTACTCTGTATTTTGTACTGTTGCAGAGTGCTCTGTATTTTGTATTGTTGCTTTTACCATTAAACGCAGCTTATTGCTTATCTCATAACTCGGTGTTCGAGTCCTTTCCTTGTAACAGACTACTCATCAACGGACGGCGCGGAGCAGAGGTGAACCTTCCAACCACTCGATTGGCTGGTGCTCCAACATAATTCAGAGGGAAAGGAGCCGTTTTGAGCTCTGCTACTAAAAACTGCTTTCTTTTAACGTCATACGTCAAACATGTCATATTACGTCACATGGGGGAGCAACTTTCTCGGACTCTTTCTCTGCCCAATCCGCGGTAGTAGTTTGTAGTTGGTTTGAGCGGTTGTGATTTAGTGAGCTGGTATTTTTTCGATAATTTTACATTGCATTTCACCATTTTTAATCATGGTGAGCATGAGTTTTGCAGGTTGCACAAACTCGAGCCTGTCATGCGGCTTTCACACCAGCGCTTTTCCCATTCTAGCTCCGTGCTAGAGCTTTTCTGGTTCAGCTCTGGTTTCCCTTTTCTACTCCCACTTTGTTCACACCGCCCAGAGCCCGACTGGTGCTGCCGCTGCTGCGTCATGACATCACCGTTTACATCGCTGATTTTGCTTACCCACGGTAAGGTAACCAGATTTTCAAAATTAAAACCGGGGACATTTTGAGTTTTGCGGTCAATATATCATTACCATATCCAATTTTCTTCACTGTTAAAGAAAAAAGGGGGACAATTCTAGTTTAATGTAATTCGAACATTTGAACTGTTGGATACAAACAGAAGGAAGACAGCTCATATATGAGACGTCAAAGGTCTTTTATTTTGAAACTGTACATCAGATTGTCCAGATTCTCTCTGAGGGATTAGATGGGGGCCGTTTCTCAATCGCGAGGATGCTGGCTTGGTAGTCGCGTACTTCCAAGTCACTTCCTTCAGAAACGAAGCAAGTATGCTTCCAAGCCACGGCTTCGGAAAACGAAGAAGAATGGAACAGGCTAACAAGTGTGCCACTCTCTCTAACGGTTTCAACATAAACTGTACCGAAAATAAATACCTCACGATGTCTATCTAATTATGAACTTGCTTTACTTTCACGGAACACATTTATGGTGGTAACACATTTAACAAAGTAACACATTTACCAACACATTTTCTACGCCACTACATACTTACATTTAAATGTGTGCTGCGTCAGTTCAGCCATTCTCCGCAAGGGTTTTTGAAATTGGTCCGTGCGCAAAGCATTGTGGGGATTTTAAGGATGCGAAGTCTACCCATGTGCAGCCTCGAAATTTCCCCCAAACCAAGGACGCGGCCTCGGTGGAATTCCAAGTATGCTGGAGATTGGAACAGTACTTCAGCGGCACACGATGACGTAGCATCCTTGAAATATTGGCTTGGAAGCCAGTTTCCTCGAGATTGAGAAACGGCCGGGGTGTCCTGCTATCACCCTGAAGTGAAAGAAGTCTTTGATACTGGATAATTTTACAGTTTCTAATGTATTCTTGTATAAAAACAGAAGGACGATAGCCCATATATGAGATTTCAAAAGTATTTTATTTTGAAACTCTACATCAGATTGTCCAGATTCTCTCTGAGTGACTAGATGGAGTCTCCTGCTATCACCCTGAAGTGAAATAAGTATTTGATTGACTTCTGTTATCCTTTGTTTGTTATTCTCACGTCCAGGAGAGAAGCTTTAAAAAGGAGACTAAAGGAGTCTCTTAGAAGGTTCAAATGGGTACTTTAATTAATAAAAAGCGCGGTAATGTTACAAGCAGAATATTGTTCAGTGAGGAGAGAAAGGCTGCAGCTTCCACTCGCAGTGGTCGGCCGAGTAGAAGAGACCCCACAAGCATTCGTCGGAGGATTTAGACATTTTACATTCATTGCTTACTTCCACATGCCTTTTCTCCTCCTTATCTCTTTCATAACTTTATATGTAACACATGTTAACGGCGTCAATAGCCACTTTAATGATACTAATGGTAGTCCCGGAAGTCGTCATGAAGGATTTTCAGAATAAAAGCTTGGTATTGAGAACTTCCGTTTTTTCCCAGAATAAAATAGCATTTAAACTGACGGTATGTTGAAGGTATATTATGCTATCAAAACATTGATTTTAATTTCTAACACTTCGAATGACTCTTTGATTATGGACGGTTTCCATTAACTAATAATCAAAATATAGATGGACAATATATCTAATTTGAGATTTTAAACAGCATACATTTTAAATTGTGCTTCAGAAAGTAATGTTATTTTAGGATTGTTGTGAGATGGTGTCAACATCAATTGAAATTAGTCACCCAGTGGAAATGTCAGATATGTCTTCATGACTGTATACTTACATTTTACATTCACTCTATTATTATAATGTGGTAGTTAGACGTAGTTTGTTTTAAATTATTATTGATCACATTATATAGTACATATTTCTTAATTTAAGCTCCAGTATATATGAATATGTGTGGTGTGTTTTTTAGGTATATTTGTTATTGACCGAGTAAACGCTTTTATTTTGAAGGCAGTTTTTACAGGCCTCTACCGTAATCAGTGTTGGGTGTAACGCGTTTCAAAAGTAACAGAGTTACAGTAATATATTACTTTTTGCTGTAACGAAGTAATGTAACGCATTACTAATGAAATGTGGGTAATATATTACCCATTACAATGCTCAGTAACGCAGTTACAACACATTTTAACCCGAAATTAAATGGCGTTTTGTTTTTTAAGAATGTACTAACATTCCGAGACATTCCGACACCAGAGACAGGCTTCGCGTCGGGATCTTCGGGGGTGCATAGGCATAGCCAGTTGAATATTATGCAACCTCTATTCAAAAAAGAGAACGGAGCAAAAAATACAAAGAAAAAATTGTGTCAGGTGCGCGTGACCTGCTCCACTGCGTGTGCATCATTTCCAAAGTGCTAACACAGCAGTGACACATCTGTGGATAATCATTTATACGAAAATGGTTAAAGCAACCATCACTAAACGCCAGCAACACTGCATCTACTGCAAACAGTAGCAACAGGTCAGATGGGGACATCACGTTACCCTCCGTTGTGGACACTAGCTTACTAGCCTGACTCGCCGCCCTCGCCCCCGGAGCAGCAATCTTCGTCGCCCGAAACTACGTCGCCCCTCTGCGGCCCGCAGGTGCAAGGATACCACGGCAAAACAGAGCCTGCCCAGGTATATCTAAACAAGTACCCGCCTATACAGTGGGGTTAGGCGGTCATTTTGCAGCTCGTGGTATGAAAATAGACAATGGCTAGAATATTAATGTGAAAATAGTGCCATATTCTGCCATGCCTGTAGAAATGTTGGGTCAAAAATATTGCATATGTTGGGGAATATTTTCCAAGGCCCATAACTTTGACCCAGTTTATCAGTTCAAACTGTCCTGACTGAGCACACGCACCTCGTAACCTTGGCTGCTGTGCTCTCAGTGTTCTGTCTCCCTGTACCTGCCTGTTGGCGTCAGCTGATAGAGGTGTTATGATTCTATGTTCCTGCCTGTTGACGTTAGCTGATAGAGGTGTTATGATTTTATCTTGTTATGCAGCATGTTGATGATGCTCTCTGAACTAGCTAAATACATGGGTCTGGGGTAGAGTTCTTCAGAATTGACGTGGCAACTCTACCGTGCAGTCAGATCGTGGCTGCTGTGACTTGTGATATGAATTCTCCGGCCGAAGCTCCAAATAAACCATCAGTGTTTGACATCAAAGCTCCTGCTCTTCTCGTGTCTCTTTCCTGAGTCGGTGACTCCCACTGCATTGCTGCTACACAGAAGTTTCCCTTACAGCATACAATAGCACAGATGCCTTCACCACGAATGGCTACAAAAATATCTCATATCCCAAGCTTATCGACGAGCTAATGTTGCAGCTGAAATGTTCTCCAGGTCACAAAGTCAACCTCACATGATGATGTGATACCAGTTTTCAAGCACAGTAAATATTCTCTTCCCAGAGTATATGATGGGACCAAGGTGATGATTTAGTACATGGTTTCAATAATACTTTTGCTTTTCAATGTTTGCCATTTCAAACCATGAGCTGGTTCAAATCATATTTGCCTTGATTAACAATATGTTCTCATTTGTTTTATCAATACAGTTTTGAAGCTTTCATGCTTTTCTTTGCCATAGTCCACTTTGGCAAAGTGGTTTGCCAAAGTGGATTGCACTTTTAACTTACTTGAAATGTTCTCACTTGTTTCAAAACATAACAAATGCCATAATCTGTTCATTGGGGACCATCAATGCTATTTTTCATTGCTGTTGCCGGCCACTATTGCTCATGTAAACCAACTACTGCTGCACCCTGTGCGAAAATTGAAGTAACTTGAAAGTTTGAAGTGAAAGTTTGATACAGCGTATTTCTGGTATATTCATCTTAATGTCCCCTGATATAGAAGTGTGTTTTTATATATTCATGTGTGTACTTAATTACTTTGTATTAATAATAATAGTCTGTGTAACAAGGGAGTTGGAAATATGAGGAGTAAAACCATTATTTGGAGTAAGATGTGAGCAAGGGAATATTCTTTAGACACAACTCAAGTCTCTGGAATGTTGCAGAAAAGGGTGTGTGTGAAAGTCTATGCAAGAATGGGTGATAACGGACACCAGATGTGTTTTGCTACAAACGAAGAGACTCTTGTTTCCGGGTCCTCTGCTGGCTCGCGCTGATTCGCTACGACACGCCAGCTCCTCCTGTTTTGTTAGTAGTATGTAAGCCTGCTCTGTCTTTGGTTCGCCCTCTCTTCCTCCGGCTGACAAGACAAAGTAAGTTCGATCTCCCGGCGGGAGGAACCAGAGCCGGGGTAATCTGGATTACTTCGTGATGTTGTGTTATTGTATCTTTTGCCATTAAATCAGCATATTTGTTCTAACTTTACCAATGGTTGCTTTGAATTCTTCCTCTGTTAATCTGACCCATTCACAAAAGGACGCGCGGAGGCAGAGGGGGGCCTTGGAGCCCCCGCCAAAGAATGACGTCTGCCACAACAACCCGCTGTAATCTCAGATGCACCCTGAGTCATTTTGTTCTGGAACCGGGCCTGTACATGGCCATATACTAAACACACTACAGAGCCCATTCCGTGTCCTGTTATTGTTTACTTCCTCTCTGCCTTCGTCTTGTGATTTATCTGACGTCCAGCGCTCCGTCTTTTAACCTCTTTTCCTTTCTCTTTCTTGATCCTCCTTAGCAACCTTCATTATAGTCCTTGACAGTGGTCTGTACTGTATTAACAACGTGTCACATGTTAAGAATTTAAAATCAGAATCGAGTATTCAACTAAGCCGTGTAATACAAGTTGTTAGTAGCCTTAAGGGCCTACACAGTTGTTATGCTATACCACATTGCCTTTCACTGGATGTATAATGAGCTGCACTAAACTACATTTTAGCATTTAAAATACCTAGCCATTCTTTTGCGGTTATTTTGGTGAAAGTAACTCAAAAGTAACTAAAGTAGTGTAACTCATTACATTTCAGAGACAGTAATATTGTAATGTAACTTATTACTTTCAAAAGACAGTAATAAATAATATGTAATATATTACATTATGGAAGTAACTTGCCCAACACTGACCGTAATCCATAGGATATTCGCGCACCGCAATACAACGTGCGGGCTGGCTTGACTGTGTTTTTCGAAGTGAGGGCTGGCTTGACCACAGTCTGTTTACCCAGTGTTTCCTGACATGAAACGTTTTATTTCACCTTGCTATGTGTTTTTAACGTATATTAAAAAACGGGGACATTTCCGGGGACAATTTCAACCGGGGACAGGCCAATACAAACGGGGACTGTCCCCGGAAAACGGGGACGTCTGGTCACCCTAACATAGGTGAAACACATGCACATTCCCTACTGAGAACCTTTCAGTAAAATGTTTTTCAGGAGTGTGTCTGTGTGAGGTTTTCAGTAGTGAATGTGAAAGTATGTCAGTAGTATGTGCGTGAGGTTAATTTATAGTTGCATGTGTGAGGTTTAATTTTCAGTTGTGTATGCGAGGTGTTCACTAGTAAATGTGAAAGTATTTCAATAGGGTGTGTGTGAGGTTCATTTTCAGTTGTGTGTGTGTGTGAGGTTAATGTTCAGTAGTGTGTGTGTGAGGTGTTCAGTAGTGAATGTGAGAGTATTTCAGTAGTGTGTGTGCAAGGCCAGATGTGTTCAGTAGTGTGTGTGTGAGGTGTTCAGTAGTGAATGTGAGAGGATTTCAGTAGTGTGTGTGCAAGGCCAGATGTTTTCAGTAGTACAAACTCATACCGCTATGCTTGGACTGCTGCCCCTCTACATATCCACTTACATATCACACAAACAGTACAGCTATAGACTACGATCTCAAAATTACACCCCTCAGTACGCATGGTGCTTGGGAAAAAAGCCAGATCATACTCTGCCCCCTCGACCTGGAACACACTTCAGCAGGAACTTAAACTGACCAGTTTGATACCCACCACGGATTTTAAACTAATTTTAAAAAAGCTGGAGAAATCATCTGTGGGTGTTTGCACCTGCTATATCTGACTACTGTATATGGATTTCAATGACTACCTTTTTTTACGATGTTGTATTTTAGTGTTGCCTCTGTGTTTAGTGTCCTGTCTGTCTGTAACTTTGTGTGGTAGTGTTACCACTGACAAGTCTCTCTTGAAAATGAGACCTTGTGTCCCAATGAGATTTTACACATGTATAAATAAAGGCAACAAAAGAAAAAAAAAATCAATAAAAAAAAAAAGGAAAAAATGGAATCAAACAAATGTTAATGATTTAAACATGTACACACACTTTATATTAATAAACAGTATATCATGTATATCCTGCATGGGTGTCTCAGCCATTATATGAGGGTGGGACAAGTCCCCCCCCACCTTTTAAAAATGATTAGTTTAGACCCCCCCACTTTTACTATGCGGAAAGTCCGTGAATCGATCTATCCGCTCGCCTCTCTCTGTAGAGCGCTATGTCAGTGCTTCATTATCAAATCCATTCCACTTGCTTATTGTGAGAATGCCCAAATCAATGAAATTCCGTACCATGTTTTCACTGCTACTTTGTACCAAGGCAGATTCTCAGAGCCGTACACATGAGCCGTACACATGCTGCGTGTTTTGCGTAGCTGTGTCTTTAGTTGTAAAATTATGCACGCCACAGTTTCCCTGCTGCGAGGCTCCGGTGCTAACAGTTCACGAGCGTGCTCCACTAGCACCCGGATATAAGGCGCTGTTATTAAAGAGGTGGAGGGAGAGTCCTGTCCTGTCAGACTGAGAGGCTGCTAACTACAGCTCAGTGAGGTGAAGGACTCTGAGTGTTTAGATAGTTAACTTTAGTCTAAGTAGTGGATCTCAAACGGTTTGGTACTCATTTATGTAAACAAGTATTTTCAAGGCACACCGATCATTATAGCTATAAAAAATAAGAAAATAACAGGTATGAAATAATTCCAACTCATTCTGTAGGACAGTAACACAAAAATACAGTTTAAAAGGGGAGTGATTTGTCAAATATCCATAAAGAAAAAGTAAATCTGTTCTGTTTCATATGGGTGTTGAGAGATGTATCCATAGATCTCCTAATGTTGCTCTCAAAGTGCAGCAGATTGATGCTTTTAACTTCAATATTTAAAAAAAATCTTCCCGGGGGAGCATGCCCCTGGACCCCTCGAGAGGAGGTGAATTCCACCAGCCGCCCACACCCACGTAGTTTCAGAGCGCATCGAGTTTAAAATACCATCTACAAGCTGATGCTGACAGCCCCGCTCCTGCCGCCCGCTTGCGGCAGACCACACTTCCACGCTCACCGGCAGGCCCGGACTGGCCATCGGGAGGACCGGGAGGGTGTGTGTATGTGTGGCGCGAGCGAGAGAGAACGCGCACACCTTACGTCAAACATTTAGCCATCCCTGCTTATACAACATCTTGACGCAGTTTGGCATTGTTGCGTGGGACAGTAATTGCCCTAAACCTTTCACACTCAAGAATGCCATCAAAACACCCTGAGTATGATGTGGTACTTCAAAGAGCTAATAAACAGATAACAGACCTTAAGGAGGATATCCGACGGCTTTCTGACGAGCTGAAAGAAAATGAGTCTCTCGTGTCCGGTCTCATGGAGGTAGCATCGGTGCAGTCTAAACAGTTTGCCTCGTTCAATGCAACTATCCACGACACAGTTCTGTGGGATCCTTCCACCTGTCTGCGGCCTTCCGACTCCTCGACTCCTGGCAACCAGCAGTCGTGGTCTGAAGTGTTGCGCATGAGCTTTTTGAATGGGGTAACTTCACCACCTCGCCTGGGCCTTCGGAACCGCTTTGCGGCCCTGTCCGACAATCCGATCCATCCAGTTGATGCCCCCGGGGCACTGACCCGTCCAGATGATCCAGCCCGTCCAGCTGGTGCTCCCGCAGTGCTGGCCCGTCCAGATGATCCGGCCCGTCCAGCTGATGCTCCCGCGGCACCGACCCGTCCAGATCTGCACCCTGCCGCCTCTGCAACTTCTGCGCCGGCAGCCGACAGCATTTGTGCTGCTTCCCAGGCCACTGTGGAGTCAACTCGGCGTCCCTCATCCCGTCCGGCGACCACCTCTTCACGTCGTAGACTCCTCAAAGAGGCCGTGCTGAGACACTCGGGAAGTTTTTCGGGCCCTGAGCCGGCAAGAAAATCCTCTCCGAGCCCAGCTGTTTCTGCTCGGTCACTACATCCTCAATCACCGGCACCCCCTCGTCCCCTGTTCACCCCAACCACATTAATAATCGGGGATTCCATAATCAGAAACATCCGATTTTTCAACGCGGCCACGCGCTGCCTCCCTGGAGCCACCGTCCCGGTTATCCTTGAGAAACTCCCGGGGCTGCTGCACTCACTCCCGTCCTCTGTCAATCGTCCATGTGGGATCTAACAATACAGCCCGCCAGCAGTCGGAGCTGACAAAAAAGGATTTTAAGAAACTTTTTATTCTTTTACGGAGCTGTGAAAAGTCGTTTTTTATCTCAGGTCCGATCCCAACGCTAGGCCGTGGAGCAGGGCGCTTCACTAGGATCCTCAGCCTCCACACCTGGCTCCAATCCGCCTGCAGAGCTGCCAATTTTGGTTTTATTGACAATTTCAATCTATTTTGGGACCGACCCGCCCTCTTCGGCACTGATGGAATCCACCCCAGCAGGCTTGGTAGCCGCATGCTAGCGGCTAACATGCATCACGCTGTTCAGACCTCTCCCTGACTTTTCCAGCGACACGTTGACACACTAACACTCTCCGGCGGTATCATCCAAGGCCACTGTTTCCTCGCCTGCCGTCTCACTCTCTGGCGCCACCCAACGACCAGAGGCTTCTATACCAGTGCAGCGTCCCATTTGTATTGTGGCCTGCTTACACAGGCTGGCGACTCGGACTGAGAACAGAGGATCCAAGGGCATCCGTCTGAATGTATATAATGTATCAAATTGTGTAGTGATTCCACGTACTCCACGGTCTGTCGTTAACAGTCAGAGTGGTGGTATGTCAAACACACTCAAACTGGCTTTATTAAATATCAGGTCTTTAGCAGGTAAATCATTTTTAATCAATGATTTTATCACCAAGCACAACCTGGATTTTATGTTTTAACTGAAACTTGGTTAGACCAAAACAACAGCACAGCTGTTCTTATAGAATCAACTCCTTCCAACTGTAATTCTATGAGTCAGGCAAGACTAAATAAGAAAGGGGGTGGAGTAGCTATTTTGTTTAATGACTTATTTAAATGCAAGCAGACTATGTACGGAAACTTTGCTTCTTTTGAATATGTGGCCCTTCTGTTGAAATGCTCCTCACGAGCTCTTTTCCTAAACATCTACAGACCACCCAAATACTGTGCAAGCTTTTTTGATGATTTTACCGAGTTGTTGTCTATAGTGTGTATTGACTTTGACCGTTTAATCATTGTTGGCGATTTTAATATCCATATTGACAACCCTGAGGACAGAGGGGCTAAAGAATTGTTTTGTGTTATCGACAATTTTGGACTGACTCAGCATGTCAAGGGTCTGACGCACAATAAGGGGCACACCCTGGACTTAATTGTATCAAAGGGTCTGAACATCTCTAAGCTTGTGGTGACTGATGTTGCGATCCCCGACCATTCCTGTGTTTTCTTTGAGAGCTCTATTACCGTCCATATAACTGTTAAGAAAGAGGTAACCACTAGACGTCACTTAACAGAAAATGCGGAGGAAATGTTTGCCCAGATTTTTACTCCCTCAATTGCCCATGCTAACTTCTCAGTAAATGAGCTAGTTAATCATTTTAATTCTAAAATAACAAATGTCATGGATACCATCGCTCCCATTAAAATAAAGAAAGTATCTGGCAAGAAAATATCTCCATGGAGAAAAGCCATGACTGTGAGAACAGCAAAAACTGAGTGCAGAAAAGCTGAACGCACGTGGAGAAAAACAAATCTCCAGGTTCACTTGGAAATACTGTATATAAAGAGAAACTCGGTTTCTATAATCAGGAAATAAAAAAGGCACGACAGTCTTTCTTCTCTGACATCATTAGCAAAAATAAAAACAACTCACGTGCCTTGTTTGCTACCGTCAACGACCTAACAACCCCCCCAGTGTCGATAGCCTCAGAATTTCTATCCACCATAGGCCTGTACTACGAAGCTGGTTCAACCTAACCTGGATATGTTTGAGTTAGCCGGTTGGCCTAATCCAAAACATACGCGTTCTCGCTAAACTGTACTACGACGCGGGTTATCAAGTGGATCGTTCAAGCCAGCCGTGTCCTATCTAGTTAGGTGCGCGTTCACATGAAAGGGGTGGTATTTGGAGCATTCGACCAATCACAGACATGGAGAAGCATAGGCACAGCGCAGCGCGTCATACTTCCTGAATGAAAAGTCAACTATAATATTAGACATATGAAGAAGTTAAACTTTAAACATCCATGACTTAAACATTTTATCCAGGATAAAAGCCACATAGCTGCACCTGCAAGGTGAATACAGCTGGTAAAAGAACAAGTGTTTGAATGCGTACATGGTTTATGATATCACTGCCCTGTCTAAGACACGATCTGACTTTAATTACATTTGACTCGAGTATTTCGTCAACTTAATGTGTTGCTTAAAATAATACTTCTGCATACAGTATGTGACACTGTGAGTGTTGCACGGCCAGATACGGCTCAAGAAGCTGACTCAGATAAGGAAATATATGATACATTATGAAGTGATATGCCGCGGACTGTACTGTTACTTTGATCCGGTTACTTATGTTGTGGCAGATATTTAATTAAGCTTTCTTAACGCTAATGTTATAATAGTCAGATTGCTCTGAAGATGGGAGGTGATATTCTATTAATGTTCACGTTCACACAGTCGGTGATTTTTGCCGGCCGTCTTTCCTGCAACGGCAGTTTTTCTGTAATTCCTTTCTCCTGTAATATGACTTGATCGCTTTAAACTCCACTGAGCTCTGATTGGTCAGCAGGCGGTGCTTTCACTGAGTTGATCTCTTAGCCTGCAACCTAACCTGCTCCGGGGCAGGTTAGCCGCACAGCATAAGTTACCATGGAGATCTAGCCCGCTAAAAAGAGAACCAGCCGGCTAAATCAAATGAAATCATATCAAGGTTTATTTATATAGCACATTTATAAACGATTTTTGGTCGAGCCAAAGTGCTGTACATATAATAAAAATAGCCTACAGTAGAGACACTTTACAGCAAATACAACAGCACAGATTGTTCAGAATATCAGTATGAGAAAAACGACACCCTCTATCCTTAGACCCTCACATCGTACAAGGAAAAACTTCCAGAGAAAACCCACAGTTTAAAGGGAACATGGGAGAAACCTCAGGGAGAGCAACAGAGGAGGGATCCCTCTCCCAGGACGGACAGACGTGCAATAGATGCCGTGTGTAAATCGAAGAGATAATACATTTTACAGCATATAGACCGAATGTTAGGAAATGCATGTGTCTGTAATAAGAAGATGAATCCACGAGGATGTCAGCTACAATCCTGTGGAAGCCATCAGGGAAGCAGCATGACGAGACCCAAGGCAGGACCGCAGAGACAGGTTCAGCCACGACCCGAAGTCCACGACTTAATCCAGAATTCAGGATAGAGGATCCAAGACACAGGACTACAGCAAGAGGATCAGCCTTGACTCCGGATCCCGGCGTAGATATAGATACAAAACAAGAAAAAAGATTTGGCTGGGTTAATCGGAACAAGAGAATACACAGACACAGACAGAGAGGGAAAAGGTCATTGGATAAAAGTTATTCTTGATAACCCTCTAGAAAGATCTCATGAACTTCCCCACTCAATCTATCAAGATCCGAGCAGTTATATTATATATAGGATAAGAAACAGAGATAGGGAGCACAACAACCTATCTCTTCGTCAGATGCACTCCCCCGCTTATCTAAGCGACTCTGTACCCCGTTACCCTCTACAAGGCCATAGACCAGCAGAGGGAAAATGGGGGGTGGGTAAGGGTTTTTAAGAATAAACCGCAAGGGTCTAAAGGGAAAAAATATGAAATATAAGGTACTATATTTTAAGTAATCCTATCTACTATTCCTATATTCGAATAATGTATAAACTATTTAAAAAATACTTTATGAAATCCTATGTTATAAATATTAAAATAAAGAACTAAATGAATAAATAAATAACTAAATAAATAAATAAATGAATAAATAGATAATTAAACAAAAGCCAGAGAGAAAAAGTGAGTTTTAAGTGTTGATTTAAAAAAACCCAGGGTCTGGGCCGACCTCACATGGAGGGGCAAAGTATTCCAGAGCCTAGGGCCAAGCGAAAATCCTGCTTCGTAGTACAGGCCTCAGGGCCTGCAATGATTTTTGCCTCCTTCTTCACTGACAAAATCATGCAAATTAGACAGGCAGTCACTGCCTCTGCATCAGGTACAGCAAATGTTTTGTCCCTGTGTTCACCTAAAGCCAATTTAGACACCATGTCACAATTCCGTCTGATAAATGCTAAAGACCTGGAAGACATTATTCAACATCTGAAATCCTCCTCCTGTAGCCTCGACATCATCCCGACAGGATTTTTTCAAAACTGTTTTTCATTGCTTGGCCTCAGATATACTACACATAGTAAACAAGTCTCTTCAATCAGGTGTATTTCCACAGGCCCTGAAAACTGCAATAATTAAACCGCTCCTAAAAAAGCATAACCTAGACAAAACCATAATGAATAATTACAGGCCAATATCAAACCTTCCCTTTTTAAGCAAATTGATTGAAAAAGCAGTTTTTCAAAAGTTGAGTAATTTCATGTTTTTAACTGACGGTTTTGATGTGTTTCAGTCGGGCTTTAGACCTAACCACAGCACTGAGACTTCACTTGTTAAGGTCTTAAATGACATCCATTTGAACACAGACTAGCAGAATATCATTGTTAGTATTATTAGATCTCAGCGCTGCCTTTGATACTGTTGATCACAACATATTTTTAGACCGTCTTGAAAACTAGGTGGGAGTTTCAGCAACAGCTCTAAACTGGTTTAGCTCCTACTTGAAGGACAGAACAAACGTTGTCTCAATAGGCAATTACAAATCAACCCTGATAAATATGTCATGCGGGGTTCCTCAAGGCTCCATCTTAGGAGCTTTGCTTTTTAATATTGATATGCTACCTCTGGCTGAAATTATTAAAAAGAGCGATCTAAGCTATCACATCTATGCAAACGACACCCAGATTTATTTTAAAATTACACCGGGAGACTGTTCTCCGATTAGAACACTGAGCAAGTGCATTGAGCACATCACTGACTGGATGACTCAGAACTTTCTCCAATTAAACAAACAAAAAACTGAGATCATTGTTTTTGGAACAAAGAAGGACCAATTCAAAGTAATCACAGAGCTTCAGTCGGCAGACTACAAAGTAACTCACAAAGCAAGAAATCTGGGTGTAGTGATGGACTCAGACCTGAACAGTTATTAGGTATGCATACTACCACCTGAAGAATATATCAAGGATTAAAAAACTAATGTCGCAACAGGATTTAGAAAAGCTTGTCCATGCTTTTATTTTCAGTAGACTCGACTACTGCAATAGTGTATTCACAGGGCTCACTAAAAAATCTATCAGAAAGCTGCAGCTGATTCAGAACGCTGCTGCTCGAGTACTCACTGACACTAGAAAAGTGGATCACATCACTCCGGTTCTGAGATCATTACACTGGCTTCCAGTCTGCCAAAGAATTGATTTTAAAATACTACTGCTAGTTTTTAAATCACTAAATGGCTAAGGACCGAGGTATATAAACGACCTCCTCCATCACTATGAAGCATCCAGGAGTCTCAGGTCTTCTGGGTCGGGTCTGCTCTCTGTTCCGAGAATAACCACTAAACATGGAAAAGCAGCTTTTAGTTATTATGCCCCAACAATTTGGAACAAACTGCCTAAATCGTGCACGTCCACCGAAACACTTCCTATTTTTAAATCCCGACTAAAAACGCACCTATTTGCCGCTGCTTTTAATTGAGCTGCCCATACTCACACTACAGTATGCCTTTTCAGTCATGTATTCTGTACCTGCTGTGTTTATTTATTTAATTGATTTCATTACCTTTGCTTATTATGCCTGTTTTTAAATGCCTTTTTAATAATGTATTTGTGCTGTATTTGTTCTTAAATGTCGTTTGCTTTTAATCTGTAAAGTACTTTGAATTGCCACGTGCTGAAAAGTGCTATATAAATAAAATTGCCTTGCCTTGCGTGTATTGTTGTTGTTAGCATCTGGTGCTAGCTAGCTGTGCTAACGGATATAAGGAGCTGTTTCAATGAAAACAGAGGAGCGACATTTCGCCGACAACTGCGCAGAGCACTTGACTTTATGCAGGTAGCCAGAGCCAGACAGTGGGACATTGTACGAAAAGTGAGCTCACTCAGCACGGATAGTGCGCACAACATGATTGCAGCGTCCAGGCAGCTCCCGTTCGAGCATATGCCTTGAGTTGCACATAGCTCCAACAATCACGCACACACACACACACACACACACACACACACACACACACACACACACACACACACACACACACACACACACACACACACACACACACACACACACACACACACGCACACACGCACACACACACACACACACACACACACCCCTGGTCTTGCCTGTTTTATGCTTTTATGCTGCTGTATTGCCTTGTCGGTTCGATTAAATTGTGTTCCGTTTTTGTTTTAGCTGTTTTAACTTTTAAATGCACTGTAAGGCGACCTTGGGTGTCCTGAAAGGCGCCTCGAAATAAAACGTATTATTATTATACCATGTATACATCACTTCAGGGGACAATACATTGACTTACATGCATTTCCTGGAGACTTATCCTAACCTTAACCATAACCAACACATGCCTAACCCTTACCATTAACCTTACCCTTACCCTAACCCTAAACCTAACCAAGTCTTCACCCTAAAATTAATGATTCCCCTCATGGGGACCTCCAATTTGTCCCCATAAGGGAGGCGAGTCCCCACACATGACTATGTAAACATATTTAGGTCCCCACAAGTATAGTAATGCTAGGCCACACACACACACACACACACACACTTTGTATTGTATTATTGTATTGTATGAGAGAGGTTCCAGGTTGAATTGAGGCGAATATTTGTAATGTTTAGAGGTTGTTGTGTTTAATATTCATGAAAATATTTGGTACTGGTTATATATGCTTAATAGAGAGTTTGAATGAAGTGTTCTGACTTTTTCAGTAGTTTTCTAATTGATTATTTAATTGATACATATACATTTAAATGGCATTCTTTATCCCCCATCCTTAACCTGAAATACAGGTTAATAATTAGCAACTGACAGAAACAACTGATGGAAAAGAAAAAAGGGTCTTCAGAAAGGGGTAATGCCAATTTCTACCTACTCATCACCACCTGTAATATATCCATCCATTATTTAGTATTAAAATATCTGTGAATATCTTTCTAAATGTACAGGTTACATGTTTTTGTGTGACAGACTCAGACCTCTCTCTTGAGGTGTAAACTTTGCTTAATATTTGACCATTTGCCAGTGATAGCACAGTGTGCTTTCAAGTCCTTTCATAATGTTGTGTATGAAAATACCTTTTAATCAGTGGAGATTCTAGAACAATTGTATCTTCTTTTTCTTTCAATTGTCTTTGTGTTTTTTTTAATTAAAAAAGACAAAGACAGTATAAAGTAATTGTGTAAAAAAAAAAGATAAGATACAGTTATTGTTTTTTGTTTCTGTACAGGTATTTATTTCAATAACTTTAAGTTACAGTTCTTTGTTACAGTAGTTATTTTATTAAATTGCACTACTTGTTTTAGTAACTAAGTTAACATTTTATTCAATCACATTAACAGTATTTGCTGCAACACTGAAGGTTCAGTTCAGTCTCTGCTGTACATCCGGGTCTCTGCATCCGGCTGAGGTGTTCTCGTCTTCCACATTACAGCAACAACATCCTGCGGTTTCTGTGATTTGTAGTCTCTCAACCTCTAGGTTCAAATCTATCTTGAAGTAAAAAGGGAGCAGCCTTTGGAATGACACGTGTTGTTGTGCTTCGGCCGGACAGCTCTAAGGGGTCTGACTAGAATGCTTACATTAGTTTTGTTTATTGCGCCAGAGCTTTAAGTTATAACCAATCAATCCTAATATTATAAACTTTTTTTTAGGAAGGGTGCCACAGGGGGGTCAGCGTTACGGAGGCACTGGCCCCTGTTTGCCCCCCCTAGAACCGCCCCTGCTAATAATTCATATAATTAATCTCACTTATTATTAAACAGTATGAATTCAATTAAATCAAAGGATTCATTAATGATGAGCTTCCACAAAATGACTGTCTGTTTAGCAGCTTGAAACTATCATTTATACCCTCATCCCAGACAATACATTTCATTCAGTGCTGTTTGATATGATTCAAAGTAACAGCAGACGTGATGCTGTTATAAAATGTAGTAGCTGTGTACTACCAGCAGAAGGCAGCACTGTTTCAGAAATGTGATCATATTCACATGAAGCCCTCTGCCACATCCACAGCTTTTATATTGAGTGGTGCAGTGACTCGCCCTAAAACAGGAATCCATGCGGGTAATCAAGAGCGGGTAATTGTAAAGAAAAATATTGATGTGGCTGTGTGTCAGTGGGAACACTTTAGTGTCATGACATATACGGGACACAATATAGTTTGGAACTTGTTTATAGATTATGGAGAGGCACTAAATATTGGTAAATTAGAGGTGAGCTCTGTAACATAACATGCATTCCCTTTCATAAAACCCGTTTGGAATAGACTAATTATATTGTAGGGTTGATATATACAATGTTTCAGTGATATTAAACAAATCTAATCCAGATCAGGAATTACCACTTTTACATTTATTCCAGTGAAATGTTGTTAACTACCTGGCATGATCAGTAAAAAAGGGAATTGAATACATGTTTGTGATATATAACATAGTTCCTTTTGCCTAGTCTTCCTACACCTATGTTCTAGAAAAGGTAGGTCATTATGGTACTTATGAACGAGCTGGCCTTGAGATGATGTTTAGTTCACACTGAAAGAAACGACTTGTAGGATCACTTGATTAAATCCTAGTCAGTATTTGCACTTTTAAGTATATTGTACTGCTGTAATTTCAAGTAGAACTTACTTTCCAGTATCAAGTAAAATGCACTTATTTAAAAAAAAAACAACAATATAATTATAAGACATTTTAAGTATGACGAAACTATTTTAGCAATGGTAATAAAAAAGTATTTTTTTGACATGAGAATACCAGCAGTGGCCCCAAGCCAATTTGTGTTGCATCAATAATGTTGCAGCTAGTAAACGTAGACATTATTTTTGACTACTTTATATACTGCAGGGTAGCTTAATCCATAATAATATATCATAATTTAGATTTAGATTTTTGAACTAATCTCATGGTTCAAAGTAACTAATGCTGTCAAATAAATGTAGTAAAAAGTACAACAATGTCTTCCAAAGTGTAGTGGAGTAGAATTATAAGAAGCATAACATGGAAATACTCAAGTATAAAGTAGCCTACAGGTATCTCAAAATTATACTTGAGTACAGTACTCGAGTAAATGCACTTCATTTCATTTCATTTCAAACCTTTATTTAATCAGATTGGTCCCATTGAGATCATAGATCTCTTTTTCAAGGGAGACCTGCAGCATATAGGTTCCACATGAAACATAAAACAATAAAGTGTTGTGACTCGACAGATATGTTAGGTTTAGTTATGTTTTTACTCTAGTTTTGTGTTTTTATCTTGTCACTTCCTGTTTTTATTTTGAAAGTAATCTTTCCTGTCATTCCAGATCCCACATTTCCTGCCTTTGTGTGTTTCCCGCCCGTGAGATTGCTTGGCCCTGCCCTGATTGTTTTCACCTGTGCCCATCCCCCTCACCTATATATAGCCCTGGTGTTTCTCTGTTCCATTGTCAGTTCGTTATGTTTCATGTCGTGAGCACCTAGGCCTTTTGACTCCTGATACGTACCTTGTGATTTAGACCTTTTGTCAAGTGAGTTTTTGTGTTGCTGTACAACTTTGTTTTGGCTTTTTAACTACTTTCTATTTTTTGAAAGTACGATTTAGTTTTTGTGATTAAAGAACATTCTATTTTTGGACAACTGTCTCCGAATCCTGCTTTTGGATCCTGCGTCCTGTATCTCGGTTCATAACAGTACGAACTGACCAAAATATGGACCCAGCGGATTCAGAGACAGTGAAGATAGCTCTGCGAGCTCAAGGAACAAGACCACACCAGCATGAGGAGCAGCTGGGCGCCATCAACCTGGGGGTGAGGGAACTGACCGGCCGTCAGGAAAATGTTCAAGCCTCCGTCAATACTCAGGTGAATCACCTTGCCGAACAGCTGCACTGTGTCCTCGCTCACCTGGAAGCTGGTTCATCCCCTCAGCACCCTGCTGTTGCTCACACACCAATTGTTCCAGCTGACCATGTGCCACTCCATGCTCCACCGCCTCGTCTGGCATCTCCAGAGCGATTCTCCGGAGATTCCGGTGACTGCCGCCCTTTCATTGTTCATTGTGATCTCCATTATAAATATAACCCTGCTGCATTCCCCACTGATCACTCTAAAGTGGCCTTCATGGTAAGCCACTTAACGGGGAGAGCAGCGGCCTGGGCTACGTCCGAATGGGCGAGAGATTCACCTACCTGTAATTTTCTGAATGTATTTACAGACACTCTCACCAAGGTGTTTAATCGCACGGCTCCTGGAAGGGAGGCAGCCAGAGCACTGATGCAGATTAAGCAGAGTCAGCGCAGAGTATCGGACTATGCCATTGAGTTCAGGACCCTTGCAGCAGATAGTGGCTGGAATTCTTCAGCACTGCTCGACGCCTTTTTGTCTGGTCTTTCGGATTCCATTAAAGACCAGTTAATACCTTTGGACCTCCCAGAAGACTTGGATTCTGTCATTGCACTGGCAGTTCGAATAGACAATAGACTGGCCGAAAGACAAAAATAATGGTTCAAGAGTGTGGCATGTCTGCCTCGACACCAAGGGGACACACCAAGCCATCGTCCCGCCTGGAGACCTCCTGCCGATACTCCTCCTGAGAGAAGAGTGCTCCCTAGTGTCTCAGAGGAGCCCATGCAGTTGGGTCGGGCTAAGTTGACTCCGGAGGAATGTCTTCGGCGCATTCAGGAGGGCAGGTGTTTTTACTGTGGGGAGCAGGGGCACCTCCTGGCTTCATGTACAGCAAAACATCGTGCTCATCAGGGACGATGAGGACCCTGGTGAGCCGGTTGTCATCTGGATTCCCACCTCGTACCTTGCCACAGGTACAAGAAAAAATAGACAGACATGTTTTAACTCAGGGGGTTCTCATAGACTCTGGTGCGGATGGAAGTTTAATGGATTGGGGGTTGGCCAAGAAGTGGAACTGTGGGGTAATTCCTTTGACGCAACCGTTAAAGGCCTCTGCTCTGGATGGTCGGTTATTGTTTACCGTTACCCACTGTACTATGCCCATTGAAGTAACCGTAAATGCAACACATACTGAACACATGACTTTCCATTTATTTGACTCTGCTCAGCATCCACTTATTCTTGGTTACCCATGGTTAGTCAAGCACAACCCACACATAGACTGGAGATCTGGGAGAGTTAAGGGATGGGGAGAGGACTGCAAGCATTTCTGTTTGAGAGACAATAAGACTGGTGACAACACTCCCCATGCTAGAAGGATTGAGACCCAAGCTGTTGTTCAGATTGCATGTACAGAAATGACTGAGGCTATCCAAGTACAGGAGCAAGATTTCCCTGACAAGTCCAAGGTGCCTAGTTGCTATTGGGACCTAAAGGAGGTTTTTAGTAAAGCCCGAGCCACTGCCCTGCCACCACATAGGCCGAATGACTGTGCAATAAACTTGGTACCTGGCTCCCCAATTCCCACGGGTCGCCTCTACTCTCTTTCCAGACCCGAAAGGGAGGCCATGAACAATTATATTGAGACCTCCTTGCAGGCCGGACTCATTCGCCCTTCATCGTCACCGGCGGTAGCGGGCTTCTTTTTCGTAGACAAAAAGGATGGATCACTCCGGCCCTGTATAGACTACAGCCCTCAGAACGCAATCACCATCAAAAACAGGTACCCTCTCCCACTCATCTCCTCCGCCTTTGAACTTTTGCAAGACGCCAACATTTTTCACCAAACTGGATTTAAGGAATGCTTATCATTTGGTGAGAATCAGGGAGGGGGACGAATGGAAGACTGGATTTAACACACCTAGTGGACACTATGAGTACCTAGTGATGCCTTTTGGCTTGACAAATTCACCGGCAGTGTTTCAGGCCCTCATAAATGAGGTGTTGGGGGACTTCCTGAATAAGTTTGTGTTTGTATATCTTGATGACATTTTGATTTTTTCTCCTGACAACATAACCCACCAGCAGCATGTCCGTCAAGTCCTCGACCGCCTGCTACAGAACCAACTTTATGTTAAAGCAGAGAAGTGCGAGTTCCATGTCCAAACCACATCGTTCCTGGGTTTCATCATTGCCCCCGGTCAACTAAAGATGGACCCTGCCAAGGTCAGTGCCGTGGCCGAGTGGCCAGTTCCTGTCAACAGGAAAAAACTACAGCAGTTTCTGGGGTTTGCAAATTTTTATAGACGTTTCATCATAAATTTCAGTTCTATTGCTTCCCCGCTACATGTACTTAACTCTCCTCATGTCCCGTTTGAATGGAACTCCAAAGCTGCTAACGCTTTTCAAGCTCTAAAGGAGATGTTCACCTCTGCTCCCATCCTCACCATCCCAGATCCACTTCGACAGTTCGTGGTAGAGGTGGATGCCTCTAACCTCGGTGTGGGGGCAGTTCTCTCTCAGCGGGCTGCAAAGGATAATAAGCTCCATCCCTGCGCTTATCTCTCCCGTAAGTTGTCCTCAGCGGAAAGGAACTACGACGTGGGCAATCGTGAACTACTGGCAGTGAAACAAGCCTTGGAGGAGTGGAGACATTGGCTAGAAGGGGCCGCTCAGCCGTTCCTGGTATGGACAGACCATAAGAACCTCGAATACATGAAAAAGGCTAAGAGACTGAATTCACGCGAGGCTAGATGGACACTTTTTTCAGTCGTTTTGATTTTACCTTGTCATTTAGACCTGGCTCCCAGAACACCAAGCCAGATGCCTTGTCCCATCTGTTTGACCCTGAGCCTGCTGCCAAGGAACCAGAACTCATCCTACCACTGAACCGTGTGGTAGGAATGGTAACTTGGCAGATAGAAAAAGAGGTGCAGCAAGCAAATGTTGAGATTACAGCACCTAGTGAGTGTCCGCCTAATAGGCTGTTTGTTACAGTGCCCTTACGCTCCAAGATCATTCACTGGGCTCACACGTCCTTGCTCACTTGTCATCCTAGGATTAGAGGAACCATGTTCGCACTTAAGCAGCGTTTCTGCGTTTTCAGGACAGGCATTCACATATTCACCAACATCTTTAGCCATGGACGCATGGCTAAAGATGTTGGTGAATATGTGAATGCCTGTCCTGTTTGTGCTCGCAGCAAAACCTCTTCCATGCCTCGGGCTGGGTTGCTGCAGCCGTTGCCCATTCCCCAACGGCCCTGGTCTGACATATCCATGGACTTTGTCACTGGACTCCCGGTGTCTCAAGGCAATACCACTGTGCTAACAGTGGTAGATCGTTTTTCAAAAATGACTCATTTTATTCCATTGACCAAGCTACCCTCGGCCAAGGAAACGGAGGAAATTATGATGGTCAATGTGTTCCGGATACATGGATTTCCCAGGGATATTGTGTCAGACCGGGGCCCACAGTTTGTTTCCAAGTTCTGGAAGGAGTTCTGCAGTCTCATTGGAGCCACCGCTAGCCTCTCCTCTGGGTATCACCCCCAGTCCAACGGACAAACGGAGAGATTAAATCAAGTGTTGGAGACATGTCTGAGGTGCTTGGTGGCTCAGAATCCCTCATCGTGGAGCAAGCATCTAACCTGGGTGGAATACGCCCACAATTATCTTCCCACCTCTGCCACAGGTATGACTCCCTTCCAGTGCGTCTTTGACTACCAACCACCCGTATTTGCTGAGACTGAAAAGGAGGTCTTGGTCCCGTCTGCACATGCCCTGGTCAGACGTTGCCATCGCATCTGGGCGGCTGCCCGTCGAACCCTTCTAAGGAGTTCTTCTTCAATGAAAAGGGGGGCTGACCGACACCGCCGGCCAGCTCCAGTGTACCAGCCTGGGCAGAAGGTGTGGTTGTCCACGAAAGATCTACCCCTCCATGTCGCTTCAAGAAAATTAGCCCCCAGGTTTGTTGGTCCCTTTCCAATAACGAAGATTGTGAACCCTGTGTCTGTGTGCCTGCGACTCCCCAGATTCCTGCGGGTCCACCCTACATTCCACGTTGGGAAGATCAAGCCTGTCAAGGAAAGCAGTTTGGTGCCCGCAACTAAACCTCCGCCACCCCCCCAGAATGGTTGATGGTGGCCTTGTTTATACGGTCAAGAAACTGCTGGCAGTCCGGAGAAGGGGACGTGGCAGGCAGTTCCTCGTTGACTGGAAAGGCTATGGAGCAGAGAATATGATGTGGATCCCATCTCGCTACGTTGTGGATCAGGAGTTGATCTGGGATTTCTACAGGCAACACCCTAATCTGCCTGGGCCGTCAGGAGATGTCCCTAGAGGGGGGGGGTAATGTTGTGACTCGACAGATATGTTAGGTTTAGTTATGTTTTTACTCTAGTTTTGTGTTTTTATCTTGTCACTTCCTGTTTTTATTTTGAAAGTAATCTTTCCTGTCATTTCAGATCCCACATTTCCTGCCTTTGTGTGTTTCCCGCCCGTGAGATTGCTTGGCCCTGCCCTGATTGTTTTCACCTGTGCCCATCCCCCTCACCTATATATAGCCCTGGTGTTTCTCTGTTCCTTTTTCAGTTCGTTATGTTTCATGTCGTGAGCACCTAGGCCTTTTGACTCCTGATACGTACCTTGTGATTTAGACCTTTTGTCAAGTGAGTTTTTGTGTTGCTGTACAACTTTGTTTTGGCTTTTTAACTACTTTCTATTTTTTGAAAGTACGATTTAGTTTTTGTGATTAAAGAACATTCTATTTTTGGACAACTGTCTCCGAATCCTGCTTTTGGGTCCTGCGTCCTGTAACCTTGTTCATAACATAAAGGACATCATACATTATATTTACAGGATACATTTACCTAGTTATAGACATTTACAAGTGCCCATAGTATCAACAAGCATTTCATTTAGCCTAGCTTTAAAAACATGCAGAGGAATGAGATTGCTCGGTTTCAATTCTTGCTGAAGATTGTTCCAAGCAAGTGGAGCTGCGCACATAAAAGCTGTCTTACCTAAGACAGTCCTTGCTCTTGGCACATCTAACAATACTACATAATGCGATCTCAGACAATAGCTGCTTGCAACTCTCTGTGTTATCAGAGAGCAGATATAATACGGGAGTTTACCCAACAAAGCTTTATAAATAAACGTGTACCAATGACTGAGCCTCTTTACAGTAAGTGATGGCAAACCTGCCTTGGTATACAGTTAGTTAGTTACATTCCAGCTTTATGCTGTGAATGGTTGAGCTCCAGGTCGCATTTTCAGGTTACAAAGTTGACTTTATATTGGCTAATTGGGGGGGGGACACATCCAACATTTTCTAAATTACTGACAGGCATACGTTATTCAGTTATTGAAAAAAAAGCCTACTACTCAAACCTTTATTTATACAGATAAATCCCATTGAGATCATTGATCTCTTTTTCAAGGGAGACCTGCTCAAGTAGTTCCACATGAAACATAAAAACATAAATAGAACAACAAAAGGACATCATACAGCATCATTTACATAATTATCCACATAAACAGGTACCAATAGCTTCCGATTGAGTAGCATCCAACCAAGCTTTAAAAACATTTAGTGGCACCAGATTGTTCAGTTTCCATTTAATTTGCAGACTATTCCAAGACAGAGGAGCTGCGCATCTAAAAGCTGTCTTCCCTAAGACAGTCCTAGCAGTTGGCACATTTAATAAAACCACAGCATTCGATCTCATGCAGTAGCCACTTACAATTTTCCATGAGATCAGGGAGCAGATATAAGATGGAAGTTTCCCTAACATGGCTTTGTATATAAAAATGTACCAGTGACTGAGCCTCCATACAGTTAGTGAAAGTAAACCAGCCCTTGCATACAAGGTACAGTGATGAGTTAATGCTTTACAGTTTGTCACTACTAACTAACATGATAGACCATCGCTGTTCAAACAAAAATAACACTGCCATCTTTTAATCTTCACTTGTGGCCTCGGTTTAATTTACGTTAGCCGCGTGTGTGTGTATGTTTACTGTGAATTAGCTTCATTTGGGATTGCATGGTCCGTGTACGCTTCGTTCATTTATTGATGGCAGAAACGGGAAAACAGCGGTAGCGCTGGGTCTAACCTGTGTAATGGCAGCAACATGTGTGCTGGTCCGGCCGGCACACCTTTTTTGTACAGCAATGGCGGATCGTGGAGCCTCTCAATAGTAGCTTGCCGCTAATTTCCTTTATACTTATAGTTCAAGTTCAATTATAGTTAATGTTACACAATAATAAGGAAGAGAGCTATTTTTGTGATACATCGCTATTGATATGGATTTAGAGTGCATATGTGAGACTTCCAAACAGTAAACAAAAACGTAACTTATGGGTGAGTGTTTTTAGCAGAGTCATATAATGTCCTTGTGATTCTGTTGATTATTACCTGTCTGTATTATGTTGCAGCTCAGCTGATTTTGGATTGATGACAAAGGGAGAGGGACTTAAGTGAGAGTGAAAACACAAGGTAAGTTTCAAATAGGTCAGGAATTTCCCATCCTATAGGCAAGCCCGCCTTAACCTGCCATCAGGCCCTGGGGCTGATAGGTTTTGTAGGCCCCCTATTTAAACAACAAATCAAAGTCATTTATAGCCTCGGCAGGCTCTGTGATCGCACTTCTCCACTCTGCTCCGCGCGCGCCTGGTCCTCTCCTCCAGATGAGTGACGTATCGGGCCTCCCTCATGTATTTGTCCGGTTGCCGTTGGCTCCCCTCCACATAGCAAGTCCTCGTCGTCCTCTCCTCCAACATCCCTCCTCTCTGTTTTTCCTCTCCCGCTACTCCATCGCTATCAGAACCAGACGGCCTACTTGGCTCCGAGGCACCGCTGCCGCTCGGTACAGAACTGAGGTTACCTAACTGTAACCCAGCTTCTATGAGTATTGGCGCAGCCCTCTAAGGCTATCGCTATTGGGTTTACCCTTCTGCGCCCCCGCACAGTACTGAAAACACTTGTAGTCCACGCCCACCCGCTAGGTGGGCCGCACCCTCGGGCCTCCTTCCGGTATAAATAAGGAGGTTGCCCGGCGATCTGCTCCCATACAATATATATTTTCTTCAGCTATTCGTAGAGCCAGTGGGGCCCAGCGCTTAGAGGGCTGCGCCAATACTCATAGAAGCTGGGTTACAGTTAGGTAACCTCAGTTCTATTTCGTATATGGCTTCGCCCTCTAAGGCTATCGCTATTGGGTTAAGGGCGAAGCATGATGTAGTCTGCGCCCCACTGGGTCCGTCCAGCACTAGAAGCACAGACATACCTGCTTAATAACACCCCCCTGCCTGTTGTGCCATGCGTAATGGCACATCCCCGTCCCTGGAGCAAACATACCTGTTTTCCTGACGGGGTGAAGGCTGGGAACAATATATACCGACCGCTGTGAGAAAGTAGAGACGAAGGTCCCACCTTGTCCTGCGATCATAGAGGGGGAACAGCCGCTCTCTCCGTGTCAGCCAGGTAGGAGAGCTCTCAGCTGGATCCCTGACGTCACTCACTCTGACCAGGCACTCCCTACGAAGTGTGTCAGAGGAAGGGGAACGTCCCTCTCCTACGAGGGGAAAAAGGGCCGCTCTCTGTGTGCCGCGAGGCAGGAGAGAGGCGCACAGCTGGATCCCTGACGTCACTCACTCTGACAGGACACCCAGTACAGGGCGTGTCAGAGAGGAAAGGGAGACATCCCTCAAATACAATTGAATAAATGAACAGGGGGAAGACCAAGATGCAGCTGTGCAAATATCTTCCACTGACATTCCTCCGCGCAACACCGAGGAGGAGGAATTTCCTCTGGTTGAGTGCGCTTTGATATTCTCCGGGGGCTCCACCCCAGAGGAGACATATGCCTGTGACACAGCCTCACACAGCCAGTGTGACAGCCGTTGTGTAGACAGAGGTTGCCCGATCGAGCGCTCTCTGTAGTGCACAAACAGGCGCTGAGAACGGCGCAATGCCGCCGTGCGCGCTATATAGCAGACAACGCGCGCACCGGGCAGAGGAGATGAGATGTTTCTTCTTCCTCCGACCTGTGAGGAGGGGGGAAGAAGCCAGCCAGGGTGATCACTCTTGACCTAAAAGAGTTGTGATGACCTTATAGGCATGAAGCCGGGTTAGGGCGTAAAACAGCTGAACTGCATCTCCATGGATCCGGAGACATGACGGAGCCACCGGGAGAGCAGACAAATCACCCTTTCCTCTGATAGAGCCAAAAGCAGTACTACTTTGGCTGAATACAGTTAAGGGGAACCTGATAAGGTTCAAATGGGGTTTTTCTTTAGTGCGCGTAACACCAAAGCCAAATCCCACTGAGGCGCCAGTGTGCGTGACACCGGTCTGAGTCTCCATACTCCTCGCATAGCACGGCTGCTGCGTTCTGCGAGCCCCTCGGTTAAATTCGCCGGAAATAACACTGTTCCTGGGATAACGGGAGTGTTTCTTGCATCCCATGTAACTGCTGGGGGGAGAGGCTTCTCTGTGATGTGCCGTAATGGTCGTCATGGTGACGTGCCACACCCTCGCCGCTGCTGCCCGTGAAGCAAAAAAGCTGCGAGGGAGTTTCCACACGCTGTATTCCACTCTGTCTCTCATCATGAGGCGCGTACACGCCCAGAGGATGAGAGGTGTGTGTCTGCTGTCCTCACGAGGCGTTATAACAGTGCTCGTGGATTTATTATGAACGTGTGTAAGGCATATCTGGGACAGAGGAATGCCTCGAGCTCTGCAGTTTATAAACCAATAGGTTAAAACAGCAGGCTTCTGCAGTGAATGAAGCACCTCTGGAGACTCCCCCTGTGGGGGAGACCCAGGGGAATCCCCCCCGTGACCAGCTGACGCTAATGCCGAGCAGCTGCGTTACGGAGAGGGCTGTGTGGTTTGTGACACGCCGGAGGAGAGCTGTCAGTTTCTCACTCGCTGCCAGAGCAACACATCCTCACTCCCAGGTCGGCCTATGTTGACGTTATGTCAAGTCTCCTGTCGGCTTTTTCCAACGCAAGGGGGGGGGCCTTAGCGTCCATTTTCAACGCAAGGGGGGGGCCCTTAGCGTCCATTTTCAGCTTTCCGGGATGTCCATATGCTTCTATGGACGCTCATGGAAGCACGGCGTTCGTTTGTGTCGACTGCCCTTAAAGGCAATGTGAGCATCCATTCTCATTGGATAACGGAGAATTGTACACCCGGTAGTAAGTATTCACCTTACTGTCGATTGATTTTACAGTGATATCTGCACTACTCATCGACTAAAAAACACCAGATTATCCTTGTTAATTACACAACATTGATTGGTTTAAATTGTGTGCAATGCTTTTGTATTTTTTCCCCTTCGATTCGGAGAAACAAATGTTTTTTTCGGAGTAAAGGATGGCAGAAGACACTACACTACCCAGAATCCCCAGCTATCGTTTGGACTACACCATGTGCTCTGTTTGACAAACCCCGTGATAGTCCTCAAGCTCTGTGATTGGAGAGTGTGCTCCGAGGGTTACGCCGAGCCTCGAACAGCACTTGAAATGGGATGGAATCACGGCAGACTGTCCAAAACTGGATTTGAACGGGTCCACCGCGTCCCCCCTCCCCCACCCTGTCCCCAGAACTACAAATGCTGGCTATTCTGTTTCGCAACATGTTCTGTATCTATGGCACGTCTCTACTGGGAGTTGTAGTTTTAAAAGACGTTTTCGTATTTCCCATAATAAGAAGTTGCCAGTATTAAACTGTGTACATCCCTGGAGGTTTAGGGGATAGGAAACACTCACATTTAAAACATATAATTAATAAATGGGTGAAAATTGCTTGTGCCCATAATGGGCAGCATTAATATATATATATATATATACACACATGCCAGCTAAGGTCAGAAGAGCTTTATTTAACAGCTGGTCTTATGTTTGTGACCCCTGTTGTTAATTGATAACATTACATTACATTACATTAATTGATAAGCCTGAAACATGCACTTGTTAAGGTTCAGAGGCACATTTTGCAAATATGGCAGTATAGCCATCGATCAGCTTAAGATAAGATATACTTTGATCTCAAGTTGGAACATTTGCATTACATCAGCATGTGTAACAGTTGTATGCAGTGGTGTTTATTTGTAAATCATTTAGTATAATCACACAAATTCTGTGTTTTATATTCAAAAATTCTGTGTTCTTTATTTATTGATTGTTCAATACCTGACAAGGTCGGAGATGAAATATCTACATACATCTTTTAACCTCTTAAGCCCCAAGCCTGTTTTTCAGGTTTCAGGCTCGAAAATGACATGCCCAAAACAAAGGACTATAACTTAACTTCTAAAAGGGTTATATGAATAATTTATTTTATCAAAGCAAGGTCACATCTGTGAGTTGGATGTAGAAGTGTCAGAATCAATAAAGATGTTTCAGTGTCAGAGTAAATCCAGATGGAACATAGTCAAAAAGTGTACATTTTTGTCTCCGCCCAAATAAAACCCATTACTTATAGTGAAAACCACCCTTGAATGATGGGTTAGTAGCCTAAAAGCTTTAGGAATCCAAAGTATAACATATATTAAGTACCCTGTATCAAGATTGAGGCAAAACAAGTGAGAATTGACCTTTTTAGAGAGATTTAGCAAAAAAAAGTCCAAGCGGACTAAGCTTTGGGCACATTTGGTTCCATCAGTGCCATTTAACCTTTTTTAGGTACCAGACTGTAAAAATCATTGTACAACATTTAATTATCACTATAGGTATTCATTCCATAAAAAAAAAAAAAAATTATTGTTAAAAAAAAAAAAATTAAGTGGGTGTGTGTGTGTGTGGAGTGTGTGGTGTGTGTGGGAAGTTCCCTCTTTGCATGAGATGCATGTTACTTGCACAATAAAAATGAGGAAACTTAGGAAACATTTGACTCCAACTGGAGCAGATTTATTAAAAAAAATTAGCAACACACTATACAACAAGCATTTTTTGGGTAAAAAAAAAAACTTTATACAAACCCTGAATGTTACAGTATTACTCCAGTAAGTCATGCCATGCCCTGTAAAAGTTATTTTTGGTAGTGAAGCACAGAGGGACCTGACACTTCCTGCAGTACACAGGTGTCTTCACCCTTCAGTTGCCAGCATCAGAGCACCTCCTGCAGTACCTCCTGACCTTGGTGGCATCTTCCCCATAATACTCGGGCATCCAGAAGCCATATCCTCATCGCCTTCCTCACTGTGAAAACAAATGTGGAAAAAACAAATAGATTAATTCTCTGGCTTGTACTTTCAAAAATGTAACTCAAATCAGAAATAATTTCTCTACAACAACAGCAGAACATCAATTTTGAGTGTGTGAAATAACATTATATCACTCAAAATGTATACCGTGTAAATTATGTGAGACAGGGTTCATATAATCTGTTCAATATTTAATATTAATATTCTGTCTGTCATATATATGTGTGTGTATATATATATATGTATATATATGTATGTATGTATATATATATGTGTATGTATATATGTGTATGTATGTATGTATATATATATGTATGTATGTATGTATATATGTATATATGTATATATATGTATATATGTGTATATATATATATATGTATGTATATATATGTATGTATATATATATATGTGTGTATGTATATATATATGTGTGTATGTATATATATATATATATATATATATATATATATATATGTGTATGTATATATATATATATATATGCGTGTGTGTATATATATAGTTGTAAGTCACTTTGGATAAAAGCGTCAGCTAAATGAAATGTAATACCGTGTTAAATTCAACATGTATATGTCTTGTTTATTTCAACAACAAGAACAAGAAACGGCATCCATCTTCTTTGTTGTTGTTGAGTGTGTGAAAGAACATTATATCACAAGATGGATGCCGTCGTGTTATTGTCACGTGTGTGAAATTACTATAGATGAATACACTCTTACACCAAATAAATAACAAAAAGATAAAAACAGATGAATACTCTTACACCAAATAAATAAGTAATAGATACAAACAGAGAGAATCCATACCTTTCCGGTGACGGAGGTTCATAATCAGAGTCATTACTGTCCCCTTTGTGCGTGACGAGATCACTATCTTCCGACGGAGAGTCCTGAAATACGATGTCCAATGCCTCCTCGACGGACAAAAAAGTCTTCTTTCTGGCTGCCATTGTTACAATGAAGACAAAGAAAACAAATCCTGCTGTTTCGCTGATCGATCTGCCGTTCTCTGCTCTCCTGTCGCCGCGGGACATGCTATGCTACGCTACGCTATAGCCTAGTATGCAGCGTACAAAGACTGGGTCGTGCGTAAATCAGCTGATACAGCCTTTATTTATCCTTACGCAAACTCCTATCTCTGGAACCCATTGGTCGATTTGGGTGATTGACACCTTTTTTGAATCATTAGAGCCAATCGAATCGAGTAGCAGTTTCAAATTACGTAAATACGTCATGCCTGCGGAGGGGGAGCTATGCGTAAAAAGCAGCTCCCGCAGCTGAATCCACGGACTGTTAATCGTTGGACCTACTCTTCTGCCGTGAATGAAAGGATTGATTCTCAGTAATCATTTTAAAGTGACAAGAGACATTGGATTAACCCTGAGCAGCGTTTTTATTCCTTTGAACACAACTTTTGATCACAAAACAGCCAAGGTAAGACCTAATTATTGTCAGGGATTTGAAAACTGATATTGTTTACTTGCTATGTTGTGGCTGCCAGCTCGGTTAATGTTGTGCCTGTAGTGATGGGGTGTACACCCATGGAATCTGTGGAATCTCAGCTTTCAGAAAATGTGTTGTTTGTGCGGAAAGGATGAATTATAAATGATCGTTTTTGTGAGTTATGAGCAGACATAGCAATTGCCCGTTTTTGACATGGGGTCATTTAGAGGCTTCTTGTGAGACTTATTTTTCGAAAAAAAATTTTTTTTTTCGTATAGTCAGTAAGCCAAGTTTCCTCCGGTCAGATGGGTATGAAATATTAATAGTTTCATGAATGACACTTCAGATATAGCACTGTTGCTACATATATAGCATTTTCGGACCCGAGCTCGGGTCCGTGGGGCTTAAGAGGATAAGAGTATAATACATTATGTATAATATCAGTTAAAATAAGTGCTTCAACATAGTTAACATTGCTGGAGGTACGCACAAATATTGATAGATGTCTTGTAATGCACTATTGAGGAACCTGCGACCCAAGTTTTTCATTCAATGCATAACTAGACCATAGTTGTGTAGGCCTATATGATATGTCAATAAACCTTAGAAAATCTTGAAATCTTGAAAGGGATGTGCAAAATAGTCATTATATACAGTCTTTAATTAACTATTAGTAGAGAATAACCAGTAATTAATATACTTTATAGGGATCCTATTAATATCTAATAATAAAAATAATGAAATTCAATAACATGCTTTAACCACTAGGTGTCCCTTTATATCAGCTGTGCACCTTTATGGTGTAAATACAGCCTATCTACCAATTGGATCAAATATAAAAGTCAGCCGAATTAGTGTTGATACTGCAAGGAGACGTATTGTGTGAAAAGAAATGTAAGATGTTGTTTAATGGCTGATATATTTATGATCCACGTCACGTTTTCAGTTCCTCATGTTTGTCTAGAAGTCTTCTCATCAGGGCTATATAAATACAGAACTACGGCAGATATGTAATATTTAATGCAGCCGAACCGCGTATTACCATGCCGTTATGTGATGACTTCCAAAGAGAAAAGCAAGCACACTTGGAATAAAGTATTATTGTATTTTTTTTAAATGTTTTCGGTCTGTTTCCGTTATTTGTTAATGACGATGTGCTGTGAGATGTGAGACTGGAATTGCACAGGGGGAAATAACGTAGGCTATCTTTAGATGCGGATTTTGTTAAACTAATATGTTTGCGCTGTGGACCAACACTATACATTGACGGGGAAGGGGGTAGCAATAAAGATAACACCATTAAACAGTTACACAACATAACAGAAATAATATCGATAGCAGCGTCCCTAGCAACCACCTTGGTAACAATGAAAACGTTATGGACGCAATTTCCTGAAGTAATCTTCATAATAACTAGCAAACTAAAGATCATGTACTGCACACATAATCTGAAATAACAACTCATATTTCTCGCATCAAATGACATCAAAACGCATTTTAATGGCCAAACTAACTTTAAAATAGGCATTTTCCATCGAGAATAAAACGAAGTTCGGCCATGTTTTTTTTTTCTGCAGGGAGAAATTTGAAGATCACGTGACGTCAAACAGAGCACATGGTGTAGTCCAAACGATAGCTGGGGATTCTGGGTAGTGTAGTGTCTTCTGCCATCCTTTACTCCGAAAACATATTTGTTTCTCCGAATCGAAGGGGAAAAATACAAAAGCATTGCACACAATTTAAACCAATCAATGTTGTGTAATTAACAAGGATAATCTGGTGTTTTTTAGTCGATGAGTAGTGCAGATATCACTGTAAAATCAATCGACAGTAAGGGGAATACTTACTTCCGGGTGTACAATTCTCCGTTATCCAATGAGAATGGACGCTCACATTGCCTTTAAGGGCAGCCGACACAAACGAATGCCGTGCTTCCATGAGCGTCCATAGAAGCATATGGACATCCCGGAAAGTTGAAAATGGACGCTAAGGGCCCCCCCTTGCGTTGAAAATGGACGCTAAGGCCCCCCCCCTTGCGTTGGAAAAAGCCGACAGGGGACTTGACATAACGTCAACATAGGCCGACCAGGGAGTGAGGATGTGTTGGCCAGAGAGCGCTCTGCTGCTGGCTGAGTTTTTTAATTCCACTCCAGATAACGTTTGTCTGAGAGGGAAGGGAACAGCTCTTCTTCCAACTTGTTATGAAACCCAGGCTTTGACAGATGCGATACGAGATGTACCGTCTGTAAAGCGACTTCCTCCCTGGAGCGAGCCAGCAACTAGCAGGTCGTCCAAAGGAAACCACCCTCTCATCCCTCCTCTGTGTAGCGGCTCCAGCCTTCTCTACACAAAAATGGGAGGAGCCAGGAAATATCCAAATGGCAGACGATTGTCTGGTCTGATATTCCCTGAAATGAGAAACCGCAGGAATTTCCTGTGTTTCGGGATGATGGGTACATGGAAGTATGCATCCTTCAGGTGGAAGTGAACCAGTCGTCCTGGTGAACACATTCCAGCCCCTGTTTGATCGTCAGCATGTGGAATACTGACAGATCGAGGATGTCTCATTGCCCCAGTCTTTTTCGGAATTCGAAAAATAACGGGAGTGAAAACCCCTGATTTTCCTCCCTTTGAGGAACCCTGGAAATATCCTCTTTCAACAGGAGTTCCAGCAGCTCGGATTTGGAGCGCAAGACATAGCTTCTGGGAGGACAGGAGTGTTTCCTGTATCCCATTGAACTGTGGGGGGCTTTTTCGTCACCACGCTGCGGAGTGTGACACGTCGAAGGAGAGCTGTCAGCGTGTCCACTCCACTCTCTGCAGTGAGAGTCGTGCTCTCATGCGGGCTGAGTTCAATTCCACCCAGGTAAACAATACTCTGGGCTGGAATAGGACAGCTCTTTTCCCAATTTATCATGAAACCCAGTTTTGACAGATACGATATGAGTTGTACCGTCTGTAAAGCCGCTTCCTCCCTGGAGCGAGCCATGCAGCAGCAGGTCATCCAGGTAAAAATAGTACTCTCATCCCTCCTCTGTGTAGCGGCTGCAACGCCGTCTCTACACACTTTGAAAAAGTACGAGGAGCCAGGGAATAGCCGAACGACAGACGGTTGTACTGGTACGCTATTCCCTGGAATGAAAACCGCAGGAATTTCCTGTGTTGCGGAATGATGGGTACATGGAAGTATGCATTCTTAGGTCTATAGAGGTGAACCAATCTCCCTGGTGAACACACTCTAGCACCTTTTTGACCGTCAGCATGTGAAAAGGCCTTTTCATTATTGTCTTGTTGAAAACTGACCAGTCGAGGATGGGTCTCATTCCCCCTGTCTTTTTCGGGATAAGAAAATAGCGGGAGTAATACCCCTGATTTTCTTCCTCCTGGGGAACCCTGGAAATAGCCTCTTTCAACAGGAGTTCCCGTAGCTCTGCTTGGAGCGCAATACACTGTTCACGGGATGTTAGGCATGTCACCTGTATCCCGTTGCACTGTGGGGGGGGGGGGAGGCGAACTGCAGGGTGTACCCTGCTGATCAGCCTGTGCATCCATCCGTCCATCAAACACATGCGCTGCCACGCCGAGAAACACTCTGACAGCGGGCGCGCATGCTCGAGATGTGTTGTGGTTGTCATGACGACGAGCCACGCCAGAGCCCTCGCCGCCGCTGCCCGTGAGGCAACCCAAGGTGGGCCTAGAGCGAAAGGGCTGTGCGGAGGCCTCCACACGCTGCGTATCACTCCGCCTCGCATCATGAGGCGTGTACACGCTCAGAGGATGGATGGAGGTGTGTGCAGTAATATCCACATGAGGCGTTAACACTGCGCTCCTGGGCTTATTATGACCGTGTATAGGTGGCGTATCTCGGACAGAAGAATGCCGCGAGGTCTGTGGTTTAATAACCGAAGAGTCATAACCACCAGAACCCTGCAGCGAACCATGCTGCCTACTAATCACCAGATTGAAGGCAGCTGGTGTAATTACTGTGCTCCGCAGCTTATTAATCGATAGATTAAATAGCGCAGGCTTTTGTACCGAACCCGGCTGGCTATTAACCGATAGGTCATGGCAGCTGGCTCACCGGCCAGAGTGGGGGATATGTGAAACACATTTGAAACTGATGACTCAGCCAACATGTTGGGAAATAATCTTCTTTTATTTTCCTCACACTGCCTCCCCAACCGTCAAGGCCGCTCTGCTTCCTCGGCGGCTCTCATGGAGCAGACGCCGAACGGGAGTACCTCACTCCCTTTTGTACCCCCCCTCTCCTGGTGGGGGGGGCGGAGGCCCCGTGAGGTAACCCAAGGTGGGCCTAGCGAAAAGGCTGTGAGGAGGCCTCCACACGTTGCATTCACTCCGCCTCTCATCATGATGCGCGTACACGCTCAGAGGATGGGTGGAGGTGTGTGCAGTGATAACCACATGAGGCGTTTCCACGGCGCTCATGGGCTTATTGTCACCGTGTGTAGGTGGCGTATCTCGGATAGAGGAATGCCGCGAGGTCTGTGGTTTAATAACCGAAAGTTATAACCACCAGAACCCTGCAGCGAACCATGCTGCCTACTAATCACCAGATTGAAGGCAGCTGGTGTAGTTACTGTGCTCCGCAGCTTATTAATCGATAGATTAAAATGCGCAGGCTTTTGTAACGAATCCTGCTGGCTATTAACCGATAGGTCATAGACAGCTGGTTTACCCAGAGTGGGGGATATGTGAAACACATTTGAAACTGTTGACTCAGCCAACATGTTGGAAAATAAGCTTCTTTTTATTTTCCTCACACTCCCTCCCAAACCGTCAAGGCCGCTCTGTCTCCTCGGCGGCTCTCATGGAGCAGACGCCAAACGGGAGTATCTCACTCCCTTTTTACCCCCCTCTGGTGGGGGCCCGTAGGTGCGGGACGGTGCCCTGGAGGTGTGGGCCGGTGCCCCGGCCGCCGCTGACGGACGATTCTGACGCCTCGGCTGCTGTTGCTGCTGGTGTCTGTCCGTCTGCCGCTGTGGCCGGGTTGGCTGCTGCTGCTGCCGCTGGTGTCGCTGCTGCTTCACCGCTGGCTGGAGCCAGCCGACGTGCTGGCGGATTTCCTCCGCCTGCTCCGATGCCGCCTTCATGGAATCAACCATGGCCAGGAACTGGGGCCCGAACAGCCCGTCCGAGCTGATCGGAGCGTCCAGTAAAACCTTCCTGGCTGGCTCTGTGACCGCTGCCTGCTGTAACCAGAGGTGACGCTGGATCTGTGTCATCCAGGCTGCTAATCCTCGCCTGGGACACCGCCACGGCTGCGCACAGCGAGAGTGCCGTGCTGGCCGCCTTAGCGATCTCCTCCGCCTCCTCTGGAGCCACGGTGGTGTGTTCTGGATGGGTTCCTGCCCACCCCAGACGTCTTCCTCACCCGCAGCAGCTAGAGCGTCCGCCCTTCGCTTCCTGTCGGATGAAGGAAGACGCACACAGTGAGGACATGCGACCTGCTGGCTGAGAGCCGCGTCCGCGTGCTCTGGCCCCAGACAGGCTGCGCATATCGGATGCAAATCGTAGCTCATAATGTAGCCCGTATTGCACGAAGGGCACATACGGACACACTCTTTATTGCTCATGATGTTGCTTTTCTCGTGCTTCAGTAAACTGCTGGTTGCTGAAGAAAAGAGGGAGCAGATCGCCGGGCAACCTCCCTATTTATACCGGAAGGAGGCCCGAGGGTGGGGCCCACCTAGCAGGTGGGCGTGGACTACAAGTGTTTTCAGTACTGCGCGGGGCGCAGAAGGGTAAACCCAATAGCGATAGCCTTAGAGGGCGAAGCCATATACGAAATAGAACTCATCTGTCCTTCCTCCTCATCCTGGCCTACAGGTTTAAAATAACCTCTAAGCTTCGGCATTTTTTGTAATAGCTGCTTGTCTCGAAACTCCTTTTCCCTCAACAATTTCCTTTTCCGAGCGCCACTCTCAAACTTTTTCTTCTCCGACATTTTCTCCTAAACAACCTCTGTCAATCTGTCACTCAATCACTCGCAATTTGAATAAGTCACATGTGAAACATATTCTCATTCTGATTGGCTGTTAAGTGGTGCCCACTGACTGTTACGGAGTCATCATTTTTTAGAAAAATCTCTGGAATCCATCGATCTGATTGATTAGCAGAGCAAATGATCAAAATAGTATGGAGGGAAGATATTTTCGTTTGGATTACTGGTCTGGGGGAAGCTCACAAGTGTGTGTATACATGTGTGTGTTTGTGTATTTTTGCGTTTGTGTGTATTGTTTTTGTTTCTCGGGGAAAACACTCACAAGAAACACTGGCTGTTGTTTTGCCTGCTGTGACGTCAAGTCACTCCGTTCTCCGCTTGTAATTATGCCGTTACAAGCTTCAAAGTTGTATTTATCATCTGAATTTGCCGAAACAAGTTTAATATTCTGAAGGCCAAGACTTTGTTTATTTGAAACCAGATGAAAACAAACTGTAACGGACCCTGCCGTGTTATCTATGATTACTATACGCCTTACATTCATAATTTCAGTGGAGGGAGGGGAACAGCAGAACAGCAGAGTGGCGAGGGAGAGCTGTCTTCTTCCCTTTACAAGCTTCAAAAATGTATTTATCGGCGGATTTTGGAAATAAAAATGTCATATTCTGAAAGCCAAGACTTTGTTTATTTAAAAAAAAAATTCAAACATCCGGAAAAAAAAAAAAATTGAATATGTTTTTTTATTGGCCCCCAATCTCCGTAGGCCCCTGGGCTTCAGCCCAGGTCAGCCCGTGCATTAAGGCGGCCCTGCCTATAGGTTGCTAGATGTATCTAACCCTTTCTCCTGTCTTTGTCTCCCTCTTTCAGCACAATAACCCCAGGGGGATTCAATGGAGCCTGAAGACCTGCAATGAGACCCTCACCCTGAGCCTGAGTCTCAACTCCCAGAGTTTTGCAAGCCTCTCCCTGTTCCTTATTTTTATTAAACAGACGTTAAGCTTCCCAATGGTGTGGTCTTCGTTTTGTGAAAAATAGGATTACCTCAAATGTTGTGTTGCTGTTGTTGTCTTTCGTGATAGTTAAATTGCTCCTGCTGACTTGAGCCAGCCATTATTTCCTCCTCTCTGTCAGTGGGGAAACTTTACATTTATACTCCTTTCTCTGAGCGATTGGAGCATCCCCAGGCAGCACAGCAACCCATGGGGGAGACTATAGGACAACACCATATACTGTATAACAAGTCCTCCAACTCATACGACCAAATAGGCCGATTGTTCAGGCCCTTATTACGACCAAATATGTCGTTTGTTCAAGCGCTTAATACGTCCTATAATTACGTTTTAAGGTTTTCGCCCTCTACTGCTCCCGTTGAATGCAAACGTTACAGATGGTCGTTTATTCACAAATAACCCTCTCTGTAAAATCCTAAATTGTAGGATAGTTTGGCCATTAAAATGCTTTTTGATTAGATTTCTAGCGAGAAGTATATTGTACTTTTAGAATCCACGTCCAGTCGATATGTAGGATCTATAGTTTGATAGATATTACGAAGAGGATTTGAGGTATGCGGCAGCCTCCATGTAAAGTTACGGGTTGAAAACAGTATTTCCGGTCTCGACGTTTTCATAATAAAACCAATGACCAAATGATTTAACAGTGATATCTGCAGTACTCATCAACTGAAAAACATCAGTTTATCCTTGTTAATTATACAACATTTATTGGTTTAAATTGTGTACAATGCTTTTTTGTTTTTCCCATAGGTTTTTCTCTTTTGATTCTGAGAGACACCTTTCTTTTTTCAGAGGTTTTGATAGGCTAAAACATCGATTGTTTTAGCCGCCATGCATGTCGGGATAACATTTTTTTAAAATAAAATAATACTTTATTCCGAGTGTTCTTAATTTTCTCTTTGGAAGTCATCACATAACGGCATTGTAATACACGGTTCGGCTGCATTAAATATTACATATCTGCCGTAGATATTTATTTATAGAGCCCTGATCAGAAGACCTTTTGACAAACAGTAATACATGTTGAAACTTATTCAACAACAAACTGCTGTAACAAAAACATTTCCCAACTTGGGATCAATAAAGTATATCTTATCTTATCTTAAGATGATCGATGGCTACTGCCATATTTGCTAAATTTGCCTCTGAACCTTGACAAGTGCATGTTTCAGGCTTATCAATGAACAACAGGAGGGGTCACAGACATAAGACCAGCTGTTAAATAAAGCTCTTCTGACCTTAGGTCTCATGTGGGTATATTAATTCACCCATTTACTAATTATATGTTTTAAATTTGATAACACCACTGTGTTTCGTATCCCCTAAACCTCCAGGGTGTACACAGTTTAATACTGGCAACTTCTAATTGTAGGAAATACGAAAACGTCTTATAAAGAGACGTGCCATAGAACATGTTGCGAGACACACAATAGCCAGCACGTGTAGTTCTGGGGGGGGGGGGGCTGTTGACACTCAGCGTAACCTTGTCGCACTGCCACTCCAAAATCCAATCACAGGGCTTGATGACTACTCACGGGGTTTGTAAAGCAAGGCGGATGTTGTCCCAAACGATAGCTGGGGATTCTGGGTAGTGTAGTGTCTTCAGAAACTGTAGCGTCTAAATTCCCAAAAAACTATTTGTTTCTCTGAATCGAAGGTTAAAAACACAAAAGCATTTTACACAATTTAAACCAATCAATATTGTGTAATTAACAAGGATGAACTGATGTGTTTTAGTGGATGAGTAATGCAGATATCACTGTGTACTTATTTGACAGTGAGGGGAATATATCCGGTTTTATTATGAAAACTTCGAGACCGGAAAAACTGTTTTCACCCACGCTAACTTTACATGGAAGCTGCATACACGTTATCCTGGCGAGACCTCAAATCATCTTCGTAATATCTATCAAACTATAGATCCTACACATCCACTGGACGTGGATTCTAAGAGTACAATATACACTTCTCGCCAGAAATCGAATCAAAAAGCATTATAATGGCCAAACTATTCCACAATTTAGGATTTTCCAGAGAGGGTTATTTGTGAATAAACGTCCCTCCGGAGCGTTTGCATTGAACGGGCCGCGAGCATGTTGTTTCTTACACGACCACTAGAGCACCTCTAGTGGTCGTGTAAGACACAACATACACTTTAAAACGTGTTTCTGGGTCGTAATAAGGGCATGAACAATCGGCCTGGTCGTTTTTTGTAGGAGGATAGGCTGATATATAAAGGACAACACGGAGGAAAAGGCACAGACAAACTGCATGACATGCTATTCAATGTTTATTGAATTCCATTTATTTACAATGGATGTTCCTAAAACAACATATTTAACGTCATCATCATGCTGCTGCTGCTAGTCCTTTGACTCATTGTGCTGTCAGTTGACAATCATTGATAGGCTCCTTTCTGAAAGTCATAAAGATTACATTTGTCATTTAGATTACTTATGTCCTCAATTACCAGGGGATTACTGAAACCACCATGAATTAAAGAAATGGTAGAAATTAACCTAATCTGAATTTTGAAACCTTCCTTCCCATCCCCTCCCTCTAAATATATCAATAAACATTAGGAAGTGATGCTCCTCCTGACTACCATACAGGTTTAAGAAGATAATATTTGTTTTAAAGAATTCAAAGCAATAAACAACAGCAACAGGCTCATTGGCAACGTTAGCCTAACATGTATATGTTAACAAGGCAGGTAACATAGCTATTCACACTATCTATGTATATTTTCAACTTTTTGTAATGCTATTTTATTTCTATTTAAGATGTTTACATTTTCAATTGTTTAATTCTAGTCTTTTAACTGTCATTGTCATTGTACTGTGTACAATGCCTTGTCTTTTGCTGCTGCAGCGTAAACATTTCCCCAATTGGTATCAATAAAGTACTTCTTATTTTATCTTAATCCTCAAATATTAGCGAATTTTAAGAGGCTGTTTGCATGTTGAGCTGTTATAGCAGATAACAGACGGGGTAAAGAAGAAAAGGTCGGTAACATCCCAATTGTCATAGTCTGCTCCATCATTCACCAGTAGTTTTCCATTCACCTGTCTCACCTGTTTTCCACACCCACTCGTTAGCTCACTCTCTTTCTCTTCTGCACCCATTAGCTTCTGCCAGTATTTAAACCCACACCTTACACACACTCTTTGCCAGATTGTACTTTGCCTCATGCTTGTCTTTCCCGCGTTTGATACCAGATTGCCTACCCGGTTCCGACCCTGCCTGTCCTCGATCTGCCTGCTCTGCCTGTTCCCTGATCCTGCCTGTATCTACGCTGACCGCCTCGCTTACTCCCTGACTCTCTGCCTGTCCCTGACTCACCTTCTGCCCGCTGTCCTCCGGTGCGTTAAACTGCTCGGTTGGTATTCCTCAGATCCAGTGGAATCTCCAATAAAGTTTATTACCAATTCCCCTTGGTTTCTCGAGTGCTGCATTTGGGTTCTCCTTAAGATTGTGACAGAACAATCTGGCCAGAACATGGACCCAGCGCACTCCTCTTCACCTAAGGACCGTTTCAAGAGAGTTGATGATGCTCTCCAGAGGCAGGAAGCCTCGATAGCCGCCCTGGCCACCGAGGCTCATCATGCTAACTCTTCACATGACCAGACGCTAACCTGTTTATCTGCGCAGCTACAGCAGCTAACGGCTACTGTGCAGCAGCTAGTGGCAGGAGTGGCCGCTCCAGCGCCTCTTCCTATGCCGTCGACACCCGCTTCTGCATCACCTCTGATGGGATTTACCCCGGAGCCTCGGGTGGGAACTCCGGAGCGCTACGCCGGGGAACCGGAGGGCTGCAGCCCGTTTCTTACGAACTGTTCTATCCTGTTTGCGCTGCAGCCACACACTTTCGCTTCTGAAGCTGCTCGTGTGGCGTTCACGGTCAATCATTTGACTGGGAAAGCCTGACTGTGGGGCACAGCGGAATGGGAGCAACAATCACCCGCCTGCTCTTCGTTCCCCGCTTTTTCTGCGGAGCTGCGCAAGGTGTTTGGACCCGTGTCTGTGGGTCCAGACGCTGCAGGAGGACTACTGAACCTGAGCCAGGGTAATGGATCTGTGGTGGATTATGCCATTGAGTTTCGCACCCAGAGCCGCCTCAGCAACTGGAATTCTACAGCCCAGTGTGACGCCTATCTGCGTGGTTTGGCGGATTACATTAAAGACGAGCTGGTGTCGTTTGATCTGCCCAATTCACTGGATGGGTTGATTGAACTGACTTCCCGCATGGATCGGCGCATCCAGACACGGAGACGGGAGCGACGATCGGAGGGAGTTCAACATGCCTGGGCTGCGACTTCTCACCTCACTCCAGAGCCGCAACCAGGGGGGGATGAGCCCATGCAAGTGGGTCGCACCAACCTTACTTTGGAGGAACGTGAGCATCGCAGACGTCGTAACCTGTGTCTCTACTGTGGCCGGGCCGGCCATTTTCTTTCTCTCTGCCCGGTAAAAGGCTCAGCAGTAATGGGGAACATACTGGTGAGCCAAACCCCTGGATTTGTTCCCGCTCAGAGACCATTGAGCCACGCCAGGTTGCTATTACCGGATAGCTCTCAGGCTCTTGCTGTTTTTATTGACTCTGGTTCGGACGCGAGTATTATGGATGAAGAGCTTATGCTGCAGTTGGGGATAGACCGGGTTCTTTTGTCTCGCCCAGTTCCAGCCAACGCCTTAGACGGTCACCTGCTGGGGACAGTGACTCATCAGACTGTACCCGTTCACATGCTCCTGTCTGGGAACCATCATGAAACTATTCAGTTTCATGTTCTCCGGTCTCCACATATTCCGCTGATCCTGGGTTATCCATGGCTCCGCCGCCACAACCCTAACATTGACTGGGAGACTGGAGCCATTTTGGGTTGGAGTCCATCTTGTCATCTGATCTGCCTGAAACAGGCTGCCGCGCCTCAGCGTTCGGTGAACCCCAGCCAAGTTCCAGATGTTACAGGGGTTCCACCGGAATATCTGGACTTCAAGGAAGTATTCAGCAAGTCGAGGGCTACTTCCTTACCACCACACCGGCCCTACGACTGTGCCATCGACCTGCATCCCGGCACCAGCCCTCCCAGGAGTAGATTGTACTCCCTGTCTGCTCCGGAAAGAGTTTCCATGGAGACTTATATCAATGACTCTCTGGCGGCTGGGATTATTCGCCCGTCCTCATCACCTGCTGGCACAGGGTTCTTCTTTGTGGAGAAGAAGGACAAGACCCTAAGGCCCTGTATCGACTTTCGGGGACTTAATGACATTACGATCAAGAATCGATACCCACTGCCTCTTATCTCTTCTGCATTCGAGTTGCTGCAGGGGGCAACCATATTCACCAAGCTGGACTTGCGTAACGCGTACCACTTGGTACGTATTCGCGAGGGGGATGAGTGGAAGACCGCCTTCAACACCACCTTGGGGCACTACGAGTACCTAGTCATGCCTTTTGGGCTTACCAACGCCCCTGCAGTATTCCAGGCGTTGGTAAATGACGTGCTCCGAGACATGTTGGACCAACACGTGTTTGTGTACTTGGATGACATCCTGATCTTTTCCAAGACGCTGAAAGAACACGTGCACCACGTCCAGGCGGTTCTCAGGAGATTGCTCGAGAATTCGCTGTTTGTTAAAATGGAGAAGTGCGAGTTTCACACATCCTCCGTCTCTTTTCTGGGATACATCGTGGGACAGGGGAGCATCGAGATGGATCCTTCCAAGGTTGATGCAGTCACTTTCCTGGCCGGTTCCAGAATCCCGGAAGCGGCTACAACAGTTCCTCGGGTTCGCCAACTTCTATCGGAGGTTCATTCGTGGATTCAGTACCTTGGCCGCTCCTCTCACAGCCCTGACCTCCTCTAAGGTTATGTTCCAGTGGTCCTCCTCGGCTGAGGAGGCGTTCCAGAACCTTAAGGCCAGGTTCACCTCCGCCCCTATCCTCCGAGTACCCGATCCTGTAAGACAGTTTGTTTTGGAGGTGGATGCTTCTGATATGGGGGTGGGAGCCATCCTGTCTCAGCGAGCAATGGACAGCCAAAAACTCCATCCCTGTGCTTTCTTTTCAAGGCGTTTGACTCCAGCGGAAAGAAATTATGATGTGGGAAACCGGGAGCTGCTAGCAGTGAAGTTGGCTCTGGAGGAGTGGCGTCACTGGCTCGAGGGGACCAGTCAACCTTTCCTGGTGTGGACCGACCACAAGAATTTGGAGTACAACCGGTCGGCCCGCAGACTGAATTCCCGACAGGCTAGATGGGCCATTTTCTTCACTCGGTTCAATTTCTCCCTCTCCTACCGCCCTGGTTCTCGGAACATTAAGGCTGACGCTCTTTCTCGTCAGTTTGGAGAGGGAGGTAACATTCCCAGGGGCTTGGACACCATCCTTCCGACTCCTCAGCTCGTCGCCGCCCTCATCTGGGAGGTGGAGGAGAGGGTCAAGGCCGCCCAGCAGGACCAGCCGGGACCCAGTGCCTGTCCTCCGAACCGCCTGTTCGTTCCGCAGACGTTGAGGTCTGATGTTATCCAGTTGGCTCATAACTCCAGACTCACCTGCCATCCTGGGATCCAACGTACATGGGAGGTAGTCCAGCAAAGGTTCTGGTGGGCAACACTTAAGGAGGACACCAGGGAATTTGTTAATGCCTGCCCTGTTTGCAATCAAAACAAGTCTTCTCACCAAGCTCCTGCTGGTCTCCTACGACCTCTGCCTATCCCTCATCGCCCCTGGTCTCACATTTCTCTGGACTTTGTTACTGGTCTGCCACCGTCCAACGGACACACTGCCATCTTGACGGTGGTAGACCGATTCAGTAAGATGGCTCATTTTGTGCCGATACCCAAGCTCCCCTCAGCTAAAGAGACGGCGGAGCTGGTCCTGCTCCATGTGTTCCGGCTCCATGGGCTGCCTACTGATGTGGTTTCCGATCGTGGTCCTCAATTTACCTCGGTGTTCTGGAGGGAATTCTGCACGCTCCTTGGGGCCACGGTCAGTCTGTCATCCGGTTTCCATCCGCAATCCAACGGTCAGACAGAAAGAAAGAACCAGGAGATGGAGACGACCTTACGCTGTATAGTCTCCAATAACCCAGCGGCCTGGGCTAAACAACTGCTCTGGGTCGAGTACGCCCACAACACGCTGGTCAGTTCGGCCACTAAGCTGTCCCCATTTCAGTGTGCTTACGGGTTTCAACCACCTCTGTTTCCGGCCCTGGAGAGGGAGGTTACCTGTCCGTCCGTCCAGGCTTTCATCCGTCGTTGTCGACGGACCTGGAATCAAGCCCGGAGAACTCTCGTTTGTTCGGCCAACCGGTACGCCTCCTCTGCCAACCGCCGACGTTCCAAAGCACCTGTCTACCAGGTGGGCCAAAAGGTATGGCTTTCCTCCCGGGATATTCCTTTACAGGTGGATTCGAAGAAGCTTGCACCTAGATTCATTGGACCTTTTGAGATTGTCAGGATAATCAATCCCGCAGCAGTAAGGCTAAGACTGCCTCGGACTCTGCGGATCCATCCCACCTTCCACGTTTCCAGGATCAAACCTGTCCGAGAGAGTGCCTTGGTTCCTGCGGTCCCTCCCCCACCACCCCCCCGGATGATTGACGGCGGGCCTACGTACACTCTCCGACGAATTCTTCGTTCCCGTCGCAGAGGAAGAGGAGTCCAGTACCTGGTGGACTGGAAGGGTTACGGCCCTGAGGAGAGGGCTTGGGTTCCAGCTCGTCATGTGTTGGACCCCCGGCTTATCAGGGAGTTCCATCGGCGTAATCCCGAGCAACCATCTAAGACTGTCACGTCGACGGGCAGAGACGCAGGGAGAGTCTCTCCTCTTACCGTCAGCTCTTCAGAGGAGGACAGCGAGGGGGCGGCTTCTGATGAGGACGCAGATTCCCACAGGGGGCAGGAGAGGGAGGCCGAAAGAAATTTTTCAGATGAGTATTAATCCCACCTCCCACCCTCCTCTGTAGATTAGCATTTAGGGACGTCAGGAGCCGTCCATTAAGGGGGGGGTTCTGTCATAGTCTGCTCCATCATTCACCAGTAGTTTTCCATTCACCTGTCAATCAATCAATCAATCAATGTTTATTTATATAGCCCAATATCACAAATGTTACATTTGTCTCAGTGGACTTTATAGTTTGTACAAAATATCAGTATGACAATACGACACCCTCTGTCCTTAGACCCTCACATCGTACAAGGAAAAACTTCCGAAGAAAACCCACAGTTTAAAGGGGAAAATGGGAGAAACCTCAGGGAGAGCAACAGAGGAGGGATCCCTCTCCCAGGACGGACAGACGTGCAATAGATGCCGTGTGTAAATTGAAAAGATAATACATTTGCAACATAGGTAGTCCAAATGTTTGGAAATGCATGTGTGTATAATAGGAAGATGAATCCACGAGGATATCCATCCAGGACCTATGATCCAGGACCACAGCCACGACTCAAGATCCAGGGCTCGCGATCCAGGACAGAGGAGCGCAGAATCATCCATGACTCCGGATCCCGGCGTATCACCAAAAAGAAAGACATTTGGGGAAGCTGGGTTAATCGGAACATGAGAGTACACAGGTATAGACAGAGAGAAGGAATAAGTAAGATGTCCCCCGACAAACTAAGCCTATATCAGCAAAACTAGGGGCTGAATCTAATCAGCCCTAACTATAAGCTTTATCAAAAAGGAAGGTCTTAAGTGCACTCTTAAAAACGGATAGGGTGTCTGCCGCCCGAACACAAACTGGAAGCTGATTCCACAAATGTGAAGCTTGATAAGAAAAGGCTCTGGCTCCCATTGTACTTTTAGAGACTCTAGGAACAACCAACAACCCTGCATTCTTGGAACGCAATGCCCTAGTAGGACAGTAGGGTATAATGAGTTCTTTAAGGTAAGATGGCGCCTGCCCATTAAGGGCTTTGTAGGCGAGAAGAATAATTTTAAATGATATCCTGTGTTCTATAGGGAGCCAGTGTAAGGCAGCCAGAACAGGAGTAATGTGGTCCCTTTTCCTAACTCTGGTTAGTACACGAGCTGCAGCATTTTGAATCAGCTGAAGCGACTTGACTGACTTCTTGGTACACCCTGATAATAAAGAGTTACAATAATCCAGCCTTGAAGTAACAAATGCATGGACTAGTTTCTCTGCATCGTTTTGAGGCAAGATATGCCTGATTTTTGCAATGTTACGTAGATGGAAGTAGGCGGCCCTTGAAATTGATTTTATGTGGGCGTTAAAGGATAAATCCTGATCAAATATAACACCAAGATTCCTTACAGTCTCACTGGAGGCCAAATTAATGCCATCCATAGTTAGTATATCCTTAGATAATTTGTTTCGTAGATTATTCGGGCCAAGTACAATAACTTCAGTTTTGGTCGTGTTTAACATCAAAAAGTTTAAGGTCATCCACGTTTTTAAGTCCTTAAGGCAGTCTTGAATTGTATTTAGATGATTAATTTCATCAGGCTTGATTGATAAATATAGTTGAGTATCATCGGCATAACAATGAAAATGTACAGAATGATTCCTTATAATATTGCCTAACGGAAGCATATATAATGTGAACAAAATAGGTCCGAGCACTGAGCCCTGTGGCACTCCATGGCTAACTTTGGTTTGCGTGGAAGATTCATCATTGACACGTACAAACTGAGAGCGTTCAGATAGATAGGACCTAAACCAGTCTAAAGCAGTTCCCTGTATGCCAACTAAGTGCTCTAGTCTTTGCAATAAGATATCATGGTCGATAGTATCAAATGCAGCACTGAGATCGAGCAAAACAAGAATAGAGACACGTCCCTTGTCAGAGGCTATTAGAATGTCATTTGTGACTTTAACCAGAGCTGTCTCTGTGCTATGATGTGTTCTAAAGCCAGACTGAAAATCTTCAAATAAATCATTGTTTTTTAAGTAATCACACAACTGTTTTGCGACCGCTTTCTCAAGAATTTTTGAGAGGAACGGAAGATTGGAAATAGGTCTATAATTGGCTAAAACCTCTGGATCGAGGTTGTGCTTTTTAAGAAGCGGTTTTATCACTGCTACTTTGAATGATTGTGGAACATAGCCTGATAATAAAGACATATTCATAATATTTAATAAATAAGTGCTAATTAATGGAAAAACTTCCTTCAACAGCTTAGTTGGAATTGGGTCTAACATACACGTTGATGGTTTAGAAGAGAGAATCATTGAATTTAATTGTTCAAGGTTTATGGCTGAAAAGCATTCTAGTTTACTATCTAGTGTAATATTAGAACTTACGTTTCCGGGAGCTGTTGATAACACTATACTGGTCAAAGGCAAGAGGTCATTGATTTTGTTTCTAAGAGTAACAATTTTATCGTTAAAAAAGCACATAAAATCATTACTACTGAGTGCTATGGGAATAGAAGGCTCAATCGAGCTGTGGCTTTCTGTCAGCCTGGCTACAGTGCTGAAAAGAAATCTTGCATTATTCTTATTCTCATCTATTAATGAAGAGTAGTAGGCTGCTCTCGCTTTACGAAGTGCTTTCTTATATTCATTGAGAGTAATATGCCAAATTAAACGAGATTCTTCAAGTTTAGTGGAACGCCATATCCTTTCAAGTTGTCTCGACTTTTGCTTTATTTTGCGGGTTTCGGCATTATGCCATGGAGCTAATCTATGTTGTTTTATTTTCTTCTTTTTCAAAGGAGCAACAGAGTCTAATTTTATTCGCAGCGCATCTGTAGCACTATCAACAACATGATCAATTTGGGGTGGTGTACATTTTGTATAAGTTTCCTCCCTTACATGCAGACATGCTATCGAGTTAAGTATTGGTGGAATCTCTTCCTTACATTTGGCTATAGCACTAACAGATAGGTTTCTGCTGCAGGAGCTTTTGACTAATGCTTTGTAGTCTCGTACTGTTACGAGACTACAAAGCATTAGTCAAAAGCTCCTGCAGCAGAAACCTATCTCGTAACAGTACTTCAAAAGTTACTAAGAAATGGTCGGATAAAGCAGGATTATGCGGTTCGACTAATAGTTGCTCAATTTCAATACCATAAGTCAGAACAAGGTCGAGAGTGTGATTATAGCAGTGGGTTGGTTTATTTACACTCTGACAAAAACCAACAGAATCTAATATAGAGTTAAATGCAACAGTAAGGCTATTTTTATCATCGTCAACATGAATATTAAAGTCACCTACGATAATTACTTTATCTGTTTTAAGTACCAAAGTTGATAAAAACTCAGAGAATTCAGATAAGAATTCTGAATAAGGACCTGGTGCACGGTACACTGTAACAAATAAGATTGAATGCAAAGTTTTCCAGGTCGGATGCGTAAGACTAAAAACGAGACTTTCAAAGGAGGTATAATTTGATTTTGGTTTAGTATTGATAAGTAAACTTGAGTCAAAGATTGCTGCAACTCCACCTCCTCGGCCCGTGCCTCGGGCAATATGAGTATTAATATGGCTGGGTGGAGTGGCCTCATTTATGCTGACATATTCTTCATGTCTCAAATAGGTTTCAGTGAGACAGCATATATCAATATTATAATCTGATATTAAATCATTTACCAATATTGCTTTAGATGCTAGAGATCTTATGTTTAAGAGACCACATTTAATATTACTGTTTTGTTGCACTGTAGTAGTTGTTACATTTACTTTTATTAGGTTATTATGTATGACACCTCTATTAGGTTTTACCTTAACTTGTCCTTGGGCAGACACACACACCGCTAATATTGGGTATTTTATTGGGTTCGGGATTCCTATGGATGACTGCCTAGGAGAGAGCGCAGAGAAGCGTGTAAGACTGCGACTCCGCCTCCTGGTCTCAACTCCAGTTTGTCATGGATTAAGTCCACAAAGCCCTGAAATGTTTGCCGAAATGAGATTTGCACCTTCCAAAGTAGGATGAATGCCGTCTCTCTTAATCAGACCAGGTTTTCCCCAGAAGGCTGTCCAATTATTTACGAAGCCCACATTGTTTGCTGGGCACCACCAAGACAACCAGCGCTGAAATGATGACATGCGGCTATACATGTCATCATTGATCAGATTGGGGAGGGGACCAGAGAAGATTACGGTGTCCGACATTGTTTTAGCATAACTACACACCGACTCCACATTAAGTTTGGTGCATTATGATTGGCGTATACGAACATCATTACCACCGACGTGAATAACAATCCTACTGTATTTACGTTTATTTTTAGCCAGCAGTTTAAGATGCGCCTCAACGTCGCCCGCTCTGGCCCCCGGAATGTATGTGACTGTGGAGGCTTCGGTCTCTAATTTCACGTGTCTCATAATAGAGCTACCAATAACCAGAGTTGGCTTCTCAGCGGGTGTCTCGCTGAGTGGGGAATATCTGTTAGATACGTGAACGGGTTGGTGGGGACCTGCGGGTTTCGCGTTATGCCCCTTCTGAACAGTCACCCAGTCTCCCTGCTGCTCGGGAGTTGCCGGGGGACGGCTAATAGGAGCTACCTTTTGCCGGTCCGCACCGGCTAACATGGGCTTTACTGTAGCTGAGTTACTTTCTAAGATGCGGAGCCGGGCTTCTATGGCTATGATTCCCGCCTCCAACCTAACAACTATACTACATTTAACACATGTACCGGTACCAGTAAAGGAGGTAGGGAAGTAACCAAACATGAGACAGTTAGAGCAGGAAATAGCACCCGAGGGTGGGGAAAGAGCCATGGCTAGCTATCAAGCTAAAGTAGCTACCGTTAGCAAACCCGAAAAGAGTGTAGGCAACTGTGGAGTTACAGTCGCTAAGAGAAGGAGAGTTGTGAGTGCTTAAGTTATAGTAACGTGTGATTACAACGTCAGGCAGTTGCCGTGATCAAGAGTTTTTAAACGATCGATTAAGTTAAGATAATAAGCTATCAGCAACAGAACAGGCACACGGGATACCCGGAGATGACAACAACCGGAAGTTACAACATGCTTACCGCAATAGTGGATAGTAGTAGTAGTAGTAGTGGATAATAGTTATATAGGTTTTAGTGCATGTAAATGGTCTTCAAAGGTTAAAATTCAAAATGTCACGCCAGAGGGAGTTTCTCTCCCACACACACCTTTTTGACTCCTTTGTCTCACCTGTTTTCCACACCCACTCGTTAGCTCACTCTCTTTCTCTTCTGCATCCATTAGCTTCTGCCAGTATTTAAACCCACACCTTACACACACTCTTTGCCAGATTGTACTTTGCCTCATGCTTGTCTTTCCCGCGTTTGATACCAGATTGCCTACCCGGTTCCGACCCTGCCTGTCCTCGATCTGCCTGCTCTGCCTGTTCCCTGATCCTGCCTGTATCTACGCTGACCGCCTCGCTTACTCCCTGACTCTCTGCCTGTCCCTGACTCACCTTCTGCCCGCTGTCTTCCGGTGCGTTAAACTGCTCGGTTGGTATTCCTCAGATCCAGTGGAATCTCCAATAAAGTTTATTACCAATTCCCCTTGATTTCTCGAGTGCTGCATTTGGGTTCTCCTTAAGCTTGTGACACCAATGTTGTATCCTTAACTTTAAAAATGGAAATACAAATCAGTTTTTAGATGGTTAATTATTTGCAAATGACAATTTTGATGAGAAATTGAGAGAAATACATATGGCCATACCTCCGACATTATCACTGTCACAAAAACCCTTTAGTACAGTATTGTCAGAATGTTGAGCGTTGCAGGGCAGATTTCACTTCATTTCTATCTTTGAATAATAGTAAAGATAAGTGTAATAAGTCATTGTTTTTATTCAGGTAGCACATTTGAAAACCAGAGGCCAGGGAACTATACTACGAATCAGGATTTTCGTTTAGCAAGCTAACTTCAGGGATTTCCGGTCCTACGAAGCTGGTTCACTTTTTAGCGGGCTAGATAACTTTAGCTGAGCGGCTAGCCTGCTCCGGAGCAGGATAGGTTCCAGGATAAGAGATCAACTCAGTGAAAGCACTGCCTGCTGACCAATCAGAGCTCAGTGTGCGGAGGAAATACAGTTTAAACTGCCGTTGCAGGAAAGACGGCCGGCCAAAATCACAGACTGTGTGAATGTGAAAATTAATAGAATATCACCTTCCATCTTCAGAGCAATTTGACTATTACGGCCCGTCTACACTACAGGCATCGAAAAAGCTTGAAGCTGGGCGTGTCTGACGGCCCGTCTACACTACAGGCGTCGAAAAAGCTTGAAGCTGGGCGTGTCTGAGGCTTGGCGCTTTCTCGCGCCCAAGGCGACCAACAACCAATCAGGAATCTCCCGCCCGCCCCCAGCATACAAAGCAAAAAAAAGCCCGGTTCTTCTACACTATTGCCAAAATGGATGCCGGTTTTGTAGCAACGGTAGCGTTGGTTTATGCGATGTCTCGCAGGAGGCCACGTATAGTGCGTCGCTGTTGGGTACATACAATACTCAGAAAACGTCTGCAACGGGGGGAATACCACGTTCTTGTCCAAGAGCTCCGCCTGGATGGTGTACTGTTTCAGCAGTACTTCAGGATGAGCAAAGACGCGTTCGACGAGTTGCTCGGAAAAGTCGGTCCACTGATTGCAAAGGCAGACACCCGTATGCGTTTGTCAATCGGACCCGCCGAGCGACTCGCCATCTGCCTACGGTACGTTTTGTGTATTTCTACTTCTTTAATATGACTCTGTATATAAAGAGAGAGAATGCATGCAATGGATGAATGATGAATGAAGTCTGTGATTTAGTTCAGATGAATGACATTAATTAAGATAGCTAGGTAAACACAGTATTGCTCCCCTGTGTGTGTGTGTGTGTGTGTGTGTGTGTTTGTGGTCTGTGTGTGTCTGTGTGTCTGTGGTGTGTGTATGTCTGTGGTGTGTGTGTGTCTGTGATGTGTGTGTCTGTGGTGTGTGTGTCTGCCTGTGGTGTATGTGTGTGTCTCTGATGTGTGTGTCTGTGATGTGTGTGTCTGTGGTGTGTGTGCCTGTGGTGTGTGTGTGTGTGTGCCTGTGGTGTGTGTGTCTGTGATGTGTGTGTCTGTGTGGCGTATAACTTTCTTTTTCTTTTTAAATCTTGTATATTACTTTTTTCTCAGGTACCTGGCAACCGGTGACTCGTACAGGACCATAGCATTCAGCTATCGGGTCGGGCATGCAACAGTGGCTGTCATCGTCAAGGAGGTTGCATGTGCCATCTGGACCGCGCTGGTCGAGGAGACCATGCCGGTACAACAGACGGAGGACTGGAGAGTCATCGCTGCTGGGTTCCAGAAGCGCTGGAACTTTCCAAATTGCGTTGGTGCCATTGATGGGAAGCACGTGGGGATCCAGGCTCCGGCAAATTCTGGGTCCCTGTACTTCAACTACAAGTCCACCCACTCCTTGGTACTACTGGCTGTAGTGGATGCCCAGTACCTCTTCAGGGTAGTGGATGTCGGAGGTTTTGGAAGGAGCAGCGACGGTGGGAGCCTGCGGAATTCCGCTTTTGGAGAGGGCCTCCGAGATGGCAGTCTGCAGCTACCACCTGACACCGTCATCCCAGGAGCAGAGCGGCTGGGCCTTCTTCCCCATGTGTTTGTTGGAGATGAGGCTTTTCCGCTGCTGGACAACCTGCTGCGTCCGTTCCCTGGACGTCAGCTCACGCGTGAAAGGAGGCTGTTCAACTACCGCCTCAGCCGGGCCAGGTTGGTGGTTGAATGTGCGTTTGGCATCCTCTCATCTCAGTGGAGAATGTTCCGGCGTGTCATCACCACCAGCCCGGAGGTAACAGAGTTGTGTGTGAAGGCCACCTGTGTGTTGCACAACTTCCTCCGCAGGAAGACAATAGAAAGGTCATCACGCACACCTGTCGTCCCTGTCGTCGCAGAGTCGAGTGATGAAGCTCCAACCCTGCGCGATGCACCTATGATGGGCTCAAACAACGCCACACGCCGATCCATCCAACTGCGGGAGACCTTCTGCTCCTATTTGAATGAGCAGGGTGTAGTGTCATGGCAGCATAAAGTTATGTAGGGTCACCATGGCTCCTCCAAACCAAAAGCTCTTTTAAGAGCTACCCATTTTCTTTAAAGAACAAATATTCCAAATGAGCCATTTTAAAATCAAACATTCCTAATAAACATCTTTCTTGAATTGATATTATTATATTATGATATTATATACATACATTATATATATGACATACATGAAGCTTATGGTATGTTGCAACTGACAAACCACATGAACAAGTGAAGTCACAGTATAGCCATAACATACTTGAAATAATGTTTTATTTGGTGAATTTGAGTGAAGTGTGTGTGATGAGTGTAAAAAAATGTAATGTGGATCAGTATGTGTGAAAAAATTATTTAATTATAAATTGTCCTGCTGGTCCACGTCAAAAATTAGCTGGTGTACCCCGAGGCGGACTCTTGCCCTCTGTGCCCTTGTCATCTGCCTCATGGTGGGCAAGAGGCTCTTGAAAAATTGCAAGTCCTCGTCCTCCTCCACCACTGGTGGGGTTGGCTGGGCAATTGCTTGGTAATTGCTGACAGCAGACAGCAGACTTCGTTCAAACGGGGACATCTCCCTCCCCCTCCCCCGTGTTTTGCCCCGGACTTCAGCATTCTCCTCCTGGCTGACTGCTGCTGGCTGACTGGCGGGCTGACTGGTGGACTGACTGGCTGGCGGACTGGCTGGTGGACTGGCTGGCTGACTCACTGTCTACCTGGCTCTCTTCCTCTGCCACCAGGGTGGATGGAGGCAGGGTCTGCCGGGGGACATTGCTGGACGTCTCACGGTCTATGATGAATGGGGTTAAAAACCCCATCACTGCCATGAAACGCCAGGGCTTGTACCCCCCTGCAGACCCTGCCCCGCTTCTTTTGGCCTCCTTCTCCATATTATTTTCCTTGCGAAACCTGTCCCTCAGACTCTTCCATCTCTTCTTGCAGACATTATCTAATAAAATGAAATGAAATAATAAAGTTAATAAATAATAAAGTTAATTTCTTGAATTTACTAAATTATTCCTCCATTAATGAATGCTATTTGTATGCTACATTCCATGCTGGCTAAATATACTGTCTATGCTTGATAGATGTGAATCAAATCAAGTTTTATTTATATAGCACATTTATAAATGATTTTTGGTCGAGCCAAAGTGCTGTACATATAATAAAATTAGCCTACAGTAGAGACACTTTACAGCAAATACAACAGCACAGATTGTTCAGAATATCAGTATGAGAAAAACGACACCCTCTGCATGTATTATATGTTATATATTATGCTTATACTTATATATATAATATTTTTTTATTATTATATTAATATATATGATATGTTATGCTACATTACTAGCTGGCTAAATATACTGTCTATGCTTGATAGCTGTGCATGTATTATATGTTATGTTATATATTGTGCTTATACTTATTATAATGTTTTTTTATTATTATATTAATATATATTATATGTTATTATGCTACATTACTAGCTGTCCATTCAATGCTAAAACGAAGTAAACTGGATATAAACTCCCCAGAAAATCTACCAGTTTCACCAACTGTCTCTGCCACCTCCCGCCATGCCTCGTTCCTCCGGTTTAGGTCCCGGTAAGTGAACAGAGTACAGTCATACAAGACTGGGACATTTGCCACGGCAATGATTAATTTGTCCTCCATTTTATGACATATGGAAAATAGTCAAGACCTGCGGGATCAGCATACACGCGGTTTGATTGGCTAACGCTTGTACTGGCGGGAATTGCAAAAACGGGATTTGATTGGCTGACGCCAGCTTCGAGCAAGCATCGAGCCTCAAAAGTTGAACATTGTTCAACTTTTGACGCCAATAGACGCTCGCGATGCTTGCAACGCCTTGCCATGCTACCCACAATGCAGTTCGACGAATTTTGAAAATATCCTACGTCACCCCATTCAAATGAATGGGCGAAGCGTTGAAAGCATTTTTTGACGCCTGTAGTGTAGACGGGCCGTTATAACTATTATACTATTATTATACTATTATGTTAAGAAAGCTTAATTAAATATCTGCCACAACATAAGTAACCGGATAAAAGTAACATTACGTAGAGTGCAGACGTCGATGTGTCCCATTATCATTCATATCATAATGTATCATATATCTCCTTATCTGAGTCAGCTTCTTGAGCCGTATCTGGCCGTGCAACAGTTACAGTGTCACATACTGTATGCAGAAGTATTATTTTAAGCAACACATTAAGTTGACGAAACACTCGAGTCAAATGTAATTAAAGTCAGATCCACTCGGATCTGGCAGTGATATCATCAGTGGCGGCGGGTCATTAGGGGCAGGTGGGGCACAGCCCCACCTAGTGTCAGAAGAAAGTATTACAAATAATGATTACAAAAAAATACAAAAAAATAAATAAAAAAACATATCAAATATATTTTAAGGTCATGTTTAATAATCTGATTCGTCTGTACATTTCTGTTTTAGTCTGTGTTCTTCTAATTAGTGTCTAGAGTGCCGTTTTGAGCTGTTTAGAGCCATGTGGGACAAAACCCGATCCTGCCCCTCCCTCTCACAGTCTAAGTGAACGGTGATTGTAAAAACTACACTGCGCATGCTCAGAGTATTTTTCTATTTAATGTGTGTGGCAAAAAAATAATGACCGTAGGGGCATAGTGCTGCCATCCCCACCATACGTCATCTCACATAATTCAGAATTGATTGGCTGTAAGTACTCACGTGTGCAGTGCTGCGAAACGTCACGTGTTGTTTGAAGAGGAGACGAGAGAGCAGCATATAGCTAACATCACCAGCGATTAAAAGAAGTAAAAAACTGAAAGAAAATGAATGAAGTTGACCATTTACTGGAGCACACATTTGAGACACTTAGTCTCGGAGAGAAACTGGAGGTAAAGCGCCTCGGTGCCCACCATCCACCGGATTTCCAAATGGTCCAGACTGCGGGCAAAGTTAAACGTGGGTTTAACGCTGAGTGGTTTTCTAAAAATAAATGGCTAACGGCGAGCATCCAGAAGAATTCCCTCTTTTGCTTTCCTTGCCTGCTTTTTGGTGAAGATCAAGGTACTTGGTCGAGGACAGGTTACAAGGACTTAAAGCATCTTTCGGAGAGGACAATGAAGCATGAGAGCAGCAACAGTCATTTGGAAAATGCCGTAAAATTGGGATTACTTGGAAGGGTGAATGTTGCAGCTCAGATTGACAGCGCCTACAGACGCGGCATTGATTCTCATAATAGGAAGGTGGAAGAAAACAGGTACGTGCTTGGTCGGATCATCACCTGTATTAAACTGTGTGGGAAATGTGAGACAGCACTGCGGGGCCACAACGAGTCGGCGGACTCTCTGAATCCAGGGATATTCAGGTCAATTTTCGAGACAATGTGTGAGGGTGATTGCAGGCTTCAACGGCACTACGAAGCTCAGCTTGTTTTCAAAGGGACATCAAGCACCATACAGAATGAACTCTTGGACTGCATGTATGATGTGTACAGGGAGGAAATAGCCAAGCAAGTGGACAACACATCATTTGTTGCCGTTCAGGCCGACGAGACAACCGATGTCTCCTGTAAATCGCAAATGGTGATTGTGCTGCGATACATTATGCCTGACCTCACAGTTACAGAGCGTTTTTTGGAGTTTGTGGAAGTAAAGGACAAAACTGGTGTAGGTCTCTCTAACAGCATCAAGGCTGTTCTGGAACCCCTGAAGCTGAAAGAAAAGCTAATCGCTCAGACCTATGACGGGGCGGCCGTCATGAGCGGTAACGTGCGCGGGGTACAGACGGTGATGAAGGAGACGTACCCAAACGCTCAGTTTGTTCACTGCTACGCCCACCAACTGAACCTGACCCTGCAGCAACTGTGTTCAGCAAGGATGAGCATCCTGAAGGTGTTTTTTGCAGATCTAACTGCTTTTTCCACTTTTTTCTCCGGTGCTCCAAAACGTGTTGCAGCTCTTGCAGAGGCAACACAGAGACGCATCCCACGGCCACCGGCTGTGAGATGGAACTTTAAAAGCAGAACTGTGAACGCGGTTTGGGAGACCCGAGATGCACTACTTCAGTGTATGAAGCATATATGCGCACAACCAGGATGGGATGCGGTCACCATAAGTGAGGCATACGGCCTGTCAAAGAAACTGCGGGACCGAGCATTTATGCAGCTCCTGGAGTTTTTTTCGTTGCTTATGCCAGAAGTGGATGTTCTATACAACACTCTGCAAAAACGAAGCATCGATGCACCTGGGATCAACAGCGCGCTCTGCCGTTTCAAGGAAAATGTTCAGAAAATGAGGCAGAAAACTGATGCATTGGCCGCCACTGCTCATGATGGAACAGACGAGCCAGGCCGACGAGTCAGCAGCACAGCGCCGGTGATGAAGGAGGCTTGTGACACAGTCATCTCACAGGTGGAACAGAGGTTCTCACAGAGTGACCATTTGATCGCTGCAAAGCTTGTTGACAGCTCATTCTTCCCACAGCATGTCCTGTCATTTCCTACACCTGAGCTTGACTGCGCCGTGAAACTGTGGCCTGCGTTGGGAAACAAGGAGAAGTTGAAGTCTGAGCTGACCACGCTCTACCGCCACAGTGAGCTTCACACTGGAAACACTGCCCTGTCTCTGTTGAAATCCATTCACGAGAACAACTTGGAGGAAACGTTTGCTGAGACTGTTATTTTGGTCAAAATAATAGTGACAACTCCGATGACGACATCCGAGTCAGAGAGGAACTTTTCCACCCTCAAAAGGATAAAGACTTTCACTCGCAACACCATGGGACAGCCGCGACTTAACGCATTGGCCATGCTTTCAATTGAAAGCCAGTTGATCCAGCAACTACAGGACTTCATCCCCAAAGTGATAGACACATTCTGTCAGAGGAAGGACCGCCGTGCCGCTTTTCTTTTCAAGTGAGCCTTCAGCTTTGGTAAGTTCATTTATGTCATATATTTTGTTGATCTTCTGTGTTTGGCCTCTGCTGGATCGATTGATATTGTGACCTCGATGATGAGTGTCTGTGTTTTCCTTATATTTACAGTCTATGGTGTTTTAATGCTAAAGCATTACGGTTGTTGTTATTGTTAAGAATTACTTTGTGATGGTGACCTTTACTCCATGTATGAAGGTGCATTACTATGACATCCCCACGCTGTGTACGTAAATGTATGCGCTCACAGTGTTGCTCCTGTGGTCTTCAGTATGTAATTTGACACTCCCCTCTCTCTCTCCTCCCCCCCTCTCTCTGTCCCCCCTCTCTCTCTCTCTCCCCCGACCTCTTTCTGCCCCCCCAGTTTTGTACACCTAGAAACGCCACTGGATATCATAAACCTGTTAATGTACACATTCAAACACTTTTTCTTTCACCAGCTGTATTCACCTTGCAGGTGCAGCTATGTGGCTTTTATCCTGGATGAAGTGTTTAAGTCATGGATGTTTAAAGTCTTAATATTTGTGTAGGAGCCAATTAACTGTGGGTATAAAGGTAGGAACCTGTTGGTGAGAGGTTCCGCCGGAAAGCCCATATAGTTTTTGACCACTGTAGGAGCAAACACAATAGTGGTGGCTTAAAGCCCACCTGTGCTCCGCGCAGCATGGTCAGATTGATAAAAGGAGTTCAAAACACCGGCATAAAAGTTATAACAATAATCTGATTTTAATACAGTAAAAAACACAATACGAAATACAGAGTGCCCTGAAACAGAACACTCCGGGCTCCCCGCTCTACTGCCGTGCGACACAGATATCGGGACCAGCCAGTCAGAAACAGGGGGCATTTTGCATGAAGAAACAACAGTATATATGGACATATTTGGGGCGGAGATCCACTTCTTATCTTCCACCGGACCCAACTCCTTTCATTTCCCAGGGAAGGCTTCACACCAATTATTCTTTTAAAACAATCAAACATCACAGATATATTGGTGCTTGGGATTATTCCCAGCAAGGAACCTTGAAAAAAGAACATGTGTGTGTGTTAGTGAGGGAAAATGTATGTGTGTGTGTGTGTGTGTTGCTGATACCTGGATCAAGGAGTTTATGTGTGTGTGATGCATGGAGACAGTAGGTGTATGTGTGTGTGTTGATACCTGGGTCAAGGAGTTTAAGTAAGAAGGTTTAGATATATAGGATTACTTTAAACAGTCCCAAATAATACATGTTTACTTCAATACAGTTCAAGATAATACCTGTTTACTTTAATACAGTTTTAGAACAATATCTGGGTGCTTTAACCCCTCTTTTGATCTCACCTTCAGAGATCAATTTATACACAGTATTTGAAACATAACCTACTGTCATTTTTTCCTACTGTCTGTTCCCCAATATTTATATAAATCCATCAGAAGCTGGGATTTAGAGCACTTTTAAACCTTTAGAAACAGTCCATCATAACAACTTTTAATGACAGTGGAGGGAGACCAAAATATGTTAAAAAAACTTGTCCTTGTCGGCTGAGTCATCGTACTCTTCCCCCTCCGACGCGTAAGCCAACAAGGGCATTTGGTACGAAGGGGAAGGGGCAGCTTCTCCCTCAAAAAATGGGTTATTAAAACAAAGTTCCTCAAAAATGGGATAGTGAAACAGAGTTCTTCAAAAAAATGGGATAGTGAAACAGAGTTCCTCAAAAATGGGATATTGGAACAGAGTCCACACCGGCTATATCAACCTGTTTCAGCGGAGAGTGGAGTCCCCGGTGCCGTGTCTTTGTCCCCCCCGATCCGCTGACGGCGGCTTCTGGGCTGCCTGCTAGAGAGATGTCTTCCTCCTCCTCCGGCCCGCTGATGGCGGCTTCCGGGTCGATGCTGGAGAGATGTCTTCCCGATGCTCCTTCTCCGGCCCGCTGATGATGTCCTCCCGATGCTCCGGCCCACTGATGATGCCTCCCGGTGCTCCGGCCCGCTGACGACGCCTCGAGGTCCTTCTCCTCCAGTCTGCTGATGACAGCTTCCGAGTCGACCTCCTTGACGAGAGCCAGATCCGTCCTGATGTCCTTCAGCCAGACGAACTCCGCTGTGTCGGCCTCCTGGGTCCCTCTTTTGGCGCCAGCGACCTGTGTGGAGAAATCTGATACAAATCCCTCAAGCCTACGCTCAGGGCTCCGGGGCCCTCAGCTCTTTGACCGACCACTGCGTAGGCCGCTTGGAGCCTGTTGGTGGGGTGTCTTAAAACAACAGACGTCTGTGAACAGGTTTTCTAAATTAATTGTAGACCTCCTATCTTCAGAATCTTAATACTTGGACTGTGCCAACTAAATAAACCTAAATAAAACATCTTTAGGTAAACTAAATAACATATTTCAATAGCTCTGAATTTCTGACAAGCATCTGTGTTATTCTTAAATGAAATCCTTGAGATCTTATTTAAAATCTAAATATAATATGAACTGCTAATGTTTCTGGTAAAGAAACACACTAATGTTATGGATTCAAAAGCAACCAAAATCACGATACTAACAAAGTGAATGATTTCCTGGTGATACTGCTTCTACCTGTCAGTGCTTAGATATTATCACGCTGAAAAAATGAATACAGAATTCCAACAAACTGTCATCAAATGTCTTTCTATTATAAATGTAGATGAAATGTACATCCCCATAATGACCTAAACAATAAAGTCTATGGCTTTTACTTCTTTACCAGGCTAGTTACATGATGTTGTCTAAATTAAATGATGTCTCATTACATTACTATGTTTTAGCTTTAACTGTAATATGTTCTTTCTACATTTCAAACCTCAGTTACTTTTATACCTGTTGAAACATTACTCACAGGTCAACTTCTTCAGTATTCCATTCTGGAATTACATCTCTCACAGTAGCCCCTTGGCCACTGATTCTGCATCTGTGTTACCTGTTATAACTCAATCAATATTAGAAACATGTCAACATCCATCAAACAGTATCTTATCCCCAGATATGGAGCAGGTCAATTCTAAAACTGTCAATCAATGGTCAGACACTCCCCCTTTTTTACACATGAACCCATGTGTAACAAAATCCTGTATGGGAAGAAAACCTTCAGGTAATAATTGATTATAAGAAAATACCAAACACTTTTCCCAAATGTACATCCATCATTTTCCACAGTAAACACTTCAGTGAAATGAAGTGTTTCTCTCCATCCTTCAGTCCTAAAAGAAACAGAATCTTCATGTTTTAGTTTGAGGTTCACATTCTGCAAACAGCCACTGCCTGTGGGAGTGAAATATCAAGTAGATTAGAAACGGGTCACACATTTTAGGAAACCTCTCATTTCCCACAGAGCCCCAGAATAATGTGTTAGGCCAAAAGCATGCTTGATTAGTCATTGTTTTAAATCATGCAGTTGCACTGATCACATGCAGACATACACTCACTCACACTGTCAGGTTGTAAAGTCAAGTTTGGTCAGGTTCACCCCAGAGTCAGTCATTGACAGTGCCTTCTCAAGTCACACTGTCAGTCAGGGTCAAAGGTAATTTGGTCTCAGTCTTTTTGGCCATGTGTCATGCTCTGCAGAGACTTTGATATTTCAGCATAGGCCAGTATCCTTTGTCTACAAAAATCTGTCATATATGGAGCGCCATCATTTATTAATTCACGATTACAACTATAATTTTCCAGATATCTCTAACTTTTCATTGGGACAGCTGTTTCCCACACTTCCTGCAACTTGGTACAAAACTCACTTCCTTATAGTACTACTACTGCAGTTCATTAACACCTAATCTATATTAAAATGTCTAATAGATCAGAAACTTGTGCATATAATTATTTTCTTGAGTCAAAACATTATTAGGATCTGTAAAGCTCTGCTATGTATTTCATAACTCATTATATTAATGTATCTTCAATTCTGGTGCACTTAAAGAACAATGTTACCCTCTTTAACAGTGCGTGGAACCTTGGGTGTCCGAACATGCAACAATTACTCCCTACTTTATCAAGGATTTAAAAACAGAAGTCATTTCGTATGTCCATCCGAAAGCCCTCCTATGGTAATAACAATGCCACAATGGTGAAACCAGTACCTCAAATTGAAATACTATATTTTGTTTAGAACTAGCTTTCCCTTCAACATGACCTATATAAATAAATATTTGTCTGATCTTATAGAGATGTTACTAAAACTCTCCCTTTGAACTGATCAATACTGTAACAAATTAAAACACTACCAAATTCACACATGAATAAAAACTCTAAAAGAATCATTTGTAAATATGATGAAAAGATTGAAGAATATGGTTCTACACTGTACTCCTAACTCCCAAACACCCACTACTTAAAGTCTAGTGCATACTTCCATCATGCCCCCCCCCCCTGTTCCATCAGTGTGTTTTAGGATGATTTTTCACTTCACTCTAATAGTTTTCCTCTTTACCGCTATTTTTTATTTACCAATTGATTAATTCATGGTTAATACATCTTCTTATCTTCACTTATTTATCAAGTCAATTCAAGTTCTTTAAATGTGGTTCTTTAAAATACATTAGTAGATACCTTGTGGAGTATTCACAATAACTAATTTTCTCTATGAAATCCGTTAATCTTTAAGCAGATACTATTTCCTTATTTATCTTTTGTTCATGATAACAATGGTATAACAACCACACGTTTTACACATAGCTAGTTTCTATAACAAGATTATTATGTGTGACATAATAATCAGATGTCTTGTTTGCTAACCAAGAATATTAAACTTTAATCTTTTCAGTATTCCAGACCATCATTTAAACAAGCAGCCTCTTATCTAAACACTAAGCATTAAGGTTTCTACACCCCCCCCTGGGAAACTCTTGCACAATTATGCTGTAAAATCATTGCATCATTCCTTCAGAGTCTGAACAATCTGAGGCAAGCATGTCTCAAGATCTTGTCATAATGAGCACAGTCAGTGATGCAGCTGTAGTCAGTGGCAGGGTCCCCAAAAAAGCTAGGACCGGCCCTGGTCAGTGGGCTCCAAGGAAACTCTCCCTGGCATTGGGATGAGGGAAGGAATCACTTGGCAGACACACGTTGTCCTCTGTACAGCAGAAATCCCCCAAAAACGCAGTACCTCTTCACACCACTGTTGCCGTGACAACGAGGCACAAGCAACATGTCAATACCTCCTCAGAGATGCGTTCTTTGCACACTTCTTCTGTTTGTAGTGAGCAACTCTTCACCAACACACTGATTCAGAGAACCCAAAAGGTGGTGCACAACTGTCCAATGCTGCTGTAATCACAGCCATTCAGCTACTGAGAAAAACTCAATTTAAATCTCTCTCCCAACAGGTTACAAAATAAAACGGCTGAGGTCAGGAATGCTGAAACATGTGAATGTTAAACAAACTAATGGTAGTAGTCTGCCTATTCTTTATTACTTCAGTTCTAAGTTAATAGGCAAAACAAGGACACCCTCCTTAACAACTATACTAATCTTTTATCTACTTGGTTAATGCTATTCATTTTCAAATTGTTTATCTAAGTTGTGTTACAAGCATGGTGAGGTTGTAACAGAATACACAAATAACTGTATTCAATCCGCGCCGTATTTGAAAACTGTAATGAATTTATTTATTTATCCTTTATTTATCCAGGAATGTCCCATTGAGATACAAGATCTCTTCTTCCAGGATGTCCTGACCAAATTGAATTCAAATCAATGTTTAAGGACGTAATATAAGTTAAATATATTGTTAAGCTAATCACTGTTTTATTGTGAAGGCATCTCTGGTGAACAGCGGCCTGTGGCTTTTATTTTGAAAGGCCGTTCCGGAAATATACTCCGTAATGTGAACAGTGAGTTTGACTTCCAGAAACACGGAAAGTTACGATAGCAATCGTTCTAATGCATTAAATAAAGTCATGAAAGAGACAATGAGGGGAAAAGGCGTGTGGAAGCAAGCAATGAACTGAAAATGCCACCAATCCTCTGTTTTAACGTGATGGCGGACATTGAAAACCGAAGCGGGCATAAGCACCCCTGTCTTACACATTTATAGATTCCTTCTGACTGACAAGCGTTCAAAAACCCTTCTGCTTATCACTTAGGCTACTTCTTTTTGTTTTATTCATAACATAAAAATACAATTGTGATGAATAGCTTGCTCTTTTTCTGGTTGAAACAAAGGGTCTACTCTTCTTCCATAATTGACTTCGTATCTATTATCTGACTAAATTACTTGTATTTATTAATACACTGGACAAATCTTGTCGTCCTATATTCTATTCTGAATTCAGATTTCCAATCCCAGAATATTGTTACACCCTGTTCGCCACCAGAGGGCAGCAGCTGACCACAAATGAGCTTCCTCTGTCTTGACGAAGCTCTCAGCTCTGCAAAGTCTCCTGTATCTCCTGCTATGCTCTATTTTATCAATTATTACACAGATTCGACGTAAAAAGATCACACAGAGTTTATTCCCTTATACATTCTGTCCGGCTTTTTTTGTGCGATGTATATTTCAACAGATAATTCTGGTCTTTGCCGGTGCTTGGACAACCCTATATAGAGATGCGACCGACACAAGGAGATTAACCCAAACCAAAAAAATCCTTTATCGTCACGTTTAGCCGTCCAGATCACCCCCACAGCAAGAGTTTGCGAGATCCGGTCATTTCAAATTGATTTTGAAAGTTGCGTATCTCCTCTTGAAAACCCACATATAATATTGACTTCCGCTTTTTTCAGCCTATAGTCTACAGAATTTTCCCAGCGAGTCAGCCGTGCCGGACTAAACTACCTCACGCTCTCGCTGGTTCACTTTGTTTTTTGTTTAGTGAATTAAGGTACGGGACTTATAGCTATTTACCCGACTCTTACAAACACTCAGTGCCTTAGCTGCAGGACTGCATACCTGACTAAGCACTTTAACTCCGTGCCTTAGGTCCGGACTGTTCTACCTGACTCTAAGCCCCTTCTTACTTTAGTGAGTATAAGGTACTGGACTGTAATACCAGACTCTTTACCAACACTTAGTGTCTTAGGTACAGGACTGATCTACCTGACTCTACAAACACTTTCTTCAGTATTGTATTTTTTACCATGACTAAGGACACTGAGAACGCCGCTGACAACTCTAAAAAATGTGTAGTATAGCCAATCACAGACTTTGACAATCAACAGGTGTCTGCTCACCTTTGTATCTGGACGTCCTGGTTTAGTTGTCAACGGTGTGCAGGTGTCCTTCCCTGGACTGAAATTCGTCCGCTGGCTGTCGGTGGTACTCCTATAGAGACCAGCACTCATCACGTCGGCAGGTCACCAGATTGTAGGAGCAAACACAATAGTGGTGGCTTAAAGCCCACCTGTGCTCCGCGCAGCATGGTCAGATTGATAAAAGGAGTTCAAAACACCGGCATAAAAGTTATAACAATAATCAGATTTTAATACAGTAAAAAACACAATACGAAATACAGAGTGCCCTGAAACAGAACACTCCGGGCTCCCCGCTCTACTGCCGTGCGACACAGATATCGGGACCAGCCAGTCAGAAACAGGGGGCATTTTGCATGAAGAAACAACAGTATATATGGACATATTTGGGGCGGAGATCCACTTCTTATCTTCCACCGGACCCAACTCCTTTAGTTTCCCAGGGAAGGCTTCACACCAATTATTCTTTTAAAACAATCAAACATCACAGATATATTGGTGCTTGGGATTATTCCCAGCAAGGAACCTTGAAAAAAGAACATGTGTGTGTGTTAGTGAGGGAAAATGTATGTGTGTGTGTGTGTGTTGCTGATACCTGGATCAAGGAGTTTATGTGTGTGTGCTGCATGGAGACAGTAGGTGTATGTGTGTGTGTTGATACCTGGGTCAAGGAGTTTAAGTAAGAAGGTTTAGATATATAGGATTACTTTAAACAGTCCCAAATAATACATGTTTACTTCAATACAGTTCAAGATAATACCTGTTTACTTTAATACAGTTTTAGAACAATATCTGGGTGCTTTACCACACACGGAGAACACACAACTGCACGATTTTGGGAACAAATCTAATTGCGATTTTTCTGACAAATATTGCGATTGCGATTCGAATTGCGATATTTGTTTTTAAGCGACCCAACGGAAGTTTATTGTAAAATGCGGCCATAACTCCGGCTAGGAAGGTCGTATCAACGTACTCCCGTCTCTAGCACCCCCGCAGCCCGAGCTACGAGTGAAAAAACTAAACTTACATGAAACTTCCGTTGGGTTGCTTTAAAGTCAAGCTTCAGTTTAAGATTCACCCTGTAATAGAAACATGTGATGGAGCATTACTAACCTGACTCAGATGGTTGGTTTCACCAAACTATCTAGGAAAGCTCCATTGGAAGCCATTTGGAAAGGGCAGGCCCTTTCAAAAGCACTTGGCAGGTGATTGGATCAATCTGTCTATCACCTTCTATCATGGGCTACTTCTGATTGATTAACAATGGCTGGTACATGTGGAGCACAGCACTTCTGATTGGTGTGGATGACTGACACACAATAAAAAAAAAATTGAAAAAAAAAAATGTGAAAAAAAATCGCAGGCTTTGCGATTTGATAATCGCATCATTTAAAATCGCGATTTCGATTTAAAATCGATTAATCGTTCAGCCCTAACACACACACACACACAAACACGGGATTACAATCAAAGCAAAGGTATTGTGTAAACGGTAATATCGTGTGGTGAATATGGAAAGAAGCAAGTAAAATGGAAACCAGTAAAATGGAAATAAATGGACGGTTTCAAACTGGAAACTTTGTTTCTGACCTTTATTCGGCAGCAAACTTGTGTGCGTTAATTACACCCACCAAGCGGATCTTCAGAGGCTTAAAGCGTTGGCTTAGCCTCTACAATTTGTCTAATATTGTAGTTCACTTTTCATTCAGGAAGTATGACGCTGCGCTGTCAGTAGCTTCTCCATGTTTGTGATTGGTCAAATGTTGCTAACCCCGCCCCTTTTCTGTGAACGTGCACATAACTAGATAGGGCAAAGCTGGCTTGAGTTAACGAGTTGATAACCAGCGTCGTAGGACCGTTTAGCGAGAGCGTGTTTGTTTTGGATTAGGTAAACCGGGTAACTCAAACATATCCAGGTTATGTTGAACCGGCTTCGTAGTACAGGCCTCTGGTTTACAAAGTGGCCTTAAAATGGAACAGATAAATGACAATGAGATAATAAATACATACAAAAAACTCACAAAATGCATGGTACACACAGTTTACGAAAAATAAATCAAACATGTGAGCAAAAGTACAGCTAATAAAAACATCAGTGTGGGTTGGCTGTACGGGAACGGAAACAATACAATGCCTACTCCTTTGGAGGAACAATAATTCAGTGTATCAAAAAATAACCACTTCTTACTGATCAACCATCAATCATTTGGTGTGCAACATGTAAATATATTCAAACTGGAATGCATAGGTTTCATAATAATACAAGGTTATTCCTGCACAGTTCTTTCACGTGAGAGGCCAAGTAAAATAACTCCTTGGAAGCAGTAGTAGCAGTAATAGTATTTACTCTAGCTCCACTGATTATCTTTTTCTGGAGCTTTTTAACACTTTGTGAGACTTCCTCATGGGAGGGAGTTTGTTCAGTTGTAATTCACTGATACAAACACATGAGCAATGCTGTAAATTGGACCTTAAGTTTTTCTTCCAACCATAAAAGAGTATTCCTTCACTTAGTATTGTCTATAAATGAAAATTAGTTCAGGTTTCGAAATATCCATACCTGAGATTTCTGATTCCATCTCAATACCATTGAGGGGAATATCATTTTGTCTATGCTGCTGGCAGCTTCTCCGTGAAGAAATGTCTGGATAATCATCACACTTTCTGTAAACAGGTCGTATCCAGGGAAGCTTGTTATGGAAAGAAATGTAGCTGTTTTACTTTTTTAAATGTCATGTTTTATTGATGTAAAGACGAGTCCCTCTGACCAATTTCTATTCTATTTGCAGCCATTTCAATCGGGTGGAGGCAGAAAATTGAAAACTACCTGAAAACTTGAGGGTGAGTTATTTTATTTTGAGTGAACTGCCCCTTAAAGATGAGAACAATCAAGAGTATCTAGTTAGATACGTGATTAAATAAAATCACAACAATAAAAAGCTGTATTGTTTCAAAATGATACAAATTGCCATAGATTCAATAGTTTTGCGTACAAAGTGGGAGTCTTTTGATGCTATGCACATATATTAACCAAAAATAAGGACATTTATACAGATGTAGCACCTCATTTCAGACTCCAGCTTACAGCTTCCTGCCTACGACCTGCCTAAGACCAGTATCGAGGAATGTTAAGCCCTCCCACTATTTTCCAAGAGGGCGTTGCCAGATTTTCCATTTCAGGTTTTAACCAGGAGATGGCGCTTCATTCACAAATACAGAAAGACAAGTTTCATGGACTTTCAGTTGTGTTTTGAACAGCATTTGAACACATCAATATTTGAGATCAAATAAAGTATATATAATCTTGTAATTCAATAATATATAGTCTTTATATATTAAATAATCATAATAATAATGTAAATGTTTACATTACACTTCTTTATTTGTTATGCTCATACTTTTACCTTTACAATCGTTTGTTTTAATATGCAGTATATTTGTTGTATATTTTTTGTGTTTGCTTCCTCCTGCTCCCTTTCGGACACATACTGTATGATTTATTATTATTATTAATATGAAGATATTATTAAGATAAGATAAGATGTTACTTTATTGATTGAACATTTTAGTTTAGAATGTGCTGTCCCACGGTAATTCAGAAGGCTCACAGGTCACATTCCGACCATTATTTAAAACAATAGGTGCTTTCCCACCGTCTACAGTTTGATTTGTATAGAGGGAGCTCTGTGGCTGAATGGCCAGCGATTAGGTGTGGCGCATTTATCATAGGTGATCAGAGCTAACTGCCTGCCGTCAGATTTCATTTAAAAAACAGGTCTGATTTTAAGACTATTTCAGCGCTCATAAAGAATGATAAGAATAAGAATAATGCGTATTGAACTGTTTTCATTAATTAGTGAGTTTATTTAACACTAGAACCACCAATCGGGTCAATTTGTGTGTTGTGTGTGTGCAATGTAACTTTTTTTCAATAAAATATTAAAGTCTCCCAGTCCGTGACTTTTCCTGAAAGTGTGTTATGTAGCACCCTATGTTGTTAAAAATTGCATTCTAATAGCGGGATTTGACGGTGTTAGGTAGGCCTATACAAAAACCTCTGGCGTTTCTAGTGTTAAGAGGCGCGTTCACACCGCAGTACTTTTCCCACTTTAGTTCCGATATAGTTCCGAAATGTTGCGTTCACACCAAAAAGAGCCGGAACTAAAATTAGTTCATGAGAACCTTTTCACCCCCTTTTCCGTCCCTGCTAGAGAGCAGGGACTTTCGTGGGAGAAAAAGGTTCCTATGTCTGATTGGCTGGGCGGATTGCAAACCACGCCCCGTAAAACTCCCAAAAAGTTTTGTGAAGCCGCCATTTTATTATCCTCGCATTAGCATTATTAGCATTAGCATTAGCCCAGCGCAGAAATGCAGAGAGACTAACTTATGGCAACACAAAATAAAACATGGGAGCGGTGGAGATGTGGAGGTGTCGGCGTTCTGGCGATTTACTCGGAAGGCTTCAGTAGAAGCTGCTGGGAGCTTGAGCGGCAGTATACGCCGTGAAGTGGTTTGCGGCCTGCTAGTAAACCCAAAGCAGAAGAAGAAGAAGTGACGTCAGCGGCTTCATTTGCCTAATCCTCCCCCAGGATCTGTACTTAGTTCATGAGAACTAAAGAGTTCTCATGAACTAAGTTCTCATGAACCTTTGTGGGAAAAGTACTGCGGTGTGAATGCGCCTAAGGTAATTAGGTACAGTAGAAGCCCTTTTTTATCAGTAACGAATTTAGCAGTTGAACATAAAAGTCAACTAACTGAGGGTCACTTGCAATGACAGTGTTGTGTCTAACTGTAAGCTTGTCACTCAGATACCTCATTCACACCAACGCAACTCCGGTTCAAGCTCCGTGCTAGAGATTTTCAGGTTCAGAACCGGTTCTTCGGTTTAGCTCCGCTCTTTTCACACTGCCCAGAGTCCGACTGGTGCTGCGTCACTGCGTCATCGTTCACGTCATGACGTAACCGTTGTTCAGGAGTTGATCCCGCCCCTGCCCCCGCCTCGACGTAAGCGTGGCGTATGTGGTACTTTTGCTCTGGCCGGACAATTTGTTGGTGCTTGAAACGAACCGGATTCCGGAGCTAAGAGGCTGCTCCGCTGCGGTGTGAACAGGAAAACCCGGTGCTTTTCAAGCTCCAGCTCCGAACCGGCCCCGAAACACCGTTGGTGTGAATGAGGTAAGAGTAACCTACAGTTAATTTAGCTGCTGGAGAAGAAAGATCAGGGGGGGAGAGAGCTGTGGTTGATGGGCCATTAGTTGTGTAAATACACAGCTGAGAGCTGCCATTTCATTCAGACTGTTTAAAAAATGGTAACAACGGGTAACAACGGACTATTTTTCTTAGCGGATGCATGTCAATTTAAATCAATACATACAACTATTTTTTAAATCAATAAAAACATTTTCTAAATCCATAAAAGCATTTCAATTAATATTGGGAGTCATGTCGTTACTTTGTTGAGAATGTGGCCATGTAATAAGCGGGATAATTTGCAGCGACTTGTTCCTTATGGGGAAAATAACACCCTTCATGCAGCTCAAGATCTCTCCGCTACGCGTTGGGATCCTGATCTGCCGACGAGGCTCCATTAAAATATAAATATTTTTTGTGAATTACTGAGTTTAGGCACGTTAATAACGTTTTAATGAAGTTGAATACAGTATATTCATATGTGTCAGTGATTTCATGTCAATTCGGCGAACATAAACATAAATGATCGTGGTGAAGATGATGATTCAATTAGGATGAAAAATCGAGATCCGGGCTGCATTTGCTCCCGTTCGTTTTTTTCGACTAAACAACATTATTTTGTTAAATAACAACATGGTGATGTTTTGTAAATGATTACATGTCTCTTATTTAGCACAGACTATGATATCCGTGACATATGGATCTTAACAAAGTTCCGCTGTACATCCAGCATACTTACTGTATCTGACTTTATTTCACATGAGCTCCAGTGTGGAACCCCACTGCACCCCCTGGTGGATCAATGATCCATTGCAGCTGGCTTCATAATAAATACATTTATTTATCACGGGGGCGGTCTCAAGTCAAGCTGGAGGTTTTCCCTTGAGCAAGGACAGATCACGTACCAATCACGGCCCTCGCGTTTCAAACTGTCTGAAATGAAGCGCTACATCTGTAGACACTAAACAAGATAGTTTCTAGATATCAACAAACATTTCTCGATTGTTTCCTACTTTAGTTTCTCAAACATCATGAAGATTACAATAACGTTTCTAAAGGCATACTTTGAAAAAGAAACCCTGTTATACACCTACGATGAAATGCTGGACTTTTGATGCCACGTAGGATGTTACTAACGGCCATCACTTAGACACTTACAGCCATTTGGAAAAGAAACACTAGCTTCCTGATTGACGCTCTCTTTGACCTCAATGGGGAGCAGGTCAAACAGATGATCCTCCACGATCAGGCAGCTCTTGCGCAGCTGGCCGCACTGACCGAGCTGGACCGGAAGACGGTCAAGACAGTTCCCCTTCAGCTCCAGGTGGGTCAGCTGCGAGAGTTGGCCAATCTTCTCTGGAATGGTGGAGATACAGTTGTGGCCGAGACATAAGGTTCTCAGTTTGCTGCACTTGAAGAGTTGCTTGGGAACTACTTCCAATTTGTTGCCAGTAATGGCAAAATGTTGGAGGTTCTGCAGAAAGCCAACCTCCAGTGGTATTGTCACTACGGAGTTGTGGCTAACATCGAGGTACCTCAACTTGAGGAGCGTGAATAACGATGAGGGGAGAGACTCTAGCTTGTTATGTGACAGATAAAGGGATTCAAGGTTTTTTACATGGCTAATTGACAATGGAATGGTGATGATCTTATTGTGCCAAAGTTTGAGGCAGGTCAGTCTCTTGAGGTGCTGAAAGCTGATGATCTCCTCGATGGTCCGGATGTTGTTGGACTTTAGATCCAGTTCCTGAAGGTTGTTCAAACTGAAAATAGCGTGAGGTATTCTCTCCAGCTCACAGTTGAGAAGCTCCAGCTCGGCAAGATTCATTATTTTCTTCAAACTATTAAGAACTAAGAGCTTTGTACCATCATTATGAATGACCAACTTGATCAGATGCGGGGACAGGTCCGTTATGTTGGTCGGGATCTTTGTGAGGTTGCTTTTGAGATGCAGAATCTTTAAGTGCCTGAGGTCTCGCAGAGACTCCAGTCCGATCATTTTGTTGTTTTCAGAGTTCAGATTACCAACAAGGTAGAGTTCCCTTAAAGTTTTCAACAAGTATACCCAGCTAGGAATCTCAGCGACATCTGTGAATTTGACATGAAGGCACCGGAGGTGATCACGGAGAAAAATGAAAGCAGTCTGCTCAACTTTGGCTGGACAGTGATAGAAGTGCAGCTCCTGGAGGTTTGTCATTTGTGAGATCTTAGCTGTTATCTTGGCCTCTGGGATTAATTCTAGTTTGAGAATTTCCAAATCTGTGAGATCAAACACAGCATCTGGCACTCCAGAGAGCATAAAAAGATGGAGTTCCAACTTTTCTTGAGGGTTGCGTATCACATGCTGCCGCAACTTCTCATAGGTCCACTCGTGGTTCAGGCTGATCTCCCGAAGTTTGTTCTCACTCACCTCAGAGAGAAAAACACCAAAGCGCTTTGAATACAGCTGGTCGTACTGATCGACCATGTGGAGGAGGAACGCAAAATCATTCTTCACATCTGGAATGTCACTGAAGCTACTCTCCTCTCTGACTTTTTCAAAGGAATACTCCTTAAGTGGTCGCCGAAAAAGCCAGAACAGTGTGTAGATACAGATTATGCCATAGGCGCATATGAGAGCAATGTAACTAACAAGGAGTTTCTTTAACATGAAGGCCATGTTGTGTGTACAATGGAACCTTTTGTATCCAGTCAAATGCTTAATGTCAGGCTCACACACATGGTTGAAATCTATAGAGGCAACAAAAGTCATGGTGTAGCACAGGATCAAAATGAACTTGACTGTTTTGATGACGGTCTGAATGGCATACAGCCTGTAAATCAGGTCACTGTCTTCCACATGGGCACGGAATTTGCGAACTTTTTCAAACAGGGCTTTGGCTTGCTCTCCGTCTTTTTTGTCCAGTATGGTCATGGCAGGAACTTCACTCACAAGCTTTTCAGCAGAAAACGTGACCCCAGATTTGGTCAGCATTGGGGCGGACTGGTTGGGACTCCCCTCCTCGCTGCTGGTGGACAGATGCTTCAGGAGGGTGGAGGCTCCTGCCAGTCTCTGTTTGTTCTCCTCCGAGTCCTCGCAGGCTGTCTCGGACAGCGCTTTGGTCGTCCAAGGCGATTCAAAACATTTTCCAAGTATGGAAACAAAATGTTCTATTTTGGAACTTGTCTTTGGGTACTTGAACCAGAAGTTGCTACTGACCATTAATACGATAGTGTGGATCAGAGCGAGGTAGGGGAAATATTTGGAATACCAAGGAAGGGCAACATGGTAGCACATCTGATTGACAAAAACATACTGCTGAAAATCCAGTTTGGTCCTGACACCTGTAGGCAGAGGCTGTCCCAAAGAACCCGACTGTGTGAAGGGAACTGTGGGGGGGATTTTATCAGGAGGCCTTTTAGCCATTAGAGGAGCAGCTTGCTCACCAATGGCACTTTCTTTGTTCCATAAGCTATCAGCTGTCTCCGGGGGTTGGGGTTGTATGAAGCCCCCAGACCCCTCTGGAGGGGGTTCCAGAATGGGAAGACAAACCACTTGGTCCCTTGTTAACTGCATCGTTCCAGAAAATATGGCCAACATCAACATGACGATCCCCAGATAATCCATGAAGACATCCCACCATGGTTTCAGTATGCGATAAGTTGGCTGGATGTCATTTAGGGAGGCTACTTCTGTGAGGGTGAACATTCCTGCAACAGAGAATATTAATGAACATCATGCTTTATTTCTCTCATTACAAAAACAACACAATATTGAATTATTCATGTTATTTTGGGATCCCTAATAACATCAGGTAAATGGACTGCTAACGTAATCTAGCCCTTAAGCTAACTTTGGCACATGAACATCTTTTTGAAAAGTAGATTGATGTACATTGTCACTTCTCAAAAAAACATTTCATGAAATAAAATAACATAAAATACTCATACCATTTTTTTTTTTGCAACCAGTTTTTTTTATATCACTTACTGAATGTACTGTGATACTGTACATAACCTTACCTAATGAGCTTAATGAATCCAGGGAAATCAGGTTTGTGTGTAATGGAATCCTTGCTGTCACACTTTTCCTCTTGCAGTAAAGTACGTTCTTATGGAAACTTTGATTCTTTTGAATATGTGGCCCTCCGGCTGAAATGCTCCTCTCGAGCTCTGTTCCTAAATATCTATAGACCACCCAAATACTGTGCAAGCTTTTTTGATGACTTTACTGAACTGCTGTCTATAGTGTGTATTGACTTTGACCGTCTAGTCATTGTTGGTGATTTTAACATCCATGTTGACAACCCCCAGGACAGAGGGGCTAAAGAACTGTTTTGTGTTCTTGATAGCTATGGACTGACTCAGCATGTGACGGAGCCCACGCACAATAAGGGGCACACTCTGGACTTAATTATCTCAAAGGGTCTGAATATCTCTAAGGTTGTGGTGACTGATGTTGCACTCTCTGACCATTCCTGTGTTTTCTTTGAGAGCTCTATTTCTGTTCACAAAAATGTTCAAAAAGAGGTAACCACAAAGCGATATTTAACTAAAAACACTAGGGAAATGTTTACTCAGAATTTCTCTTCCACACTTGCCCCTGCCAACATCTCAGTAAATGAGCTAGTAGATCATTTTAATTCAAAAATTAAAAATGTTATAGATGCCATTGCTCCAACTAAGGTAAAGGAAGTGTCTGGCAAGAAAATATCTCCATGGAGAAAGGCCATGACCGTGAAAACAGAAAAAAGAGAATGTCGAAAAGCTGAACGCAGGTGGCGAAAAACAAATCTCCAGGTTCACTTTGAAATCTATAAAGAGAGACTTGGCCTCTATAATTTGGAATTGAAAAACGCACGACAATCGTTCTTCTCTGACATCATTACCAAAAACAAAAACAACGCACGTGCCTTGTTTGCTACCGTCGACAGACTAACTAACCCCCCAGTGTCAGTAGCCTCTGAATTTCTATCCACCAGGGCGTGCAATGATTTTGCCTCCTTTTTCACTGACAAAATTCAGAAAATCAGACAAGCAGTCAGTGCCTCTGCATCAGGAACAGCAAATGTGTTGTCCCTATCTCCACTTAACATCAATTCAGACATCATGACACAATTCCATCAGATTAATGATAAAAACCTAGAGGACATTATTCAACTTCTGAAATCCTCCTCTTTCTGCCTTGATATTATTCCAACAGGATTTTTCAAAGATGTTTTGCCTTGCATGGCCTCAGATCTACTTCATATAGTAAACAAATCTCTTCACTCAGGTATTTTTCCACAGGCCGTGAAAACTGCAGTCATTAAACCGCTCTTAAAAAAGAATAATCTAGATGCTTCAGTAATGAACAATTACAGGCCCATATCAAACCTCCCATTTCTAGGTAAAATCATTGAAAAAGTTGTTTTTCAACAGTTGAGTAATTTCTTGCATTTAAATGACTGTTTTGATGTGTTCCAGTCAGGCTTTCGTCCAAACCACAGCACTGAGACTGCTCTTGTAAAGGTCTTTAATGACATCCACTTAAACACAGACAGTGGCAGAACTTCAGTGTTAGTATTATTAGATCTCAGTGCTGCGTTTGACACTGTTGACCACAGCATATTACTAGACCGACTGGAGAACTGGGTGGGACTTTCGGAAACAGTTCTGAATTGGTTTGAATCCTACTTAAAGGACAGAAACAACTTTGTTTCTATAGGTAAATACACATCTGAGTTGACAAATATGACATGTGGGGTTCCTCAAGGCTCCATCTTGGGGCCTCTTCTCTTTAACATCTACATGCTACCACTGGCTCAGATAATGAAGAACAACAAAATAAGTTACCATAGCTATGCAGATGACACACAAATTTACGTAACAATTTCACCAGGAGACTATGCTCCAATTCAAACACTGAGTAAGTGCATTGAACAAATCAATGACTGGATGTGTCAGAACTTTCTCCAATTAAACAAAGATAAAACTGAGGTAATGGTTTTTGGAGCCAAGGCAGAACGTATACAAGTTAGCGCTGAGCTTCAGTGTGCAATGTTCAAAACAACAGATAAAGCCAGAAATGTAGGTGTAGTCATGGACTCTGACCTGAGTTTCAACAGTCACATTAAAACTGTTACTAAATCAGCCTACTATCACCTAAAGAATATATCTAGGATTAAAAGACTAATGTCACAGCAGGATTTGGAAAAACTTGTCCATGCTTTTATCTTCAGTAGACTCGACTACTGCAATGGTGTCTTCACAGGTCTCACTAAAAAATCTATTAGGAAGCTGCAGCTAATTCAGAACGCTGCTGCTCGAGTCCTCACTAACACTAAGAAAGTGGATCACATCACTCCAGTTCTGAAGTCTTTACACTGGCTTCCTGTGTGTCAAAGAATAGATTTCAAAATACTGCTGCTGGTTTATAAAGCACTGAATGGTTTAGGCCCAAAATACATTTCTGACCTCCTGCTAAATTATGAACCATCCAGATCTCTCAGGTCTTCAGGGACTGGTCAGCTTTCTGTCCCCAGAGTCAGAACTAAACATGGTAAAGCAGCGTTCAGTTATTATGCTCCAAATATCTGGAACAAACTCCCAGAAACCTGCAGGTCCGCTGCAACTCTGACTACTTTTAAATCCAGGCTGAAGACTTTTCTTTTTGTCGCTAATTTTAATTGAACTATTCATATCTTAGACTGCACTGTAACTTTTATCCATGTACTTTTTTCTTTTAATGTTTAATTGACAGCACTGTAACTTTTATCCATGTATTTTTTCTTTTAATGTTTATTTTATTAGCTTTTCTTTTTAATGACTGATTTTAAATGCCATTTTCTTAATCTCTTTCATTTTTTGTAAAGCACTTTGAATTGCCTTGTGTTGAAAAGTGCTATATAAATAAACTTGCCTTGCCTTGCCTTGCCTTGCCTTGCCTTGCCTACGTACTTTTCAACTGAATTTCCAGATGTATGCACCACCTGACATCCGTAGATTAAAGGTCCCATGTCTTGGCCATTTCTACTGATCATAATTCCATTGTTGAGGTCTACTAGAATATATTTACATTGTTTAATGTTCCAAACTCACATTGGTTTCTCATACAGCATCTCTGTATAGTATGTGTATTCACTCTCTGTCCTACACGGCTTGTTGGAGCTCCTGCCCCCCCCCCCTCCCTGTGAGCCCAGTGTGCTCTGATTGGTCAGCTCGCCAGCTCTGTTCTGATGAGTCCACCACCGTTACAGCGGAACATCAGTGTTTATGTGTTACAATGGCGTTCGCAACCAGAAAATGACACCAGTAATGACAAACAGATGAGAATGCTGCGTGGGGTCTGGGTGCCGTGTTGGCGGGACGTTGCGCGTGGAGGAGAGGAGCGGACAGTGTGAGCTGGGTTCATTTCCTGCTTGCTGCGTAGGGTTTGCGAGACAGCGAGACAGCGAGACAGCGCGAATGGACGCGGGAAGGGGAGGGGGCTGAGGGGGCTGCAGCACCCCCATCTGCGAGGCTCCACTAGCCACTTTGAGGGTTTGTGACTTTGCAGACCGTTTACATGCATAAAAACCTTCATAACACACAAGGGGACAGGTAATAACCGGAAATGTATGACATGGGACTTTTAAAGCTTAATATAACCGCTACCTCCGTCTTAGCAATTATATATTCAACAACGTTTTTAGCTGTGACCAGCAAGGTATAAAATACATTTTACCTTACAAATAGTATTAGATAGTTGTACAGGTAGTACTTCCCTCATAGAAGGTAAACCTAATGAGGTGTTGTGGAAGTCCTACCCTATTTTAATCTAAAAACTCAATGAATAACACCTGAAATTGGTCCTCGGAGCGTGATAAAATGGCAAAACATTATAACTCTTTGGTAAGTCCCATAATACCCAAGTTGACAAACCTGTCATTGTACCAGTTTTTATATCTAAAATAACCTAGTTGTCTGTCATAGTACTGTATTTTTAAATAATTTTTACAGGCAATGTGATGCTAAAAATATCATGGATGCTAAGTACAAAACAAAGAATATGAGTGGTCATAGTCCTGTTTAAATGACTTACTTTTTTAATTAATGACTAGAATTAATTAATTGAGAAAGAGAAATACACATGGCCCTGTAATCCTTAGAGGTGGGAGAAGTAATCAGAAATTGTACTTAAGTGAAAGTAGAAATAGCCTACAAGAGTGCAAGAATACTCTGTTACAAGTAAAAGTCCTGCATTCAAAATGTTACTCAAGTATTAGCATCAAAATATACTTTGAAAATCAAAAGTAAAAGTATTCATTGTCCAGATTGGTCAATTTCGGAAAATTATATATATATGATATGTTTTATAATGATTGATCATTAAAGTGTTATCAAAGCTGGTAAAGGTGCAGCTAGTTTTAATGACTTTGTATACTGCAGGGTAGCTGGTGGATTTACTCCAGAGGCCTGTACTACGAAGCTGGTTCAACATAACCTGGATATGTTTGAGTTAGCCGGTTGGCCTAATCCAAAACATACACGCTGTCGCTAAACGGTACTACGACGCGGGTTATCAAGTGGATCGCTCAAGCCCGCCGTGTCCTATCTAGTTAGGTGCGCGTTCACATGAAAGGGGTGGTATTTGGAGCATTCGACCAATCACAGACATGGAGAAGCGTACTGACAGCGCAGCGTCATACTTCCTGAATGAAAAGTCAACTATAATATTAGACAAATATGAAGAAGTTAAACTTTAAACATCCATGACTTAAACACTTTATCCAGGATCAAAGCCACAGAGCTGCACCTGCAAGGTGAATACAGCTGGCAAAAGAAAAAGTGTTTGAATGCGTACATTAACAGGTTTATGATATCACTGCCTCCGTCTAAGACACGATCTGACTTTAATTACATTTGACTCGAGTGTTTCGTCAACTTAATGTGTTGCTTAAAATAATACTTCTGCATACAGTATGTGACACTGTAAGTGTTGCACGGCCAGATACGGCTCAGCTGACTCAGATAAGGAGATATATGGTACATTATGAAGTGATATGCCGCGGACTGTACTTAATGTTACTCTGATCCGGTTACTTATGTTGTGGCAGATATTTAAGTAAGCTTTCTTAACGCTAATGTTATAATAGTCAGATTGCTCTAAAGATGGAGCTGATATTCTATTCATGTTCACGTTCACAGAGTCGGTGATTTTTGCCGGCCGTCTTTCCTGCAACGGCAGCTTTTCTGTATTTCCTTTCTCCTATAATATGACTTGATCGCTTTAAACTCCGCACACTGAGCTCTGATTGGTCAGCAGGCGGTGCTTTCACTGAGTTGAGCTCTTAGCCTGCAACCTAACCTGGTCCCGACCAGATTAGCCGCACAGCATAAGTTACCGAGATCTAGCCTGCTAAAAAGAGAACCAGCTTCGTAGGACCGGAAACCTCGAGTTTTCCCTGAAGTTAGCCGGCTAAGCGAAAATCCTGCTTCGTAGTATACCCCCCTGGTACCGTCTCAGTGGTGAAACTGTGACGCGCTGGGGGGGGGTGCTAATAGAGCCATTTGCGAGGTCTCGCTGTCTCGCAGACCCTACGCAGCAAGCAGGAAATGGACCCAGCTCACACTGTCCGCTCCTCTCCTCCACGCGCAACGTCCCGCCAACACGGCACCCAGACCCCACACAGCATTCTCATCTGTTTGTCATTACTGGTGTCATTTACTGGTTGCTAACGCCATTGTAACACATAATCACTGATGCTCCGCTGTATCGGTGGTAGACTCATTAGGACAGAGTGGGCGAGCTGACCAATCAGAGCACAGTGGGCTCACAGGGGGGGGGGGGCAGGAGCTCCAACAAGCCGTGTAGGACAGAGAGTGAATACACATACTATACAGAGATGCTGTATGAGAAACCAATGTGATTTTGGAACATTGAACAATATAAATCTATTCTAGTAGACCTCAACAATGGAATTATGATCAGTAGAAATGGCCATGACATGGGACCTTTAAGACTTGATTATATTTCACATCATTAATCCAAATCTGTAAAGTAACTAAAGATATTAAATAAATGTAGGGGAGTAAATGTACAATATGTAGGCTACCTCTAAATTGTAGTGTGGTAGAAGTACAAAGTTGGAAATACTCAAGTGAAGTACAAGTCTCTCATAATTGTACTCAAATGCAGTAGTTGAGTACACCTACTTAGTTACTTTACACCACTTCTAATCTTATACAATCTAATAAAACAGTGTTGACTACTTAAAGTAAGATTTTGTAGTATTCTATTGTATTGCATTTTGAACATTGTTTCTAATTTTTCATTACTAAACATGTAGGATATTATTATTTCCTCTAATAGTTAACAATGTGACCAATATATACTCAGCATAGATATTAGGACACTGAGTTCTGGTAGGATTCACTGTCCTCCAATTTAGACAAGGCCTCGTTCTGAAGAGGCTCAGACTGATCAGCCTTGTCATGTTGATATAAATGTATTTATAGAGGACACTGCCCTTGAACTGGGGCACACACACCAAGGCCGTAACCATGGAGTCAACATTGGGGGGGACCAAAAATAAAAAAGTCATAGAATAGCAATTTTATTTTAATTGTTTTATATCAGTTAAGCTATTGGGGGGGACATTTTGAGCGTATCTAACAGGGCTGCCAACACTCACGCATTGAGCGTGAGAGTCACGCCCATATAATTAATATAATTAACCCATATCTCACGCACTCACGCCGCACTTGCCTTTCCTCACGCTAAATTTTCGTCCAAAATAAATGTATATAAATATAAAAATAAAGTGAAGGAACAGCAAACCGAGCGGTCTACGAAATGAGACTGTCTTCTGGCTTAGTTCAGTAAAGTTGGAACGATATTGGGAGATTCTGATTTCACGGATCAATAACTCATGAACAAAACGTTTTTCAGACACAAATGACGTCTACAATCACATTTTGATTAAAAAAAAAGCCAATATGCGCCGTCCTACGAGCTGGACACATTACATTGGTCTCTATCCGCAGCCGGAGAAGAAACGAGTGCTCAGGGACCGTCTGCAAAGTGCAACTCCGAAAAAAGAGAATACAATAATATTCAATCACTATTATACAGCTTATTACCACCAAACTCACCACACACATCAATAGTCTCCTGCGTGTCATACTACAGCAAGGAGTTTGGAAGAATATGCTTTTGAATAATTTTGGGGAATATTTATAATGTAAAATCTTCAATAAATATGGCATCATCTTAAATAACTTTACTATTATACAGTATATTTCTACCAAACTCACTATTTGCATTGTTGTTGTTAGCATCTGGTTAGCTTAACGGATATTAAAAGCTGTTTCTAAAACAAGGAGAGGGAGAGCTCTGTCCTGTCAGACTGAGAGAGATAACTACAGCTCAGTGGGTCTCAAACGGTTTGGTCACCATTTGTGAGAATAAATGAAAAACAGTTATGAAATACTATATGACAGTAAAACAAGAATACAGTTTAAAAGGGGAGTGATTTGTAAAATATTCATAAAGAAAAAGAAAATCTGTTTACCATAAATTCATTTTGCTCTCAAAGTGCACCAGGTTGATGCATTTAACTTCAATATTTAAAAAAAAAAATCCACCCCCCCCCCCCCCCCCCCCACTTATAAAATAGCACTTTACCTCTGCTTACACCTAGATGCCATTGTATATGCTGTGAGCTGATTATCGAGCCTTCATTGTAAGAGTCGCGGGTACACTGTGTATGTGCGTATTCCAATGTAGCGCCCGGTACATTAATGGGAAACCCTAGTTTGTACATGTTCAATACATTTGTAACACATGAACGTTTCTTTTGTCGGTTCATCAAAAAAAATGGTCAATTCGGCCTTGACACACACCATTGTCTGCACAGATAGTGCAACACAAGCAAAGCCAACCTCACATATCCATCAGACTGCGTAGTATTGATATGTTTAACTGTACAGTAACATAGCGTTTTGGTATGGTTAATACAAATACATTAAATAATAAAAAGATCAGTGACACCACTGTGTCTCAATTATTCTGTGTATGTTGAAAACACGAAGGCGACTATTTTAACGAGGCTCTGGAGCAGGTTGGGACCGCGGCTCCAGCAGCTAGACGCAGCACTGATGGCTGCTCTCCGTTAGAAAATCACTACGCGTTCAGATTACATTAGTGCGCTAAATTCACTGCTGGTTAATGTTGTTAGCCAAACATGCCAACACATTTGGGCCACAGCATAGCGGTTCTATTTAACACATTGAACAACATAAACGAGCACCATCATACAGATACACACCTTCAGGAGGTTATGTTTTTGGTGGCACTGCCGAACAACGCCTCTGTTTACACGCCATGTTCCGCTGCAGTAATGAAGCCGTCCATTCTTCGTATCAGTTGAACCGTGGGTCTGCTGGCCGGGTGTAAGCAGCTTAGCTCAGTCTCTCTCTCCCCACTCCGCGTCAGATGGTCGGGTCCTCTCCGCCTGTGACAGCCGGGCGGCAGCAGCTGCTGGAGGTGTTCCTGGGTTGGGGCTATTCTCACGCTCGCCGAGGTTGTTCTCAATATATGGCCATGTATGAGTCATGTATGACCATCAAATGGTAACATTCTACAAAAATGGTGGAAGTAGCCTACTGTCACTTACTTTTGCAGACACCAAAATATGACGTTGACCTAATACTCACATTCATACGACGCTGAAGTTGGCTTCCGATTCAGAGCATCCGATTCGGCAGTTAAGGGGAAAGTTAAGGGACATTTAATTTACAGCGCTGAGCGAACAATTCTCCGTGTTTGAACCTCTTAAATCGCTGCATAGCCGATTTATTTGGACTGGATTATCCCAGAGAGTCTAAATAACCCAGTTTGAGATTTGTGAAACCTTTATTCTATTTGTGAAAATACAAACAAGGGAGATTTCAGTGCTTTTTTCACATCCTGACCACATTAGACCAGGTCCTGATCTAAAACCACTAGACCTAGACTCATCAAATCTGGACTGGATTATCCCACAGAGTCTAAAGATTCTTTATAACCCAGTTTGAGATTTGTGAAACCTTTATTCTATTTTTGAAAATACAAACAAGGGAGATTTCAGTGCTTTTTTACATGTAGACCACATTAGACCAGGTCCTGATCTAAAACCACTAGACCTACACTCATCTAATCTGGACTGGATTATCCCACAGAGTCTAAAGATTCTTTATAACCCAGTTTGAGATTTGTGAAACCTTTATTCTATTTGTGAAAATACAAACAAAGGAGATTTCAGTGCTTTTTTCACATCCTGACCACATTAGACCAGGTCCTGATCTAAAACCACTAGACCTACACTCATCAAATCGGGTAAGTATGGACAGCTAATTAAGGAAGAATAAAGTCTTTACTTCTCAAATGTATTATAATTTTGTGTTGCAAATAAAAATTCAACAGATAAGTAGGTATACTTATATAAACTTAATGTATTTACAGTTGCAGGCAAAACATTTCAACAGGAAATTAAATATAGTCTATAACTAGCATTGTTCAAGTTTACTTTAAGCAACAAGCTTTGCCTAATTACAGTATGTCATCTTGAGTACTAGGATTGCTTGGAATGTGAAAAACATTACAAGATTAGAAAATAACACTTTGGTAAAAAATAATTGCTATTCATATTTAGCTTTAGGACAAAGCAGCAGAAGCTGTTCAAAGTGGATGAAAGACTGAAAGTTAGCCTTTTTCTTTATCTCATGAACCTGAATTCCTTTAACATCTTTTTCATTTTTTTGTTTGCTATGAAACAGTATTTAAGATACAAAAACGTTGTAGATAAAGAATTATCACCTAAATGAGGAGCATACACTTATTTTTATTTTTATTTATGTTTTCATTTGTTTAACAGGGACAGTGCACATTAATTAACATTCCTGTAAATGTGCCAGAGTTAGCCAAGAGGCTATTTTTCATCTGTTGTCCCTGGACAGATTGTATAAGTGAACCTAAAACAAATTTCATTTAAACAAGTAAATACAATCAAATGAAAACATGCAACATACATTATTGGAATACTTAAATAAATAAAAAGACAGAACAATAAAACAAAACAAAATAACATGTTGTGACGACCCCTCCCCCCTTCTGCCTGTCTGTGCTCCCTGCCTTGCTGTCCTCTGGCAGGTACTGGGAGTGTCGTCCTGTCTGTGCCCGCCCATCTAGAGGCGGAGCCTCAACAAGGCATAAAGGCTTGCCCAGCTGGGAGGTTCACTTTCTGATCCTGATCCTGGTCTGCTGCAGCAACCTCAGCCTTCCACCTGTGTTTGTATTTTCACAAATAGAATACAGATTTCACAAATCTGAAACTGTGTTATAAAGAATCTTTAGACCCTCTGGAATAATCCAGTCCAGATTTGATGAGTCTAGGTATAGTGGTTTTAGATCAGGATCTGGTCTAATGTGGTCTACATGTAAAAAAAGCACTGAAATCTCACTTTTTGTATTTTCACAAATAGAATTAAGGTTTCACAAATCTGAAACTGTGTTATAAAGAATCTTTAGACTCTCTGGGATAATCCAGTCCAGATTTGATGAGTCTAGGTCTAGTGGTTTTAGATCAGGACCTGGTCTAATGTGGTCTACATGTAAAAAAAGCACTGAAATCTCCCTTGTTTGTATTTTCACAAATATAATTAAGGTTTCACAAATCTGAAACTGTGTTATAAAGAATCTTTAGACCCTCTGGAATAATCCAGTCCAGATTTGATGAGTCTAGGTCTAGTGGTTTTAGATCAGGACCTGGTCTAATGTGGTCTAGATAAAAAAAAAGCACTGAAATCTCCCTTGTTTGTATTTTCACAAATAGAATAAAGGTTTCACAAATCTCAAACTGGGTTATAAAGAATCTTTAGACTTTCTGGGATAATCCAGTCCAAATAAATCGGCTATGCAGCGATTTAAGAGGTTCAAACACGGAGGATTGTTCGCTCAGCGCTGTAAATTAAATGTCCCTTAACTTGCCCCTTAACTGCCGAATCGGATGCTCTGAATCGGAAGCCAACTTCAGCGTCGTCACATACATTATGTTGAATAAATAGAGATTGTCTTTACAATGGTACTAAATAAATACATTAAAAAAAGGTTTTATTAATAAATTGCAATTTATTTAAAATCCCAAGTTCAAGGAACTGCCTTGTCACTTTGATCATACATGGAAGTGGAGGAGCCTATAGTTTTCATTTAAAATATGTATTTTTCAATAAATAAATCTCAGTCACATTTACATAACATTACATACATTAAATATAACACTATAATAATATCAAATAAATGTCAGTCACCCAAAATGACGTCATTGGTGTTACTGCTACACAAAACGCTTTTATGTTTGAAATAATGTACTGTCTCTGAAGAGCTTCCTGTAAGAGATCCTTTGAGACAGTTCAGTGGACAAAGACATAGGGTAACTCAGATACTTCTTACTTTGTTTGTTAAAGACGTCATTTTATCTTCGAATTGTACGTGCAGCTTTTAAGTCTGTCATTAGTGTTACTTATTTCATAGCCCTATGGGTGAACATTTGAATGGGAAAATGTATTGCATTGAAGAGTAAAACAAATTTGATATTGACTGAAGTCATATGTGGTCTGACGGTCTGACACATGGCAGCCATTTTGTTAAAATGGTAGTGTTTTCTCCAAATTGTCACTGGTTTTACTGTCACTGGTGTTACTCTTCTTCCTGGTAACACGTAACACCAGTGACGTTCCTATATAAATAAGCTTTGTATAATGTATACAAATAATAACAAATAAACAAATACTTTAAGCTCTACTTGTTGTGGATTCATCAAGTTGAGAGTTGGTTATTGCTATTTAACAGGTTTGTAGATGTGTAAGAAGACAGGGGCGGACTGGGACTACAATTCAGCCCTGGAAACTGACCCAGTCCGGCCACATGAAATGTCAAATGTTAGAAATCCGCTGTTTATTATTTAAGGTTTTACATCTGATTCGCTCCTTTTTTCCTCTCTGTACACAGCTCCAGTTTGGGCATTGGCCTGTCATCAGATTTCATTTTTAGTTGCTGCTGTAGCGGAAGTTTGGTACAATTATGTTTGATGAAATACTCCAAATCTCCACCCTCCATAATTGCACTTGCTTCAGTTGCTTGCTACTGTTTAAGGGCAGTGATGACAGTTACAGTACGAACTGAAGTTGATGCAATTTAATTGGATTGTGAGGCATGACGTGAGCCTCATCTGATTGGTCAATCTCTCCAATTTTTTTCACCAAGGGAAGCTAATTTCAGCTCGCCTCCTCTCGCAACAGAGAGTGCAATCTACGGTTTCACCATAACATCTAGAGGGGCGCTGTTTCACTCTTTGTAAAATACTCAATGAGAATGGGGGAGAGACGGGCCGGCAGAGAGACAACTCTGTTTTCATTTGCTCAGTTGTATGATGCAAATGTTGAGGACTTGGGGCATGAGCTACATCAGTTCAGCATAATTTTAGATAGGAAAATAAAGACTGGGATGCAGAGACCTGATAGTACAGTGGAGCTTGTTCAGTTAATTGAGCCTTATAAATAAGTGTTTTTTGAGCTCTTCAGACTCTGCAAAATAGCAGTCGCAATCCCAGTCAGTTCTGCTTCCTGTGAGCGTAGTTTTTCTACATTGAAGCTGGTCAAAACTTTTCTCAGATCCACCATAACTGATGAGAGACTGAGCAATCTCGGTCTGCTTAGTATTGAGTCAAGGAGGTCAAAGGCTTTGAATCTTGACTTATTTGTTGATCGGTTTGCCAAAAATCACAAAGACCGCAGGATTTTGTTGCTGTAATGTGACATTTTGGGAAGGAAACAACAGCCTGGGATGCAGACACCCGTATGTAAAATAGAGATGTAACTGTTCATTGCTTTTATTTTTATATAAATATGGTGTGAGTGCAAACATTGCACTATAACTTAAGCTGAAGCTAACAGTAATAACTATAAGATCTATCTAAAATAAATAAGTGTACAGAAACAAATACCAATAACTGTATTGCATTGTTTTCTTATGCGCAATTACTTCATACTGTCTAGTTCTCTTTTTCGTCCTGCATTCATTGTGCCCCCCTCAGAAAATAACTGGCCCCCCAGTGGCCCCCCCAGTCAAATTGGTCTAGAACCACCACTGAACACACAGCACAGAATAATTACCGAAACTAAACAAAGTGTTTTTATTTATTTATTAAAAGGATAACTACAATCCATAAGCCTGGCTTCCCCTGGCCTCCAGGAGAAAACGCCACTGAGTTCAAGGGATAATTCTCACCCACCTCTTGATCTTGCCCTGCACTTGTATGTGCCAGTTGAGCTGGTTCTTCCACCAGCTCAACTCTGTCCCTCATCATGAACGCAGGAGGCTGGCTGTATATCTGAACTCGCGCCCTCATCATTCTCTTCATCATCTTGCACTTGTTCTAAACTGCTGCTGATAGTGCTTGTAGCAGCGCTGCTGCCAAAAAGGTCTGTCAATTTGCGACATTTATATGCTTCACCTGCGAGTGACGTCACCTTTTTTCCTCTTGCCTTCTCGGCCCCACCTTTTTCTTTGATTATTATCCATGTTTTTTTAATTCTCCCTGGCCCTTTCTCATTTCTCTAACTCCCCTCCTCGACTCCCCTCCTCGACTCCTAACCTCGAGACTTAGTCCCGCCCACAGGAGATGCGAACGGAGGAGTCGAGGAGAGAGGAGGGGAAGCAGCAGGCGGTTAGAGAAATGAGAACTCCTCTCCTCTGAGCGGTCATTTGAAAGAGACGTCCATTAATGATGACAGGAGGCACAGCAGCCCTCTGTCTGATGGACAGATGTGTTCATGACCACTTATATATTTACTTTTAATTCATTCACAGTGCGGTATAATGAGACAATAACAGGCTACAGATGCGGACACACACACACACACACACACACCTACACGCACACACACACACGCATATATATATATATATAGGCTATATATATATTTATATAAATACCATTTCAGAATCAAACAGAGCACTCTCATAATAAGGTAACACTATCAGAGACTGGATATATATCCCCCCCCCCCCCCCCCCCCCCCCCCCCCCCCCCCGGTCGCTACAATGAGGAAAGTAAATTACGAGCCAAAAGTTTTATTTACAAGTATTAAAAGTAAGCATAGGACACCAAACCAACTGAGACCTGTCTGTCCGCTGCATCTACGCACTGTACAACACACACACCTACACACTGTGCAACACACACACCTACACACTGTACCACACACACCTACAGCTCCTAAAGCATCATCAGGCTGCAGCCGTTGTGTATTTTATTATGTGAACCACTAAATGGTTTTAGAAAAATATCGACTCTTTGTTTGTAGATATCTACTAAACTACAGCAAATACAGAGAGTAATGTAGGCTTGTTACTGAGTGATATATATTTTACACACTGCTCTGCTTTCTGCACGGACCTCACAGCTGTTCTCTCTGTAAACATCGCGTTGCGATGAGAGCAGTTACTAAAATAATATCCAGGGGATGCATGCAGAGCTGTCATTGGCTGAGATAAGTCCGGCAGTGCGTCACGCCTCTTTGAAACATCTCTGTTCCCGGAAATGCATCCACGAAGGAGCCGTGGAGGACCGTGGAGGACCCATGAGTGTATCCTCGGTTATAGCTCCTCCAGAGAGCCTCCTCGATGCTCTGTCCTCGAAGTGCATTTAGAGAAATTAGATGTCCTTCAACATGGCGCGCTAAAATTCATTTCCGGATCACTACCGGAGTACCGAGGAGTCGAGGAGGGGGATTTGATTAAATGAGAAAGGGCTGTCACTACCCGATCTGCAGCTCTGCCCGATCTGCAGTGCGCATGTGCGAGATGGTCCGCCATATTGGACAACTCCGGACGGCAACCCAAGATGGACACTTAACACAGTGGCTTTTAGCAAAGCTCAAAAATAAAACGAGAGAGAGATGTGTTATTGTTAATACAACGTGACTTCACTATTATTTAACAACTATTTTTATGGGGTTCTTTTATTTGGGGTTAAGTACATTGTCAGAATAAGTGATAAATGAATTTAACTTCTGTTAGACAGCTATCATACTGAATACATATTTACTGTGAATGTGTGCAAAAATGTATGGCATATGGCTGTCTAACAGAAGTTAAATCCATTTCTCACTTATTCTGACAATGTACTTAACCCCAAATAAAAGAACCCAATAAAAAGAGTTGTTAAATAATAGTGAAGTCACGTTGTAATAACAATAACTCATCTCTCTCTCGTTTTATTTTTGAGCTTTGCTAAAAGCCACTGTGTCAAGTGTCCATCTTGGGTTGCCGTCCGGAGTTGTCCAATATGGCGGACCATCTCGCACATGCGCACTGCAGATCGGGCAGAGCTGCAGATCGGGTAGTGACAGTGACAAGGGCCCCTGTCTGCCGTGGCGTCTAATCCCTTCTCTTCCTGTGGCCGGTCTTTTTTCTTCTTTGTGTGTTATTATTTGACAGATAAGAACCACACAACTGCATTAGCGGCCGCTGTCGCCCTCTGTTGGCCGTCAGTGCAACTTAAATTATGACGTTAAACAATTTTTTTTAAAGGGCCAGCCGGCCGTCAACGGCCCTTGACGACCGGCCGTTCTGTGGTTCTCCAGATTCTACAGATGGCCAGTCCGCCCCTGAGAAGGAATATATTTCAGCAGATTTGTATCTCCCAGATTCCACCTTTTCTGTAGAATGACCTAACAGCTCTGTTGTAATGTTCAGGATAAATCTCTCCTGGTGTGGAACAGGTGTTGTTTCACATCATAACCTGATATGATGTACACTACAGCATAGCGCTCTTAGCAAACCTTGCACTGGTTGACACTGTTAAAGAGGAGATGACCCACTGAAGTTAGGGACCGTCGTGAAAGTGCAAAGGGGTGCAATTTCAGTTATATCACAGCTTTGTTTTCTTGGGAATAAAAAATACAAGCCTTTCACCAGAAGAAACATTCAAGAGACTCTCATAATAGATTCCTATTTTAAAAAAATGTCTTTAATTGAAAGCTACTTTTTTGAGGGAAAAGGCTATTTTTGTCATGTGTGCATCTTCTCTGTGCATCATCTCTGAAAAAAAAAAAATACAAATGTACAAAAATCAACATATACACTTTTGCAATTCTATAAAATAATATTCACCAAATTTCACCTGCCTTTTGTTTACATTTTTTGAAAATAATATTACCATCTTATTGGTTCTGCCCAAGAACATTGTCCTAATTAAATGGTGGATTTTTGTTCTGTTAGACTTTAAGAAAACAATCCATCCTAGCATATGATGTTTCCAAATGATTGGTTAATTTTAATGGTCAACAACATAAAAAACTGTTTATGAAAATACATTTTTGAAATAGGTTGCATATTTCTTGCGCACATTTCAAGAGTGGAAAAAAAACACTGGTATTACAATCCTTTAAGTTTTAATGCACTTGTATGTATATGTATTTTTATATGATACAGAATTGTTTAGCCAAGACATTATATTCCTTGTTTGTTGCATCTTGCCTGCTATGATCCTCTTGAACGAATTATCTTGAATAATAAAAAATGACTTATAAGGGCAAAACACATATACAATACAGAATACCCAAGTTTACTGGCCTTAACCTAAGTGATATTTTTGGTAATAAAATTATTTCATGTAGCACTGACAGGAAATGTACATTAAAAATAGTTTGTAAAAAAAAAAAGACTTATTTAGCTTTCTTGCCAAGAGTTAGATAATAAGATGGATATATACAGTATCTCGTGCCTGGCTGCTAAATCTGAAACTCAAGCCAGAACATAGTTACCTTAGCATTAAGACTGTAATGGGGGGAGGTATGAACCTAGCATGGTTCTGTCCAATGATTTAAACAAATCTGCCGACCATCACCTCTAAAGCTTTCTAATTAGGAGACTGCAAAACTAAACCAGGCCCTAAAATAGTCTAACATGTAATCCCCAATTCACACTACTTCAGTTTTAATGTAGCTACAAGCAAGCAATATAACATGTATTAAGTTAGCTTTGTGCTGGTAGGTGTGTTTTCACTGTTGGACAGAAGCAGACAGTAAGCAAAGCGAATAGCCTGCTAACTGTGCCTTCATGTTTAATTTGCAAATAATGAGATTGATGTTCATCTTCTCATCTGACTCTTAGCAATAACTCCTAGTTGAGGAATGATTTGTGGTTTGATAGTATGTGAAAGATGAATAACAGCAGAACAATCAACCCTGTTGCAGCCACACTCCATGTGACAACATGAGTAAGTGCAATCTAATTTGTCAAGGAAACTTAAAAAAATAACTTTTATAACAGCTGTATAATACTTAACTTTGGTAATGAGTTCATACAAAAGTAATGCTCTGATCTGGTAGACAGAACACGCAGCAGGCACTGTGGCTACTATAAGGCATCTCACTCAGCATTCATTTGGTCCCTGACATCAGAAGGCAGAGTTTCAAACAGTGTCTCTTCCACTATAAGGCCACTGCGCTTCAAAGCATGACAGCAACCGAGCTCTTGTGGCAGAACCTCAAAGTGGTTGCACTTTAGGTCCAAGTATGTCAGTAGAGCCAGGTAGGAAACTTTTGGCGAGAGTATGGACAGTGAGTTTTTACCAAGCTTTAGTATTTTGAGCTTTTTGCAAAAGAAGAGCTCATCTGGTAGATTTTCGATTTTGTTACAGACCACAGAGAAATACTGTAGACTCTGAAGGACTCCAATTTCTGGAGGGATGAATCTGATGTCATTGTTGGACAGGTCCAGGTAGCGCAGCTTGTTGCACAAAAACAGGTGTGAAGGCAATACTTCGATCTTGTTGTGGCAGAAGTAGAGGCGCTCTAGGCTACCAAGCTTCTTGATATGCTCTGGGATATACATGATACTGTTGTACCACAGTTTGAGGCAAGTGAGCTTTCGAAGATGTTGGAAGCTGATTATCTCTTCTATTGATCGCAGGTTATTCTCTTTCAGGTCGAGCTCTTGCAGGTTCGTTAGGCTGAAGATTGCATGTGGGATGCGTTCCAGATCACAACGTACTAGCTCCAGCTCAATCAGGTTGGTCATCTTTTTCAAGTTGTTGAGCATTACTAGCTTAGTGCCATCATTGTGAAAGTATAGCCGAAGCAGATGGCTGGAAACATCAACTATAGACTGGGGTATCTTGGTCAAATTACTCTTGAGGGAGAGCGTTTTCAAACACTTCATGTCCCGCAGCGACTCAAGAACTATGTTTTTGGAGGCGTCAGGGCACAGAGACCCGGTGAGATAGAGCTCCTCTAAGTTGCGCAGGCCGTACATCCAGTTTGGAAGTTCCCTGTTATCATCGAATTTAACACGAAGCACTTTCAGGTTCTCTTTGAGGAAGGAGGTAGCTGTTGTGTGCAACTTTAAAGAACATTGGTAAAGAGACAGCTCCTGAAGGTTCTCCAGCTGAGAGATTGAGGCAAGGATGGTGACATTGTTGATGATCTCTAGCTTGAGTGACTGCAGCTCTGTCAACTCAAAGACAGTGTCAGGTAACCCCGGGAGCATGAACAGCTGGAGTTCAAGTCTGTTGTTGCTGTTAGTCTGCAGTCTCTGACGCAGTTTCTCCGCGGTCCACTCATGATTGAGGTTGAGCTGTTTTAGTTTGTTCTCACTGACCTCGGATAGAAAAACTGCAAATCGCTTAGAATACAGAGGGTCATATTGATCAATCATGTGTAGCATGAAGGCAAAGTCGTTCTTGACGTCTGGGATGTCATTGATGCCCGTTTCCTGACGCACATACTCAAAAGAGTATTCTTTCAGTGAGCGGTAAAACAGCCAGTAAGATGTGTAAAGGCTTGTTAATCCATAGACAGCCACTAAACACAGGTAACAGTAGGAAAGCTTAGAAAACAGATGAGCCATTGTGTGATTACATTCAAAGTTTGTGTAGCCTGTCATGTCCTGGATCTCAACTACACAATGCACTCTATTTCGCACTTTATTCACTAGAGAACTATTGTAGGCAATGATCAGGAGGAATTTGAATACCTTGAACACTGTCTGCCGTACGTACATAAGATAAAGGATATCTCCTTCCTCAACATGCAAACGGAACTTCTTCACCTTTTCAAAAAGAGCTTTTGCTTGTTCACCCTCTTTTTTATCAAGAACACTCGCTGATGGCTTGTCAACCACAATCTTTTCGGGGATCGACCTGAGGGACTGTGTCTTCTCCAAGCTTCCTTCACCAGGAGACACGGTGATGTTGGACCTAAGAGTAATGCTCTTTTTATCCTTTTCTTCAGGATTTTCTCCGGACACCTCCGACAAAGCTCTCGTGGTCCAGGGAGAATCAAAGCACTTGCCAAGCATGGAGATAAAATGCTCTATTTTAGAGCTGGAGCCAGGGAATTTGAACCAGAAGTTGCTACACACCATGAAAATGAGTGTGTGTATGAGAACCAGATAAGGAAAGTACTTGGCATACCAATGCAGAGCCTTCTCGTAACACATCTGATTGATGAAACTGTACTGTTGAAGATCCAGATCGGTCTTCAGGCCGGTCATTTCTCTTGGTGCGGCAGAAATATTGGGTTGCAGGTGTAACAGTGACTTTACTTCCACTTCACTTGTGTTCTCTGGAGGCGGCAAAACTCTCTGAGGAAGGCATATGATTTTATCTTGCATTACCTGAAACAAAACGTAGGAAAAAGTTAAAGATTAGGGTGAAGGTATCATAATGTTAGAATGATCAATCAATTATGATGCTGAGCAGGATCAAGTTTCTTTTTTATCTTCCTTTCATATTTTCCAAAGCAGTTTAATCTGAGACAGCTGATGAAAGAAATAGTGAATACTTGCCTAATCGGACACAGAGACCACTGTAATAGAAACCTTATGTGTAAGCTGAACCTGGCATTAGACACATGATTTTCGAAGCTGGATTTCCCCTTGAGAAAGGCAATTTCTTAACCATGTATAACACAAGCAAAGAAGTCTGACAACACTCCACAGCTGGCTCAGTAGAAGCTTGTTCCCATCTACAAACATGCACTGACTCACTGCCAAGGAATAGCTCTGTAAGTGTGCTAACGGTAAACAGAGTAATATAAACTGTTGCATAAATAAAAGGATTTGAAGTGACCAGGCTTCGGAGCAGATCAAATGTTACTGGTTTCCTCTCTAACCTGATTTCGATAAATAACATGTTTACTGAGTGCTAGTTATCATACTAAATATTGGCCAAAAGCTTGCAATAGTAAACAACATGAAAAACAGATGCTTTACTCTGCAATGTAATAACAGGAAATGGGCACATTGATTCAATAGTGGCAGGGCTGTAGGGGAGGCATATTGTGCACTCTTTACAGTACAGCGGCAAATAATCTGAAACTATTATGTATCTGCAAGCAAACTACTCAGAACATTATTACTATGGTAAGGCTATGCTGTTGTGCTGCAGGACATCACAGACTGAAATGAAAAGTCTGCCGTGGTCTGTATACAGAGGATTATACAGGCTCAGTCTCTCTCTGTTTTTCTCCTTCTCACGTTTAACGCAGGGAATATCGTGTGAGGCAATGAAGTAATTACACAAAATAGCATGTTGATAAAGTTCTGACTTGGGAAGTAAGCTTGGCTACATAAATAATGATCCGCTTCATTTACAAACTATTAGATTATGTCCAAACACTGTTATAGCGAGACTGGGAAACAATAGCTGCTCCCAGCCTGATAAATATCCTGTGAACAGTTGTTTTGAAGAATGTTTTGGTATCATTTCCAGTATTTGCACAACATAGTATTGCAGCAGCCAAACAAAATGCTCCTATTTTCCCCACTGAGAGAGAAGTTAAGTGCCAGGCCACAAGACTTTGGAATCTCATGTTTACTAAAAGGGGCTGGGTGGGAAAATGTTTCCACTGAAGCTGAATGCTTCCTTTGCTGCACACAGGCCAGGTTGTAAGATAATGAGTGTCTTTGAGCTGGTGCCAGTGCATGAGACACAGCAGTAATGTTCTATAATGGTCTTTTAGAGTGCCTAAACATGAATACAATAACTGTTGATGTAATGAAAATTAGAACAATTCATTTTTTCTCGTACACATGTTGCAGTTTGAACTAGATTAGCGTGCATTAGCTTAATTTCTCCCAGGCTTTTGAAGAGATGATTACTGTTGAAAAGAGTAAACACAAGCAGCACAAGTCATTACAAAACATTATGCTTACAGTGTGTTCTCTTAAGAAGAAACATCATGGTGAGGCACGGTTACTGACCTGAAGAGTGCATCCAAACACGCCAATCATGAGCATGACTACGGACAGGTAGTCAGTGAACACATCCCACCACGGCTTCAGGACTCTGAACGCTGGCTGCTGTTCAGAGAACTGCCGGAATTCCATCACAGGAATCATGATGCCTGTGAACAAAAGAGTGGAACGTTAGAGCCACCTCACAAATAGTTTTGGCGATAGGGAGGTGAAACATTACAATATTTAGTAGGCACTAGAAACTATTTTTATTCAGTTCCAGTCACAACAATATACGTTTTACCTTACATTCATGTCTCCCTTAAGATTAATTGTAAATAATTTGTTCAAACCTGAACTGTCAATATATCGCGACTTTTATTTTAGCTCAAATCATTTGTTTGTCTTTAGTGCTAATTAGCTAACCTTAGCATGATAGCAAGATAAACTTTGACCCTGGTAAACATTACACCGTCGAAGCATTAGCATTTTAGCACTGTCATTGTGAGCATTTTAGCATACTATTAGCGTTTGGATAAAGCTTTTTTATAAAAGTCACCCATATAAATTATATTAATACATAAATGTGTGCATTAATAAGTGTGTGGCAACTTTAAATGACGATTGCTAGCTATTTCTTCCCCTTTTTGGATAAAGATTAGATTATTTATTGTCCTTTCACATAGTAAAACGAAATGAGGTTAGGTGGAGTCCCAACTGCCAAAGCCAGCCTTTAGATTGGCTCTTCAGAAAACCACAGGGGACGTTACGGAGACCAACAGTAGTCCTATGGGAAATATGATCCTTAACCTGCAATGAAAGGAGCCATTGCATAGACATAGCATAGTGGGTGAAGCAGGGGCCTTTCTCAGCTTCAATGTGAACTCTGTTTCAAATTGTTAGCACAACAACATAATTAACTAACAAGGTGACCAGGGTTAACATACCTGAGAAACATTAAGCAGCTAGCATAGATGCAGCCTTTTCTTGAAGTTCAACTCAAAACCCAAATAGTCCTCCTTTCCCAGAACCTTGAGGTTTCACACCTTGTCTAATTTGGCATTAACTCAGTGGGAAACACAGACCACTAAATACATGTTTTAATTAATCTGATGAGTCCCTCTCTAATGGAGCTCCAACATTATACAGAAATACATTAAAAAGTCATTATTTAAAAGTGAGTGCACACAGAATAGTAAACTATGATTAATTTGGTAAAACTTGTGTTTTTAGAGATGATCTTCATAGTCCAAGAAGCCCACGTGTTTGTTAAGTGGCTTTAATGAACACAACGACAAAACTGAATTACACCGGATCTCCTTTTACTCCCAGCATGCTCTTCAAGCTTTTAATCCCTAAAGAGTATTGAAACACTTGTCTTTGTTAACAGATGTAGCAGGATAGAGAGTGGTTATCCCTGCTGCAGCCTCCTGCTCACATGACTGTGCTCACCTTCTGTAAAGTGCTTACTACAGCAGCCAGTGTCCTATTTAGTAGGTTGGCTGCAGTGTCATTCAAACTTTAACAGGTGTAGGCGATGACAAGTCTGTATAAGCACTGATGTTTGTAGTTAGCAAAGTGCATTAAACGGCCTGCTGGAAAAAATGTAAACAAACATGTCCCGTATGTGTCTAAAAGTTTAAGCAGGTATTATGAATAAGCTACAATGAGCCAGAGAATAAATAACAGTGTTTTATCATCTGCAGCTCCAAGGAGCCACAGAGTCAGGTGCTGTCAATACACTCAAACTGTGGTTCATTATTCATTTAGCTGGAAGGTAACTTTGAGTATGTTGCAGTGTTTCCCACAGATCTGAAATATACTTGGGGGGGTGGTGGTAGCGGGGGGGTTGAGGTGACGTGCCTTTGTGACGTGCAACAACATTAACATTAACCTTTCTGTTGGTCGCTTGTTAGCAGACCCTTCACGCCATGGCAGAGCGAACAGGTACATGGGTTACTATTTTAAAATGAATTTAGGAACCTATCCGTGTGATTTTAAGTGGGGGTGGACCTCAAACCTTCTAGGGGGGTCCGGGGGCATGCTCCCCCGGTAAGATTATTTTGGAGTTAAATGCATCAATCTGGTACACTTTGAGGGGGGAAATAAAGAGACTAGATCTATGGAAACACCTATATGAAACAGAACTGTATACATTTCAATAATCATTAAATCATGGCCATAACCAATAACATACCATTTCCAATATGAAAAACACTGAAACTTGTTTATTTATTTATTTATTTTTGGTTCATTTATAGTTGTGAGTGTGTCTGGGCTCCTGAATCAGCCTCTCCTGTCTCCCTCTCTCCTCTCCCCCCTGCTCCTCTCCTCCCTTCTTCTCTTTGAGGCAGCAGCAAGGACTAGTTTTAGCTCTCTTTTTTTATTCATGCATATTTTACTAATCACTCCCCCCTCAAATGGAAATATGTGTTTACATAAATGGTGACCAAACCGTTTGAGACCCACTGAGAACTTAGACTAAGTTAACTATCTAAACACTCAGAGAGTCCTTTACCTCGCCTGAGCTGAGGTTATCCCGAGCTTGAATGACACACAGAGACCAATCAAGGGCTTTAATTTATGATCTGTATGACAGTGGCCATGTTGGCAGGCCACATCATGTGGACAGCCAGTCACCCTGTGTGAGGCAGGCCACTTAACAGGCCAGGCCATCGAGAAACCCCCCGGTCTTCCCGATGGTCAGTCCGGGACTGGGTACAGGAGGCGTAGAGCGAGGGATCATTGTCCACAAGTTAATCGATCACAGATGGTGTTGTGGTCGCGGACGAATTAAAAAAATAATAATAATACAAAATCAAAATAAATAAATGGGTCGCGAAATATACTTGGGCGGACGTTAATATACCTGGGCGGCCCGCCAAAGTAAAGTCTATGTGTGGGAAACCCTGTGTTGCTGAAAGCATTGGGGCTTTATAGAGAGTTTATATAATTGATACTTCAATAAAGGTTTTCACACAAAATATTTGATTGATTCTTCCATCTCACCATCATAAACAACAGGAAGGCTGGAGAGTGGATGTTGTTTACACTGAACTGTCTGCTGATAGTTATGGGTGAGTTCAGGCATAATACAAGAACCATTTATCTCACTTATGGTATGTAGCTGTGCTGATGTTATGAGCCAATGTTTGAGATATCTATCATAATGGAATTTAGTTTTTTGAACATTGAAAAATGTGTATTCAATAAAACAAACATCCAACAGCAACACTGACATTCAGTCACAATGATATCTTGTTGCTTGTGTTATACACAGAGCTCGCTGTGAACGGATTTCAATGGAACTACTTTTGGTCCCTGTGAATCTGAATCTATGTTAACCCAGTTTGTAAAGTCTAAACAAGTGCAATTACTAGTATTTTACTTAAGATCAATGTTGAGGCACTTTCATTTGAGTATTTTTACTTTTTTTGAACCTCGTGCTCCACAACATTGCAAAAATGTGATTTTAGATCCATTAAATGTTTTTGGCAGCTTTAGTTGCAAGTGAGTTACTTGAACACATTTTTTTTTAATATACAGAATAATAATATCGGGTTCCCAACCTTTTTCAGTGTGGACTATTTTTCTTTTTACAATTTCCTGACCTCCTAGTCACACTGAATAATGAAAGGTTGTGATGACGGACTGACTATTGTAGACTAATGACCTACATTATTTCAAAATCTGTATATTTATGCTAGGGGAGTGACAGATTAATAAGGGTAAACTGCAGCAAAGAATGAGAGGTGAACTTTATTAAAGCCAATCATAACCTACAGAGTTAAACTAATAACGCTCAGCTCTTTTTTTGCAGGAATCACAGATCAGCAGAGGTAAAGAAATTCCGACTTGTAGTTACACTCCAAACACTCAACATTTCCCATCATGCAACTCTATAGCCTATTTCATTAGATCCTCTATGCCTCCAACTCCACATCAAAACTTTGTAATGCAGGCTTTAAAGCCCACACAGATACATCCCTAGTGACATTATCCATATCAAATAGGTGAAGTCCTCCTTTAGGGGTCAGATACAAATTCCAAAGACTTAATAGAGATGCAGGAATGAGTCATAAAAGCTGAAATGAGTCAGCATCTTAGCACAACACAACGGGTAACGTCGTCTTGTAGTGAATGGTTTTTTGAACGGATTAGATACCTGAAAAAAAGTTGGAGAGGAACACAAGCTAAAGATAATTTAACGTTTTGTTTTACAACATAAACTACGTCAGTAAACACTCTATTGGGAATGACTGGTTTCACAGGGACTAGAAAGGGTGTCCTAACACGCGTCTAAATGAGACTATAAAACGTCATCATGTCAAACATTAGCCGCCTTTAGCTTAGCGATGGTGATGCGAAGTCATGTGACCACGATGTAGTTTGTTCATAAACTAATGTTAGCTTTTTTATTCTGGCTATTGCATTTACGCTTCAATGACTATGAAAGTGGCATCAGTAGAGATATATGCTGTTCAAAACGTGTCATAAACTTGTGTTAGCCACAGATCTTATTTCCGCAAGGTTCCCACATCCAATGGAACATTCCCTAGCTTTTTGTCTAACTCCCAGGTCAGCTTACAAAAACATGTCATTACTGTAACACTCTATTCCTAAACGTAGGCTAAATCAAATACGTATGTGTCTATGAGTGGAAAGTGTGGAAAACAGATGACTGTATGATACCTTTAAAGTTGTAATAACTGGGTGGAGTCATGGAAAAAGAAAAAAAGGGCAGAGAGAATAGATGCTTTGGGTCAGTGTGTGAAGCCTGTGTTTAGCATTAGTCCTCAGGAGAGTTCCTGTCTTTCCCCTGGATGAGTCAGCCATTGAGTGAGCTGACCAGGCCCTCCTATCCTTGTCCCTTCCTGACAGGAAATGTGTCTGAATCCCAGATCTCCAAAAACAGACATGTTTAGAAACACACCCAGCCCCAGGCAAACAAAAAGTCCTGTCTCGTTAAGAATGTGGAAAAAAAAAAAACATCTTGGCAGTTATTAATGAGGCACACTTTTTCTAAGTTAAAACGGAAGCTCCTGAAAAAGTGCAAATACAGTCAGAGGAGCTGTGATTCATCCTGAGGTCAGCACTAACCAGCTATAACCGTTAGAATATGAAGGACATGTTAAAGAGAGAGTTGATCTCGCCTTTAAGGCTGTGAACTAATGCGCAGTCACACCGTCCGTGTACCCCAGGTAAACTATCGGAATGCGGGTCGCAGTGTAAATAAGTGACGCTCCGCAGATAGTCCACACACCGGACCGTGTCATGGCTACATCGCAGCAGTGTCGGTGCTTTACCTGGCTGTAGAGGAGAGCTGGAGCTGAGGATGTGAGCGGTGTTTTAGGCGGTGGTGATGTGTCGGATCATGGTGTGCGCGGTGCGGTCCCCTCTCTCTGCCCGCAGACCTTCCTGGATCCTCGGCAGCCCGACAGTCCTGTCAGACCGAGAGAGGCGGGGCCTCAGGAAGACCGGCTGAGACTGGGGGTGTTTCTCAATGTCGAGGAAGGCTGCTCCAGAGCCATTAGGCTTGTTTGAGATGAGCTGAGGCTCGCCTCGAAAGTAGACGAGAATAGCTGATTGCAGCCGGGGGAGGTCTCAAAAAGCTTGAGTCGGAGCTCGGAGTCGGCTTGACTTGGTTTGCATTTATAAAGAATCCACACATGTGTTTAATCGTTAATGTCAGATATGTACTAAGTAAATACATGTGTTCCTGCTCAAGATCAGATTCAACTTTATTGTTATTGCACAGATTACAGTACTGAGACAACGAAATGCAGTTTAGCTTCTAACCAGGAGTGCAAAAAGCAGTAAAGTGAAAAGTAATGTACACAATCTAGAATAAAATATAGAATTAATTGAATCATGAATAAACAGTGAGGAATATGAATACACTAGATCAGTGGTTCCCGAACTTTTTGTGCCCAAGGCACACCAAAGGACAAGTAAAAATCTCAAGGCACACCTATTGTGCAAAATAGCCCTTATAACACGTGTTATCACTCATATCATGTAAAATATCTGTAAATGTGCATAATTATTTACTAATGCCAAATAAAATGTGACAAAGACAATTATATTACTCATGAAATATTTATTAACGAAATATTTCAGAAATTAATTTGAAACTTTATCAAATTATAGGCTTCATCAAAGCAGCAACACACTCATTTAAACCAGACAGGTCACAACATTAAAAATGAGGCAAAGGAAACTCAGCAGAAATTCAGCACAGAGAACTGTCAATGCAAGGAAGCTGCATTGTCCATGGTCCTGAACTACAAATTATAAATGTAACATTTCAGCAATCAGCATTGAAACATGTGCTATTGTAAATATTTTGCCGATTTACAAATTAGTGAGATACACAGGGCCGCCCCTGGCCAACTTGGGGCCCCAAGCGACATTGTGAGATGAGGCCCCCCCAACCGACAGGAGTGAAAAAAAATGTTTTTGGAAACAAAGTAGGCTACTTTGCAAATATAATTCCTGTTTATTATTATTATCAACACTTTTTTATGCAGTGAGGTAAATGGTAAATGTAAATGTCGTTCAGTATGCGTTTACAGGTGAATACGTCTGCATTTCCTGCCAAATACTAGCCTCAAAAAGATTAAAATATAATTAATGCAAATAAACAACTTCTACTAATAATAATAATCATAATCAATTCAATAATATAAATACTATATTGTTTTATCATAATATAGTTGTAATATAGTCAAGACAAAACATGCTTATGACATGCTCAAAAACTGATATTTCTTAAATCTGTATTCAAATGTACAGTAGTTCCCTCTGTCAGCAATGTATCAACAACTACACACACTTCAGTATTTCTCTGTGTTGTGGTTGACATGATGATGACTGTTAGGAGTTAAGGGGAGAGGCTGAGCATCACCATGAAATGTGCAAATTGACATCAAAATGAATATAAGGGGGGAACATGCTCCATGTTTTTTAGGCTGTAAACTTTAACTGTTATGTAAGCCAAGTAGACAGACAGTGTATCACTCTTCCTCCTGTACATTAGCAGATAAAAGGCATAACATACTTGAATGAATGGTAAATAAAGAATGCTGGAAATAACTGCATCTCCATTAGTATATGCTCTGCAGAGACTGCCTTCTTCATGTCGTGAATTGCAGCTGATGTTTTAATATGGCAAATGGCAATTTGACTTATACAACATTCGCAAGTTGTACATTTGACTCATACAATAACCCACCTTCGAGTGATGCTCTAGTTTCTTCATGGTTTGTTTTTTGCGCCGGACTGAAACTGTCTTTTCACCGACATCTCTTCACCTGCACTAGTGGCCGTATCAGAGTTGTGATTGGTCAGATGTCGATTCATTGCAACGGTGTCGGGTTACAGACGTGCTCCCCTTGTCACCTCTCACTCTCGCGTGTCAGCCGGGGGTGCGGAGAACTGCGCACAGCAGCTGAGGCCCTCTGGGCGGGGCCCCCTGCGCAAGGAGGGGCCCCATGCAGCCTGCGTGATTGGCCTGTAGGGAGGGGCGGCCCTGGAGATACATGTGCCTGTCGGGGCGCGCAGAATTTTTTTATTATTACATGTCACTTGTTAGACGCTTTTATCCAAAGCGACTTACATACTCAATACTCAATACTGTGGACAATCCCCACAGGAGCAATTTGGGGACAACATGCTGACTGCAGTGGGGTTTGAACCTGTGACCTCCTGATCCGAATACCAACTCACAACCCACTGCACCACACGCCTCGCCTTTATCCTTGGTGGCACTGAGGAGAGGGCCACTCGCAAGTCCTGTTCAACAGAGAGCCGTGACCTCCTGTTGTTCTTCATGTAAATCATAGTAGAGAACGCCAACTCCAGAGATGGGGTCGTTACTAAAAAAATTTAATATATTACATTACTTCGTTACTATCTACATAAAGTAACTCGTTACTTTACTCGTTACTTTACTCGAGCACATACAAACTGCGCATGCGTGAGTGGCAATAACTTTCCTTACCAGCAGGCGGCGGTAGTGTGTATTTGTCATTCAAAACAGGCAACAACCGGAAGACAGAGAAGAAGAACAGACTACGTGATATAAACAAACAACAAATAGCGTGTGCGGTAGCTTCACCTTAGCATGTGTTCTTTGCAGGTGTTTGTTGAGGTTTGACGTGGTGTTTCCAGCAGTGGATAACAGCTTCTGGCCTGGACACAGTTTGCACCTCACCGTCACATTCCTGTCTATTCTTCGGACGAACTCAAAGTAATGGGCCACCCCTTGAAAGTTATCGCTGACTCAGCCATGTTTATGCAGCACTGCACTTGGAGATGTGGACGCACAAGTCGCGCAGATTACGTACATATAAACCTACAAAGTACTGAAAATAATTATTTTTGTGTAGTTGTATATTGCAATAATAACGTATGGTTGTCACAAAATCCAACGGCACACCCGGACTTGCCTCACGGCACACCAGTGTGCCGCGGCACACCGTTTGGGAACCACTGCACTAGATATACACAGCAGCCTGTGAGCAGTATGAACAGTATTAACAGTGTGTATAAATATGCTAAGATATATAAAGTATGAAAACGGTAAGCAGTGCAAGTATAGTATAAAATATATAGATATGAATTTCATGATGATAAACATTGTGGAACAATGATGAAAAATGTGAATGGATCGAGCATCGAGGAGGCTCTCTGGAGGAGCTATAACTGCAGGATACACTGATGTACTGACTTATCTCAACTAGGGCTGTACCCGAATATTCGACTATTCTAATATTCGTTCGTTGGCCAACTATTCGGGTTTCAATTTCATTATTCGGATATTCGTTTTTTTATTTTTTTCCAAAACAATACATTTTTTTCCTAAATGTATGCTATCAATAAAGGTGAATTGCCATATTCTTATACTATATTTATACTTTTGAATTGCACTGTTAAAATGCGGAAATATATACAATCTCAGCCTGTGCTCCTGACATCGCGTTCACTCACAGTCACGAACGCAAACGGCACGCTTCACCTCGTTTCACACACCTGAACACAAAATGCCAAAGACTTCAGCTGTGTGGGACCATTTTAAATTGGACGACGGTAAGAAGAAGGCAGTGTGCCAAATATGCGACAAGAACGGTGTCACAACAACTCTGAAAAGTCACCGGATGCTGTAAGTACTAGCCTAGCTTAGCTTAGCTGTTGTCAAGTTGCCATGATGAAGCTGCTTTATCCGCCGTTTAAACAGTAACGTCACACATGATAAATATCGTGCACTTACCTTGCTTGGAAAATAGTTGCAAGCAAGCAACCGAATTGTTTTTTTATATTAGTTTTTAAATTGTATCCAAATAGTGAAAATAATAGGAGCAATGTGGGAACATCTGGGGCTAAGGCAATTATTGGCATACAGTTCGTTCATTTATTTTTCGTTCTTCATTTATTTAAATACTGTTTACTGTATCGGTAACAAGTATTACACTGTTAGGCCTACTGTTACGGCTATGTTATTAAAAGTATTGTTGTTATAACAGAAATATGTGTTTTGTATCTTCAGGTTGTAAAACGTTATAGACGGAATTTGGAACCAGATTTGGTCCCCGGGCGCTGCACTGCGGCTGGGTTAAATGCAGAGGACACATTTAGTTTTAATGTATGCGAGTACTGAGACAATAAATACATATAAATCGTAATAGTATTCTCTTTCTGCGCCTCTGCTTAACAGCGTGTTGTCAGGTGTCTCGGAGCGTATTATGAAAAAAATGTGGGAAAACATTTTTTTATTAAATAAAAAAAATTCTCTCCGCACCGAATATTCGCTGCTGATTACTACCGAATATCCGGAGCCCGAAAAATGGTATTCGGGACAGCCCTAATCTCAACCAATGACAGCTCTGCAAACTGCATCCCCTGGATATGAATGGAAGTGGCGACGTAAAACTGACACAAAGCAACAACAAACTTTTGTGGAGCCAATTGGAGAGTTTCATCAGCAGCACGCGGTAAAAACCACCAATGAGCGCTCAGCTCGATATACGAGTCGTTTCCCATCAAGCATTTAGCTTTTGCAGCTCGTGGAGAGAAACTGCTCCGCCTCGCTCTCAAGGCTGCCGGCGTCCTCCAGAGCAAGTCGGACAAAATGACTAACTATCATGCAACGCACTAGCAAGACGGCGGTCGCAATTACGCAGGTCTGCGTCGGTCTCGCTCATCTCAAAGGAGCCTTCTATTTCAAGCATACTACGTCATCGAGTGCCGCCGAAGGACTGTTCCAATGTCCAGCATACTTGGAATTCTACCGAGGCCGGCGTACTTCGTAGCTGCACATGTGTGGACCATGGATGTATAATAAGAACTGGGAGCGTTCTCTCCATTCATTCTAGTGTGGGAGGCGGGGTCTCGTTCTTTCCTATGAGAGCTGCTCATTGGCGCATGAAGTGAAAATGGCCCAACTTTTGAGAGAGCGAAACGTCACAGATTACCCATCATGCCTGGCTGCCAGAGCAGAAGAACCCATATGTGCGCTCAAAGAGCATGCGCCCCTTAAGCCCCGCCCACCGAGCTCCCACTCTCGCCTCACTAGAATGAATGGAGAGAGAAAATAAATCTAGATTCGGCTTTTAGTGCATTTTACAACTTTAAGGACCGAATTATTCTAATAAGGGCTATAACATAGTTAATACTGGTAGTTTATTTAGTTAAAAGAAAATTACCCACCGATTTATGTTAATCAATGGGAAAAAGTTGTTTTGGGCCGGGTGACGTCACGGACTGATACGGAAGTTGCAGTACCGCCGTTTGGACACTGTGGGTGTTTCTCAATGTTGAGGACGCTTGCTTGGTAGCACATGTACCTCCGAGTCATTTGCTTCAGAAGCGAGGCAAGAATCCTTCCTAGCCTCGGAAAACGAAGAATTGTGGAACAGGCTAACAGGTGTGCAGGTGTGCGTCATATGCGAGGCCCCGCCTTAAATGGAGCGCGATTTCCACCAAAGATTTGGAAATTGGTCCGTGTGCAAAGCATTGTGGGGATTTTAAGACCGCAGAGTCTACACATGTGCAGCCTTGAAATTTCTTGCTACGGCCTCGGTAGAATTCAATTAAGCTGGATATTGGAACAGTCCTTCGGTGGCACCCGATGACGTAGTATGCTTTAGTGGCTCTGGAGCAGCCTTCCTCGACATTGAGAAACACCCCGTGTCTCAATTCAGGGGCTGCACCCTTCGGTGTACACAGCCTGCGCGGTCCACGGAGGACCCAGCCCACGTAGACCGGGTAGGCTGGAGTGAGCGGCCTACGAAATGAGACGGTGGGGTGGACTGGGACAAAAATTCAGCCCTGGCATTTTCTGTCCAGACCAGCCCACTACATTATCAGCGGACACTACATAGAAATCCACTAATCTCGCGGCATCTTCTCTCATGCATACTACAAAGGGGAGTCATAGTCCTTGATAGCAGTTTACAAATAAAGCACTTAACTATGAACTCAAGGACTAAAATGTACAGCTATAGCAATCAATCAATCAATCAATCAATCAATCAATCAATCAATCAATCAATCTTTATTCATTATAGTGTCAAATCACAACAGAAGTTATGTCATGACTAGGGGTGGGACGAGACTAACGGGAAGAACCCTTATGCTACCCTTTCAGTTTTTAGTCTGTGACTGTGAAAACCTTTTGGTGTAAGCCCAGTATTAGTTAAAACCAGACTCGGACAATATAACAAAAAAATATCCTGACAAATAATCTAAATAGAAACATATTACAGACAGTAGCAGCATTAGAGCTGAAACTCACTCACTCAACGGTGACTCAGTCATTATGAAACCATAAATAGAGAATTGGAAAAAAAAAATATATATATATAGCTGTGTGAAAAGTCTAAGACATGGGTTACAGGTCTGAATAGATTATGCATTCTCATATACGTGTATGTGCACAAGTATGTATTGCTCTACTTCCTCGTCCGCAGCAAGCCAGCTCCACTCCTCACCAAATTCGTGACCTGCAAGAAACAGCAAACAGAACTTGTACTCAGTATCTGTGTACTGACAAGTATATGTAGCCATGTAGCCTTTTTGTGACGTAGTGACACTTAGTGAACACATTTATCTGTGATAAAGGATGACTTAAGTCTCAAAAGAGCCCTAAGGCCTACCTGCATAACTGTTAATTGAACTTAAAAGATTTGCAGATGTTTGAAATTAAAACCATCAATATGAAAATCTTCAGCCAGGAAATAATCATAATCAAACCTTTTGTTTCAATCTGAGACAAAACAAGTTGCATAATAAACTCACAAAGTCAAGACGAAGCTCTCAGATATGATGATGACTCAAGCATCATAGAAGAACTTCTAGCAGGTCAGGAAAACCTGTTTGACAGGAGATAATGGTAGCAGAGAATATAAAGAGACATTTATGAATTACCAATTGTCATTTTATCACACATATAGTATGTTTCTTCACATAAACCTTTAAACATACACACATTGCATTCCTCTCACCACATGAAATAAGCTCAGGAACCCAAAAGTGGCCCAGTGAATGATGGAGGAGACAAAGCAGGTCCTCAAAAGGGGACAGAGGGAAAACAACTCCTTAGGCTCTCATATATAGGGGTGGTCAACCTAAAAGAGACATGGAAACATTATTAAGTCTCTCATCACAAATCAAGTATGAATTCATATAACATTATAAGACACATGACATACTCAACAAATCATAGACTTCTCAGTAGCCAAAAAGTGGTGAAGTGGAACAAATCCTTGAAAATGGACGGAGGATGAACAACTCCTCAAGCTCTCACATGTCAAGTGGTCAACCTGAGAGGGAATTTGATACATTATTAAGTCTGAAAAATAAATAAAATGTTTTCCTCTCACCTAGAGTTGAAAACTTTTGGGATGTGCGTTTCTTCCAAACTTTTTTAAAATGATGAAGTATGAATTTATACAACATTAAAAAATACATGATAAACTTACCAAATTCTAACAGTGGTCCCAAATGAGAGAACAAGTCCACATATAGAACAGAGGGAGAACGACTCCTCAAATATATCAGAACAACCTGTAAGGGAGAATAATTGATCATTTAGTGTTCATGATCACACCATTAAGGATCAACACATGAGCACAATAACACTTCTGAAAAGCATCATTCAAATGACAAATAATGAATTACTACATCCATAATGTGTAATGTGTGATAATAACAATAATATGAAATATTTCTCGCCTTATCAGTGGAGCAGCTTTTTAAGCAGCTCACTCTTCTCTGCAAGTCTGTCTATCACAGAGTCCAAGGCCATGAGGATGTCTTTCTCTGTGGCCATCAACATAAATGCCTCCAATTTCTCAGATGAGAGGGTGCTTCTGAGTCTGTTTTTAATAAACTTCAAAATTGAAAATGTGCGCTCACAAGCCACCTGTGTGAGGGATAATGTAAGCAGGTATTTATAAGCAAGGCCTAGGACAGGGTATGCATCTGTTAGCATGTTGAAACGGCGAAGTATCTGGTAGCAGCACAGAGGGCATTCTTTGCAGGAGCAACAGCTTATGGGAGTTATCTCAACCTCTTCTGTGTTGTCCTCCTCCTCACCACCTGATCCATCTTCTACTGTTCTTGCTTTGTACTCTGCCAATGGGGATGCCTTCAGCCTGTTCCACTGGAGTGCAAAGCTTTTCAACTCGGCCTGCAGATTTTCCTTGGTTGCCCTGCTGTCAAATCCTTGCAAGCACTTGCTTAAGTCTTGAAGGGCAGACTGGGGAAGAGCACTGGTGCAGAGCTGAGGGAAGTTTCTGGGATCCAGACATGCCAAGTCAGCATATAGATTGCCGTGTGTTAAAAAGCGCCTATGAATGGCTTCAATTGCTGTGTCCATGATCCGGTTATGCACATTCACCTCATAGGATTTTTCTGCATCATCCAGGGTGTCATCCTGAGCCATCTCTCCAGGCAAGACTTTCTTCATCCTCCTCCTCTTTTGTGGCAGTGTGGCCTCCACTTCAATGTCCGTGTCATCTCTCTCTTGGATTTCTGTGTTTGTCCAGTTGACAAATGTGTCTGCTGCTTTTTTTACAGATTCAAAATCTCTTCCCAAGCTTTTCAGCGTATCCTGTGTCGATGCCACCATTCTGTGAGCAGAGGATGTCCAATCCTGCCGTCTGAAGTAGGGATCGACCGATATGGCTTTTTCAAGGCCGATACCGATTATTAGTAATCAAGGAGACCGATAACCGATATTTGGAACCGATATACATTTGCAGTAAAGTCAGAAAATCTTGGTGTCAAAATGTAGAATAACACAAACTCCAACACAACTTATTTGAAATGAATTTAAGCATATATTATGTTTAATGAACTTTTAAACATCTTACAACTGGTTTCCTCTCTGTGCCCTTTTCTTTAGTGCAGCCATCTGCAATGAGTTAGAGAGACAAGAAGTGGGGCTGCAGGCTGACATGCTTAACTAACAATAATGCTTAATTTATTATATCTGTCTATCTAGCATAAAATCCCAATATAAGCTGCTAGCAACTGCAAAACACTAGTGCTAGCTAATGTTTTGCAAACTATTAAAAGTGAGGCTATTACAGTAGACCTAACGTTAGTCTAGTAGCCTCACTTCTAATATGTTGCTAAACATTTGCTAGATACATGTTGGCTAGCTAATGAGCTTCACATATCAACCTGAAAACTGCGAGGCTCCACTCGCAGCCCCTCCCCCCCCCCTCCGCACCAGTTACTCCGCTGCACGCACCCCCAACTCTGACTGACTTCCCGCGTCCCTGTGTAACTGGGAAACTGATAGAATTGGATCATGACAAAAAAAAGGCCGATACCGATAATCGGTCAAATGCGGAATATCGGCCCCGATTATCGGTCGACCCCTAGTCTGAAGGTATTTAGACAATGGAGAGGTATGTTCAAATATGCGGAGGAAGATTTGAGCCGTCAAGATCGTCTCATACTTGAGCAATGACTCTGCATATCCTCTGGCCATGACACGGATACATGGTTTCACTGTTGCCTGTTTCTGTATAGCTGATAATGTCAGCAGCACATCAACGTACAGACCATCTTCGGGTTTTCCAAAGGAGCCAAACACCTTCTTCAGGGCCTCATGCTTGGTCCACCAGCGTGTCTCGCCAATAGGAGCAAGGCGTCTACGTCTCTTGTTTCGGCCTGACTCTTCCCACACATTCATCCTTTTATATGACTCTTTGATGAATACCGCAACGCCATTGAGGAGCGCAAACAGGGACCCACTCTCAATAACAATCTGGGTTGTGTTTGCAAGCACCAGATTTAGTACATGTGCGTAGCACCATACATGCACCTGGTTTGGAGATTGTGCAGACAACAGTGAGGAGAATCCTTTGTATTTTCCTTGCATGTTTGATGCCCCATCAGTCACATTTCCAATGCACATGGTCTTGCTGAGGCCCATTTTGTCCAGAACCTCTGACAGCATGTTGACAAAGGACTGTCCAGTGGATGAACTGCACTTCAGCACTGCAACAAGCCTCTCATGAACAACATCAGTAACATACCTCATAATTATAGAGCATTGATCCTGAGAGGTGATGTCCTGCGTTGTGTCCAGCTGCACTGAAAACATTCCTGCTTTCTTGATATCACTGGAGATGTTTTCTTGAATCAGATGGTGAATTGCATCGATCGCTGAGTTGACTGAGGGAGCCTCTGCCTCTCGTGCCACCAGACAAATGCAACTTTTTGTTGTTCTCAATGCAGCTGTCCAGGTGCTCTTTTAAACAGAAATCATACTTCCCCAGTAGAAGTATGAGTTCCAAGAAATTACCATGATCAACTGTGTGGTCTTCCAGAGTATATGCTGCCTCATTTTCTGACCTCCTGTATGCAAGCCCCCTCTTCCCAAGAACCATGATGACATCTATGATGCGCTCCAAAACTTGCCGTCTCTTTCTGACCTGCTCTCTGTGCGCCGACATCTGACTGCCACCAAACACACTGCTGATATCAGCACTGGCGGATTTCAAGAGGTAAGCTTCAGCACAGTTTCTGTGTGCACTGCTTCTCTCCCATGCTCCTCTGTGCGCTGGTGTATATGCCTCCAATCTGACATTCCACTGATGAACAGACTGCTATCAGTTCTCTTACCGAATGCCATGCAGATGAAACAATACAGCATGTGACGCTCTGGACAGTACGTCAGCCACCTTCTACTGGTGCCGTCTCTGCTAGCAGAACACTTTCTTGCAGCACTGGATTGCTACTTTTTTGCTGAGGATGGTAATTTAAAAAATGACATGGAGATTTTTCTGATCAGGTTGTGAAAAAAAATCAGTTATTTGACTGGCACACTCATAGCTCTCAACAGCTGTTTCCCTCTCAGGTGATCCTGTCTTTGGGCTGACATACTCCTCACTCTCTACAGCCTTTTTCCTCTCAGGTGATCCTGTCTTTGGGCTGACACACTCCTCACTCTCTACCACGCCTTTTCCTCTCAGGTGATCCTGTCTTTGGGCTGGACATTCTCTTCACTCTCTAGCAAGCCTTTTCCCTCTCAGGTGATCCTGTCTTTGGGCTGACATACTCCTCACTCTCTACAGCTGTTTCCCTCTCAGGTGACCCTGTCTTTGGGCTGACATACTCCTCACTCTCTACAGCTGTTCCCTCTCAGGTGATCCTGTCTTTGGGCTGACATACTCCTCATCTCTCTAACAGCCTTTTCCCTCTCAGGTGATCCTGTCTTTGGGCTGACATACTCCTCACTCTCTACAGCCTTTTCCCTCTCAGGTGATCCTGTCTTTGTGGCTGACACACTCTTCACTCTCTACAGCCTTTTCCCTCTCAGGTGGTGCAGTCTTTGGGCTGCCTGAATTGGTCTGGCTCTCTCCCTGAACTGACAGCTTGGACTTGCCCTGAAACCTTCTGGGCTGGACATAGGGAAAGCCCACAACACTTGGCTTTGCCATGTTTTCATTATGACACTACTAGTGTTTTCCAATGCAAACAAGTCAGATCTTTGTGACAATACCTGAACAATGCTCAGAGACAGCACTATACACAGCCATTTGAAAACTACAGTATAAAAGTAAACACATTTACAACAGAAATGAAGTTACACACAAATTATGAAATAGTTATCACCTCAGTAAACAATAAATGAATTGAAAGATTACAATAAATTCAATGGCAAATATTGCAAATTAAACTAATTATTTCCTATAGGTTTACTTGTATTTTGTGCTAAAATTCAAAGTATCTCATCTGTATTTACAATACAGCTTGATTCTGCATCTCTACTTACAGCTCGTTGGTCCATGTGAACGTTTACTGTTGCTATGGCAACAAGAGACCGCTGACGTTAGCAGCTCTTAGATAGCCTAGCTAAATCATCTGAACAATAATCCATAATATCACAATTCAGCATATTTAAACAAAATCAACCACAACTACCAACATTCACAGCCCTTCAACTCTGGGCTAATATGTTGTCACAAGTAGGACTATGCAGTTAATTAGGTCACATCACATCTTTTGGACATGTCTCAAAAATATAGCCGAGCCAGCCCCAGGCTAACGTTACTTACCATGTATGCCTCCACTCGCTCGTCTCCCGGTGTCAGTACCAGATATGTTCGGGCTACCAGATATGTTCGGGTGTATTTCCGTCGCATCCGTCATCCGTCATATCCGTCTACTCACCTCCCTCTGCTCCCAGCGCTCTGCTGCCACACACCGGCCGTCTGCGGAACTGCAGCCGGAGGAACTCGGTATAGCTTGTTATGTGTGAACGATCTAGATCCCTCCGCTTCCCCATAATGACCGCGAAAAAAACTAGAGACTCTTTCCAATGAAAGTAGCTAGCCGCAATAGCTCCAAGATTGCTATATCTAGTTTGTAGGTCGCCAAGTTGGCATCATTGACAGTTAGTCTCTTAAAGCCTCTAAAGCTCTGCAACAAAAAAGGATCATTATGAATGTAAATACTATACATGGTAATGCAGCAGGGCAGAGTGCGATGAGGCAGGCAGGGCAGAACCAGATTTATTTCTAAATATTTGTCGATCAATATTAGGCTACACTAATATAAGGCTACTAGTATTATAATATTACTGCAATAATATTCCAGTGGTGGCTGCTTAAGGTTGTTTCTGGCTCGTTTGATCCAAACATTGTCTAAAGCTCAAAATGTATTGTAATAGATGTAAGAATTCTCAAAATGTACAATATGTTTTGATCCAACACAATATTCTGATTCAATCCATATATGTTAGGGTTTTTTTTAAACAACATTTTCACCACAATACATAGACTGCCTTCTCTCCAGCTCACCGCACACAAAGGGGGGGGGGGGGGGGGGGGGCATCTGTATTAACGGGTCAGTCTATAAGCACTCTAACAGCACCATAAATTACATTTAAACAACCACAAAAAAACAATTATTGTTTCCGATATTGATTTAACGAGATGCTGTATAACATGGAAACGGCTTAATTAAAAAAAATAAGCTTCAAAAATGTTTTATGAAGCACACTGGGTACAGCCCTGTAATACATGTGTTCCGTGTGTATATAGTCTTACGCAAGAAACACATAGCATGAACAGACTGCAACAAAACCAGTCTTACAAAACAGACTTCTGGTAAACTGGTGCAGAAGCAAAGCATCTGCCTTAGATGAAGTTCACACAGAACTGTGGAAAAGGGAGAACATCTGTACTTGCTTTCAACGACATGATCAGGCTTATATATCATAAAAGTGTTGGCTAAAGTAACGCAGAATATATATATTTTTTAATTGTAAATAATTAGAAACATTATTTATGTGCACAAGTACACACACATAACAAGCTGTACCGAGTTCCTCCGGCTGCAGTTCCGCAGACGGCCGGTGTGTGGCAGCAGAGCGCTGGGAGCAGAGGGAGGTGAGTAGACGGATATGACGGAAATACACCCGAACATATCTGGTAGCCCGAACATATCTGGTACTGATAACCGGCGCAGCAGCACCTGCTGGGGGTGGTGACCCCCGGCACCAAATAGGTCCGTCAATTTAGAATATTTAGCAGCCTCCACCTCCAGAGACTTCAGCTTTTTAAGTCGCAGTTTTTCAGCGCCACCCGGGCGTTTCTTCCGCTTATTCCATTTTCAGCTCAGCAGCAGCCCGTCCCGCGACTGCCGCCCATGCCATGAAGTCCCGCCCCACCCTGGTTTGTGTTGTGATTGACAGTGCTGTCAGGGCTCTCTGAGCCTGTCAGCCCATGATTGATTGACAATGACAAACAATAGACCAATCATATGTGTCGATGCTGGCAACACACTGCTTGCCCTCTGTAGCCAATTGGGCGGCCCAATTGGAGGGAATTTAGAGAAAAAAAGAAAAGAAAAAAAACAGACAGGACCGGCCCACATTGGGTCAACAGCCCACCGGGACGATGCCCGGTATGCCAGATGGCCAGTCCACCCCTGGGTCTAGCCTACGGAGCGCTTCACATTTACATCACGTGATAAGCGCTGTTCGGTTGCGCTGCTCCAGCAGCCTGCTGGCAAATTAGCTTACAAGCTAACTATTTATATTCTCCTTCTTCCCATAAACCAGCCCAGATGATGTCCCACTGACACCAGGTCAGCACCTCCAGGTCCAGCAGCACCGTGACCCCCCGCTCTGCTGAAATACACAATTAAACATTTTCTATGACCTATTTTTTGTATAAATAAAATTAAACTGAAGACAGTTTAATGACCTAAAGATATACTATTATTCCACTGCGTATGTACACATGTTGTAAATAATGGTTAAAACCTCAGTAAATGAAATAAACAACGTGTTTAACAATTACAATGTAATATTGTATTTTCATCTAATCACAAAGTAGAGGTAAGAATATATCCATCCTCTCTCTGCAGCTTCATGTCTTCTATGATTATAACTTTCATCATTGAGACAGAGGATATCACTCATGTACTTTAACATCACCAGCAGTAACACAAATATGAGCAAAAGTGTGTTTATGGAGTTGTTTATTTGTATTGTATGTGCAGCAAGTATATAGAAGCAGCTGTTTGGGGAATCAGACAGACTCAAGCTATAATCGTTAAATATCTATTAAAAGAAAGGACACATACAACATCAAATTCTGAAACTAAGACACAAGTCTGTAGGACGGCAGTAAGCAGAGGTCTGGGTGGAGGATGTTCCTGATCGCCGTTTTGCTTTCTCTAGCACCTCGGGTGTCCAGGTGGATGGCAGCCCTGTCCTGATGATCCGCTGTGCACACACAGATTAGGGGTCCTTCTCCAGCAGATCCATTTCTCCAGAATTGTCCGAATTACAGAGAAAAACAAGAGAAAAATAAAAAAGTCAATTAATCACATTAAACACAGGGTTGCAAAAATATTAGCAACATTGCTGCTACAACCCGCTGCTGCAGATACACGCTTTACAACATCAGGAGGATACGTCCCCAGCTGACCCAGAAAGCGACACAGGGTCTGGTCCAGGCTCTCGTCATCTCACGCCTAGACTACTGCAACTCCCTCCTGGCTGGTCTACCTGCATGTGCCATCCGACCTCTGCAGCTCATCCAGAATGCAGCGGCTCGCCTGGTCTTCAACCTTCCTAAATTCTCCCACACCACTCCGCTCCTCCGCTCCCTTCACTGGCTTCCGGTAACTGCTAGAATCCACTTCAAGACAATGGTACTTGCGTACCATGCTGCGAATGGATCTGGCCCTTCCTACATCCAGGACATGGTTAAACCGTACACCCCAGCACGTGCACTCCGCTCTGCATCAACAAAACGGCTCGCTGCACCCTCGCTGCGAGGGGGACCCAAGTTCCCATCAGCAAAAACACGTGGGTTTGCTATCCTGGCTCCAAGATGGTGGAATGAGCTCCCCATTGACATCAGGACAGCAGAAAGCTTACACACCTTCCGGCGCAGACTGAAAACTCATCTCTTTCGACTCCACTTCGAGCGATAGAACTATTAACAAAGCACTTATATACTAATAAAGGGCTGGCTTATCTAAAGCCAGTTGAGTAGCACTTGAAATGTTTTTGCTCTATGAAACCTGATGTACTTATATGATTCTGTTTTCTTCAAGTTTGTATTTTGTTGGTCGAACGCACTTATTGTAAGTCGCTTTGGATAAAAGCGTCAGCTAAATGCAATGTAATGTAATGTATTATTGCAAAATGTAACTCTCAGCATTTCAGACAAACAATCCCTAAAGGATTATTTCAAATGATGTAGGCTACTGTTTTTTTTTTTTTTTTAAACTAAAGAGATTAAATGACAGTCACACTTGCATCCCTTTGACAGCACAAACTAACATCAAGCAAAAGGCTGCTGTCTATTTTTGATTGTCTTATTATTATTATTATTATTATGGGATTAGGATCAATTAAATACACTTTAACCTAAATAAAAGATGATCAAATCTGGTGGAAATATTTAAAATAGGCTTTTCTTTTAGCCCTACCTCAAAGCAGCATGAGCTGAATACAAAGGTTGTAATGTTGTCCCAAAGTTTAATAAACAGTAAAACATTACTGCAACATGTCAGAGAAATTAATAAAGCTAACAGCAGCTACACATCAGGGTAGCGTTTTATAAATCCCACCGTACTGTAGGCTATACCGGTCTAAATGTTTTCACGTTTTGGTCTATTTATGTAATATAAAGTATAACTTATCTATAACAGAGCAAAGATCTCTGTATGACTTAAGTAAACTTCTGAATTGAATTAAAAATAAGTGTAAACAACAGTGCAGTACGTCCAGCTAGCTAGTTAGCGTCACATATTTATCCGTTTTAATTCCCTTTGGGTTTGACGTGTTAGTTAATTTAAAGTAAGTTAAAACCCAATACTCACATTTATTAGTGATTCCTCCGCTTGCTGCTGCTTTTAAATCCACTCTGCTGGGGAGACCGGAAGCCATTTAATTTGAAAAAAACTCACTGTTCCCTGCACGCATTGCACCCTGGGATATGGTAGACCGCGGAGGATGCATCAGATGTATCCTTCAAATCTGGGAAAAATAAGGCCGCATTTGTGGGCAGCATTCGGAGGAGTCTCGTCTTTTTAAAATAATTGGGACAGCCTTCTTTCGGCGGAAGTGACAAATGCAGCCTCCGAAGGGTGCATCCCCTGAATTGAGACACGGGCTGCTTCTCAGGTCGATTAAATGAAATCCCTCACTTGCGTCGTTTCCCTGCGTTTAGTCCCTCCCACCAGGGAAGCATGGAGGGACGCAAGGAAACCACGAGAAGCAGGGAAATGAGTTTTAAGAGCAATGGGACGTCCTTTCCTCCGTAGCGTCACGTGAAGCGACGTCCGTTTGTGATGACGCTGCACAGCTGTTCGTCTGGCAGCAGCTCTGTCCCCGTTATTTCCACACACACCCCCGCCTCTGTTAGTGCACATTTACTGACACAAACATTAGTATCATCTGTTGTAGATCCAAATACATGAAATAAAATAAGAAGTCATTCTCAAAAAAGATAAACGCCATTCTTAAAATGTATTTAAACGAACAATAGTTTGATTAATATTGATTAGAGTGCACAATAGGAATACAATTATTCAGAGAACAAAACAGATATGTTATATATCAAAACCCAGTTAGATTAACATTCATTGGACTGCACACTTTGTTTGTTTGTGTGGAGCAAATTAATATTTTAATAGCACTTAATGACTGACTGAATGGAAATGACAATAAATGAAAATGTAAAACGAAAAAAGCGATCATGAAAATGTTTCCAATAAATGAATAAAATGATTTTTGACCACTTTGTTGTTCAGATATATCTCATATTTGTAACTAAATGATACATTAATTGAAACAAAACACGGTATAAACTGAGGAGTGAGTCCCGTGAGGTTCATGTATTTTCTTCACTCCGCTGGGAAACTGCTCTCATGTCAAGAAGCATCAAATCAGTGCATGCACTGCCTCGTCCAATCAGTGAGCGATACACAGTAAGGGGGCGGGGTGAGTATCTGAGGATTTCATCGGAGGATGGTCTGGTGGTTCCTCGGTTATCGCTCCTCCATGATCGCTCCTCGCTCCTCGCTCCTCGGTCCTCCGGCAGAAATAAGAGCCATGGGACGGTACTCAAGATGGCGCAGGCAAATCAACTTCCGGTGAGACCGAGGACCGAGGAGCGAGGAAATGAAAATAGTCGACCTGAGAAGCAGCCACGGCCAACGAATGTTGGGCACAGAGTCCGGCGCACTTCCTGGGGGCTTGGTGTAGACTCCGCGGTCTTAAAATCCACACAATGCTTTGCGCACGGACCAATTTCCAAATCTTTGGTGGAAATCGCGCTCCATTTAAGGCGGGGCCTCGCGTATGACGCACATCTGCCTGTTCCACAATTCTGCGTTTTCCGAGGCTAGGAAGGATTCTTGCCTCGCTTCTGAAGCAAGTGACTTGGAAGACATGTGCTACAAGCGTCCTCGACATTGAGAAACACCCACACTGTGAGATCAGGGCTGTTTATGAGACAGCTGCAGAGGGGAAAGGCCAAAACTCCGACAATCCTCTGCTAATTATACTCTCAACAACATCAGCTATATCCTTAGGCTATTCTTATTTAATAGCTTTGTATCTATTGTTGCCATACAGTGGCTGAAGAAGTAGCCTTCTCATATCCTGTATTTAAGTAAAAGTAGACTACCAATACAACATTGTAATAGTAGAAGTAACGAAGATTTTTATTAAAAAAGATATACCTTTTCTAAATGCATGGTAGCCAATCGTCAGCTAGATGTAGCCTAATTAAATCTAAAGTTAAATTATCTTTTAATATGCTGCATGTTAGCAGTCCTGGAAAGTCACTAAGTACATTTACTTAAGCAACCTACTGTAGCCTATTCAAGTATAATTCCAGGTACTTGAGTTTCATTTTATAATACTTAATACTTTACTCCACTAATTCCAACTACACGAAAATATCGTACTCACTCATCCGCATGTATTAGTGTAGTGTCTATGGTGTTAAGTAACTAAGTTAATTTACTCAAGTACTGTACTTTCTTCAACTTTACAGTGGTTGAAGAAGTAGCCTATTGAGTAAAAATAGACTACTAAGTAGGTCTTAACTTAAATAAAAGTAGAAGTACCAGAGTGCAGGAATACTCTGTTACAAGTAAGAGTCTGCCTTCAGAATGTTACTCAAGTTAAAGTACAAAAGTATTAGCATTCAAATATACTTAAAGTAGCAAAAGCAAACGTATATATGATGCAAATTAGTCCATTTCAGAATAATATATATGATATGTTTTATAATCAATCAATCAATCAATCAATGTTTATTTATATAGCCCAATATCACAAATGTTACATTTGTCTCAGTGGACTTTACAGTTTGTACAAAATATCAGTATGACAATACGACACCCTCTGTCCTTAGACCCTCACATCGTACAAGGAAAAACTTCCGGAGAAACCCACAGTTTAAAGGGAAAAATGGAGGAGAAACCTCAGGGAGAGCAACAGAGGAGGGATCCCTCTCCCAGGGCGGACAGACGTGCAATAGATGCCGTGTGTAAATTGAAAAGATAATACATTTGCAACATAGGTAGTCCAAATGTTTGGAAATGCATGTGTGTATAATAGGAAGATGAATCCACGAGGATATCCATCCAGGACCTATATGATCCAGGACCACAGCCACGACTCAAGATCCAGGGCTCGCGATCCAGGACAGAGGAGCGCAGGATCATCCATGACTCCGGATCCCGGCGTATATAGACACCAAAAAGAAAGACATTTGGGGAAGCTGGGTTAATCGGAACATGAGAGTACACAGGTATAGACAGAGAGAAGGAAGAAGTAAGATGTCCCCCGACAAACTAAGCCTATATCAGCAAAAACTAGGGGCTGGATCTAATCAGCCCTAACTATAAGCTTTATCAAAAGGAAGGTCTTAAGCGCACTCTTAAAAAACGGATAGGGTGTCTGCCGCCCGAACACAAACTGGAAGCTGATTCCACAAATGTGGAGCTTGATAATGATAATGATTGATCATGAAAGTGTTCTCAAAGCTGGTAAAGGTGCAGCTAGTTTGAATGACTTTGTATACTGCAGGGGTATCTTGTGGATTTACTCCAGGTGGAACTAAAGTCTGATTTAACACTTGATTATATTTCACATCATTCATCCACATCTGTGAAGTAACTAAAGGTATTCAATACATGTAGTGGAGGAAAAGTACACCATTTACCTCTGAATTGTAGTGGAGTAGAAGTACTAAGTAGCAAACAAATGTTAATACTTCAGTACTAGGAAGTTACTGAATACATATACCCTAGTACTGTACTGCAATTATACTGTTGGTGCCTGTGTTGCTTTACTTTTCAAAAAATTACATTTTATAATACTTTTTATTATAAAATCCACTATTTCGGAGGGAAACATTGTACTTTTTACTAATTTGCCTTTATTCGTCAACATTGGTACTTGTTGCTTTGCAGGTTCATATCATTTATACAAAATATAAATAATGTTTTTATTATTATAGACTAAGATACCTTGCATTATCAAAAGTTGTTAAAATTAGCTTCACCTTTCCAGCTGTAAAACGTAAAGGATGTACACAAAACTGAAATTGATTTTTATGAATTAAAATCAAGTAATTCAAATGATTGCAGTACTTTTTCTTTGTAACATAGTATTTCTTTACTGTAGTATTAATATTTTTTACTATCTATATATTTATATTTTATTTATGTATAAATGCACTCTTTTCCAATAAAAAGAAGCAGCGCTAGATCTCTAAAAGCTGTTAAATCTAGAGAGAACATCGCAAAGCTGCAAACACTGCCCGTCCCTTCAGGCCTCGCTTTAAATCAACCACCCCAAAATGATCATTATGAACAGATCGTAATGAACATCAACTATTTTAAGGCTGTTGTAGCTCACAGCTGTCAAGCTAGTTTCTTGTGGAAAACAGGTAAGCCGGCAGGTCAGGCATCAAATCGTTTATTTCAAGCCAAATATATTAGTCAGATGACACACTTGTTATTCCTTTTATGTCAGATATTTCCACATATGTTGTTGCATACTGTTCCTTTGAACTCTTTTAAACAAATGTATGTTTCTCATGACCACACAAATCACACATACATGCACACAAATACACACTCACATAAACATATAAAACACACACAAGCAATACATTGTACTTGTGAATTTATCTTGTGGTCTTTAAATCCATCCATCCATCTTCTCCCGCTTATCTGTGGTCGGGTCGCGGGGGTAGCAGTTCCAGCAGAGAGCCCCAAACTTTCTTTTCCCTGGCGACATCAACCTGCTCTGACTGGGGGATCCCAAGGCGCTCCCAGGCCCAAGGCGCTCCCAGGCCCAAGGCGCTCCCAGGCCAGCGAAGAGATATAATCCCTCTTCCCAGCTGGACGTGCCTGGAACACCTCCCTAGGGAGGCGCCCAGGTGGCATCCTAACTAGGTGGCCCGAACCACCTCAACTGGCTCGTTTCGACGCGAAGGAGGAGCGGCTCAACTCCGAGTCCCTCCCGGATGAACGAACTTCTCACCTTATCCCTAAGGGAGACACCAGCCACCCTGCGGAGAAGAAAACCCATCTCGGCCGCTTGTATCCGCAATCTCGTTCTTTCGGTCATGACCATAGGTGAGGGTAGGAACGAAAATGGCCCGGTAGACAGAGAGCTTTGCCTTCTGGCTCAGCTCCCTTTTCGTCACAACGGTGCGGTAAAGCGACTGCAGTACCGCTCCCGCTGCTCCGATTCTCCGGGCCCATCTCACGCTCCATTGTTCCCTCACTCGAGAACAAGACCCCGAGATACTTGAACTCCTTCACTTGGGGTAAGGACTCATTCCCTACTTGGAGTGGACAGTCCATCGGTTTCCTGCTGAGAACCATGGCCTCAGCTTTGGAGGTGCTGATCCTCATCCCAGCCGCTTCACACTCGATGGCGAACCGATCCAGTGAGTGCTGAAGGTCGCAGACCGATGAAGCCATTAGAACCACATCATCTGAAAAAAGCAGTTGTGCAATCCTTAGTCCACCGAACTGCAGACCATGTATATTACAAACAGAGATTGGTGACAAAGCGCAGCCCTGGCGGAGGCCAACCCTCACCGGAAATGGGTCCTGACTTACTGCCGAGGACCCGGACACAGCTCTCGCTTGGGAGTACAGAGATTGGATGGCTCTGAGTAGAGACCCCCTCACCCCATACTCCCGCAACACCTCCCACAGTAATTCCCTGGGAATTCGGTCATACGCCTTCTCCAAGTCTACAAAACACATGTAGACCGGATAAGCGTACTCCCAAGCCCCCTCCAGGATCCTTGCGAGAGTAAGAGCTGATCCGTCGTTCCACGACCAGGACGGAATCCGCATTGTTCCTCCTCAATCTGAGGTTCGACAATCGGCCTGACCCTCCTTTCGAGTACCTTAGAGTAAACTTTCCCGGGGAGGCTGAGTAGTGTGATGCCTCTAAAATTGGCACACACCCTCTGATCCCCCTTTTTAAAAAGGGGAACCACCACCCCGGTCTGCCACTCCTTCGGTACTGTTTCCGACTTCCATGCAATGTTGATGAGACGTGTCAACCATGACAGTCCCTCAACACCCAGAGCCTTCAGCATTTCTGGGCGGATCTCATCCACCCCTGGGGCTTTGCCACTGTGGAGTTGTTTGACGACCTGAGTGACCTCCCCCCGGGAGATTGGTGTTGATCCCCTGTCATACTCCAGCTCTGCCTCTAACATAGAGGGCGGAGTTGTCAGGTTCAGGAGTTCCTCAAAGTGTTCCTTCCAACGCCCTAACACTCCATCAGTTGAGATCAACAACGTCCCATCCTTACTGTACACAGCTTGGATGGTTCCCTGCTTCCCCCTCCTGAGGTGTCGGACAGTTTTTCCAGAACAACTTTGGTGCCGCCCGAAAGTCCTTCTCTATGTCTTCTCCGAACTTGTCCCACACCCCGCTGCTTTTCCTCGGCCACGGATGAGGCTGCTGCCCTTCGGGCCTGTCGGTACCTTGCAACTGCCTCGGGATTCCCCCGGGATAACAAATCCCCGAAGGCCTCCTTCTTCAGTCGGACGGCTTCCCTGACCACCGGTGTCCACCAGGAGGTTCGAGTGGTTCCCGCCCCTTGAGGCACCTAGGACCTTGAGACCACAGCTCCCCGCCGCGGCTTCGGCAATAGAGGCTTTGAACACCGACCCACTCTGGTTCAATGTCCCCCAACCTCCACAGGAATGCCCGAAAAGCTCCGCCGGAGGTGTGATTTGAAGGCCTCCTGAACTTGGGCCTCCTCCAGACGTTCCCAGTTCACCCCGAACTACACGTTTGGGCTTACCAGGTCTATCCAGAGGCTTCCCCCGCCACTCGACCAACTCACCACCAGATGGTGATCAGTTGACAACTCCGCCCCTCTCTTTACCCGAGTGTCCAAAACATACGGCCTCAGGTCCGATGATACGATAACGAATCGATCATGGACCTTCTGCCCAGGGTGCTCTGGTACCATGTACACTTATGAGCATCCTTATTGTTCGAACATGGTGTTTGTTTATGGCCAATCCATGACTAGCACAGAAGTCCAGCAACAAACCACCACTCCGGTTCAGATCAGGGGGGCCGTTCCTCCCAATCACGCCCCTCCAAGTGTCTCCATCATTGCCCACATGTGCGTTGAAGTCTCCCAGCAAGATTAAAGAGTCCCCCTTCAGGAGCCCCATACAGGACTCTTTCCAGGGTCTCCAAGAAGGCCGTATACTCTGAACTGCTGTTGGGTGCATAAGCACACACAACAGTCAGAGTTTCCCCCCCCATAACCCGCAGGCGTAGGGAGGCGACCCTCTCGTCCACTGGGGTAAACTCCAACAACAAAGCACCCAACCGGGGACTTGTGAGTATCCCCACACCCGCCCGGCGCCTCACACCTTGAGCAACTCCGGAGAAGAATAGAGTCCATCCCTATCCAGAAGTAAGGTTCCAGAGCCGACGCTGTGCGTAGAGGCTCTGGAACCTGTGGAGAGGTCTTTAAATGTCAAATCTAAATCTTGAAGGTAACTATTGTATCTGTGTTTAATAAAATGTAAGTAGACTAGATTACAATATAAGAACATACAAATACATTCTATTGTGCAATGTTATGAAGTAAAAATACAGCTGGAAAAAAAGAAAATACTCATGCAAAGTTCTGTAGAATAAGTAAATCTACATAAATGGTATTACACCACTTGAGTAAATAGTCGTTTTTTTCCTCCCCAAATTGTTCTGTTTATAAGGCTGATGCTTCCATCCCCTAATCATTTTAAGTTTGGAAATTACTGTTTTCTTTCACACCTCTGCCCTCCTGTCCCCTATTGTGGGGGGGCTGGAGCTGAAGCACTCAGCTTTAACAGATGTTTGGGACTACCAGACTACAATGACCTAATTACTTCCTTCTGCTGCTGGACATAAGGAGACTGCAGGTCGATTGTATCACATTCATAATGTAAAAAATAGCTGATTGCTGAAGGGGAATAATCTTTTACTTTCCATCTCAATTCCATCACAGAAATATATTTAAATATATATGGGCAGATGACAAGATCAAACATGCTGTATCTTCATGTGTCAAATGTTTACAGTCTTCCTAAGTTGCAGAGAAATACTACTGTTTTTGTCACATACTGACACAAAGTATTTAAGACTGTAAGTGGTTTATCTACTGCTGTAGCTGAACACTTGATTGGCATTTTCATAGATATTATAGTTGTATCCTGTACAAGGAAACAGCTGGACAGTGGACACCATCATAGAACTTGGATTTGACACTGATGTAAAACAAAGCAGGTGCTCCTCATGCACAAACGTGTTAGATAATAGATTCCAAGGAAAGCTGGAAACCTTCATCAGAAAATACTGCAGGCCGCTGCCTGGTGACGTACAGGCCCAAACCACTTCAAACAAATCAAGTACTCCAGTACAGTGAGTTCTGTAAAACACTTTGTCATGGCCTGACTCAGTCAAGTAAAAAATATATTCATTATTATAATTTGTTTTATTTACTCACTATTATTATTATTATTATTATAATATAATATTATTTTATTATATAAAATATTACAAATAAAAGCAGAAATTACAGAATTTACAAAGTACACAACACACATCCAGTATATACAGTGTTTGAGATAGCAGCCAGCTAAAGATATTAAAGGTCCCATGTCATGCTTTTCTGGTTATTACCCGTCCCCTTGTGTGTTATGAAGCTTTTTCTGCATGTGAACGGTCTGCAGAGTCACAAACCCCTCAAAGTACAACCCTGTAGCGAATAAAACTCTAACACAGAAAAATACCTGTCTATTCTGCCCCAGAACGCCTCGTTGGAGATTTCTCTTTTTCCATTGTTTTACTTCTTGGGTATAGTGACATATTTCGGGTATAGTGATGTAACGTAACGGCTCCGCAGATTGGTCCAAATGGTTACGTTACGTCCACGGCGCCGTTACGTTTGGACCAATCCACAAAACTCAGCCTGGGCACACACACAAACTCCCAGCCAGGCTATACAGAGATGCTGTATGAGAAACCAATGTGAACAATGGAATCATGATCAGTAGAAATGGCCATGACATGGGACCTTTAAAGGTGGAAGTATATATTGCAGAGCTATTTACGGTTTCTAAAATGTATTGCACATTAGAAGTATTGCACAGCAGGGGTGTTATAGTATTTTATGTTGTGTGTGTGGGAGTCTACCAGGGGCTGTGGTGGATACAGCCTGACCGCTGCAGGAAGGAAGGACCTGCAATTTGACATTTGAACTGGAGCATTGATCTTAAGTAAGTAAGTCATCAGAAAAGACTACTTATCTAATTTATGATTTGTAAAACCAGAGCTTTCTCGAGGGACCGTGAAGCTAACATCACTTCACAGAATAAATCCATGCAGGGCTGCCCCTGGCCAACTTGTGGCCCCACGCAAAGTTATGTGATGAGGCCCTCTATGTCGCGAGCACGCGCTAACTGAGAGCGCTGGAGCCTCGCGACTTACTGCGGCCACATTTGCTGTGGCCTCCATCATTCCCATCCCTGTCCAACCACAGAACATACTCAGCAACTGTGAACAGACACGATCATTCCTAGCATTTGGTGCTGTTTGGGTTCATTAGGGTCTGACACCAGAGGTCGGCGAAGACCCTATTGTAATCAACCGTACCAAACACACACAAAACAGGGAAAACGACAGGCAAAGTCATGACGGCAGATAGTCCGCACGAGCCTAGTGACGTGGGCGCACATGTCACTACAACTTGCATGATTGATATCCACACGATCAATTTAATCAAAGCGAGCGAAAACCACACAAAGCAGGGAAAATGTCGGGCAAAAGCACAGAAAAAGGGCCGAAATCATACAGTAGGTAGCCCACTCGACTACAGTGACGTCGGTGAAGCTCGTCAGGACCATACGTCAGGACTGGTGAAAATTGCGATGTGTAATTGGTTCCGGAATTTAGTGTAAAAAGTTGCGTAGGCCACGCCCACTGACGTTTTTAACGTAAACTCCCCCCACTTTCACGTAAACGAACGAAAATCGCTACAAATACAGATGTAGCACCTCATTTCAGACTCCAGCTTACAGCTTCCTGCCTACGACCTGCCTAAGACCAGTATCGAGGAATGTTAAGCCCTCCCACTATTTTCCAAGAGGGCGTTGCCAGATTTTCAATTTCAGGTTTTAACCAGGAGATGGCGCTTCATTCACAAATACAGAAAGACAAGTTTCATGGACTTGCAGTTGTGTTTTGAAGAGCATTTGAACAACATATTTTAGATCAAATAAAGTATATCTAATCTTGTAATTCAATATTATATAGTCTTTAATATTAATAATCATAATAATATATTATATAAATGTTACATACACTTCTTTATTTGTTATGCTCATACTTTTACCTTTACAATCGTTTGCTTTAATATGCAGTATATGTTTTGTATATTTTTGTGTTTGCTTCCTCCTGCTCCCTTTCGGACACATACGTATGATTTATTATTATTAAGGCTGTCAAGTTAACGCGTTAATAAACGCCACTAATTATTTTAATGCGATTAACGCATGTGTATTTTTTTTCCTCGGCCGCCCCGTAGTTTCAGAGCGCATCGAGTGTTAAAATACCATCTACAAGCTGATGCTGACAGGCCCCGCTCCTGCCGCCCGCTTGTGGCAGACCACACTTCCACGCTCACCGGCAGGACACCGACTGGCTATTGGGAGGACCGGGTGGGTGTGTGTATGTGTGGCCCGAGGGAGCGAGAGAGAGACCTTACGTGCATTGTTGTTGTTAGCATCTGGTGCTAGCTAGCTGCGCTAACGGATATAAGGAGCTGTTTAAATGAAAACAGAGGAGCGCTCTATCCACACAACTGCGCCGAGCACTTGACTTTATGCAGGCAGCCAGACAGTGGGACATTGTACGAAAAGTCAGCACCCTCAGCACAGATAGTGCGCAACATGATGCAGCGTCCAGGCAGCTCCCGTTCGAGCATATGCCTTTGAGTTGCAACCACACACACACACACACACACACCAACACACACATTCACACAACACACACACACCCACACACACAACACACACCACACACACACACACACACACACCACACACACACACACACACACACACACCACACACACACACCACACAACACACACAACAACACACCACACACACCCACACACACACACACACACACACACACACCACACACACACACACACACACACACACACACACACACACACACACACACACACACACACACACACACACACACACACACACACACACACACACACACACACACACACACACACACACACACACACACACAATTTGTATTCTATTATTGTATGAGGGAGGTTCCAGGTTGAATTGAGGCGAATATTTGTAATGTTCAGAGGTTGTTGTGTTTAATATTCATGAGAATATTTGTCATTGTTCAAATGATAATAAACATTAGCATAAAGCATATATTTGTCCACTCATATGTTGATAAGTGTATTACAAACTTGAAAAATATTCCTCTAAGGTACATTTAGAACAGATCAAAAATGTGCGATTAATTTGCGATTAATCGCGATTAACTATGGACAATCATGCGATTAATCGCGATTAAATATTTTAATCGACTGACAGCCCTAATTATTATTATTAATATGAAGATATTATTAAGATAAGAAAAGATGTTACTTTATTGATTGAACATTTTAGTTTAGAATGTGCTGTCCCATGGTAATTCAGAAGGCTCACAGGTCACATTCCGGAGCTCGCTTTAATGCTGCGTTCAGACCGGACGCGATCAGAATATTCGCTTCGCTCTAAACGCTCCTATCGCATTCGCTCTAGTCGCTCGAGTTTCACCGCGGCTGCCAGCTGTGTTTACTCGCATCATTCAAACAAGCCGCGCTGGCTCGGGAGCTACAACTACAACAAAATGAACATATTTTACCGTGATTAAATTGTAATACACGTTTCTAAATGATGCCGACGTAACAACATACTGATACCGGTTAGTAAAAACCATGAATTAATGCTTTGACAAGTCCTGCAGACAGACGGCAGGCGAAAAACCTTTTAGAATGCTTGTTTTCTGAATGGAGCTTGGCTAAGATAACGTTATGTTCCGACCGTCCATACTCACAACAACGGCCTATACAGACATAAATAAACCAGCGACTGTATTATCCATGACACAGACAGTCTGTGGTTTGTAACTTGTTTAACTTTTGTCTAGTTTCTGAAAAGATCGTATCTGTCCCGGCTGTTTGAAGAGCAAGCATGGGAAACAAAAGATAGCATTTACCTGTTTGCATCGTTTGCATCCAGCTAGCTCTTGATACGTTTGTCTTTTTCACGAGCTTGCTGTGATATATACAAATCGGGTTGGTCCGGTCCAAGGTCTTTAAGTATCAATTTATCTCCCAAACTTCTCCTTTGGAAAGGATTGGAGAGTAGCTCTTGCACGGAATTGGGTGCGGACCGAGGTCCGGCGACTCCACCTGCACACCATTCTAAATATACTGCGTCACCTTGGTCACTCACGAGTCTAAAAAACAACTCACGTCACGTAAGCAACATGGGCGCCAACGTGAGCGCCCTTGTGACCAAAAATATTTGACGGCGCTGATTGGCTGAAATTATGTTTCGGCGGCACAGTTTACTATTGAGACTTTTGCAACGTGCTGGTTGCTGCTGTTTGTCTCGGGGGCTCCGCCCGGTAAATGATAAACTAATGCCATGGGCAAGGCCAGGCAGGAAACACCTGACTTATCAGTAACTTTAGACATCGTAACACAATTTTAAACGAGATTTATTGTAGATTATACATTTTACTGATACCAATTGTATGATATTTACCTTGTTCATTAAAAATAAAAATATAAAATATATTTTTTTTTTAATATATTTTTTTAAAATATTTTTAAAATATTTTTTTTTGAATGTGGGAAGAGGTGGGGTGGCGCCCCTAGCGCCCCTATGGGCCGGCCGCCACTGAGAGCAGTGCTTCTCAAAGTGTGGTCCGCGGACAACTGGTGGTCCGTGAGCGCCCCCTAGTGGTCCGTGAGTATATTGGTAACATTTCACATTTGAAATAAATACATTTATTTAAGTTTTCGCACTCTCGCGGGAATATCTCCGCAATGGAACGAGCTTAAGTTTAACTGTCAATTGCATGATATAGCCCAGATAAAACACCTTCATCACACATGTTGCCACTTGTTTGTACCATTTCAGGGCGATTTGTAAAAAACGATGTGTTTTTGGATATTTGTGGAGTTAGGTGGTCCGCGAGTGTTTTTGTATTGGTTAAGTGGTCCTTGGTATGAAAAAGTTGAGAAACACTGGTATAGAGGGAGCTCTGTGGCTGATTGGCCGGCGATTAGGTGTGGCACATTTATCATTAGGTGATCAGAGCTAACGGCCTGCCGTCAGATTTCATTTAAAAAACAGGTCTGATTTTAAGCTTTTATCTTCAGTAGACTCGACTACTGCAATGGTGTATTTACAGGTCTCACTAAAAAATATATTAGAAAGCTGCAGCTGATTCAGAACGCTGCTGCTCGAGTCCTCACTAACACTAAGAAAGTGGATCACATCACTCCTGTTCTGAAGTCTTTACACTGGCTTCCTGTGTGTCAAAGAATAGATTTCAAAATACTGCGGCTGGTTTATAAAGCTTTGAATGGTTTAGGCTCGTAATACATTTTCTGACCTACTGCTAAATTATGAACCATCCAGATCTCTCAGGTCTTCAGGGACTGGTCAGCTTTCTGTCCCCAGAGTCAGAACTAAACATGGTAAAGCAGCGTTCAGTTGTTATGCCTCCAAATATCTGGAACAAACTCCCAGAAACCTGCAGGTCCGCTGCAACTCTTACTACTTTTAAATCCAGGCTGAAGACTTTTATTTTGGTCGCTGCTTTTAATTGAACTATTCATATCTTAGACTGCTGTAAAGGCAACCGAACAACAAATATTTGCCAGTGAGGGATATGGTGTGAAGCTTTTTCAGACGCGTGGTGTTGACAGCAAATCCGGTCTTCTCTTTGAGTGCATTTAAGATGTTTATTTGGATTGCAGGATGATGACAGCAAAACAAGAGCCGGGTGTTTAACTGATAACTAAACAACTAACTGTGATAAAAAAATAAACTGAAATTAACTCAAAACAAACAGAAAAAAAGCGAAAACACGCACGGTTGAAAAACTGTGTGGCTTCCCTCTGGTGATTCCCAATCCCTAATGCTGTGCACCTGTGTCCTCCCTAAATAGTAGGCTGTACCCTGAAATTGGCTGAGTCCCCGCCCAGGTCAATTCAGTAGTATCACAGCACCTTCATATACAAATATTAAAATACATCAAATTGGCTGCAACACACCGGCTCCTAATTGTTACTGTATAATAACATAACAATTCAACAACATACAAAACATTGCAGCCAAATAGAATAGTCCATATCAGTATTCTCAATCCATAATGTTCATTGTTCATGTAGATAATCCAATAGGGTTGGTAACCCCAATAATAGAAGTTGGGTTTCAGTCTTTATTCAGCTTCCAATAGAAGACAGATCTTCGTGATTGGTCGCTCCAGGATGTTGTACTTCGTCCGGACTTTAACCGACCGCACAAGTCCTTGTCTGTCGGGAAAGGTCTGCAGTACCTTGCCCAACAGCCAGGATCCGCGAGGGGCATTAGAGTCCGCTACGATGACAATGTCTCCTGTGACAAAGTTCCTCTTGTCCTTTGGCCACCGTTATCTCTCTTGCAACAGTGGTACATACTCCTGAATCCATCTGTGCCAAAAGAGATTGGCAAGGAATTGAACTTGCCTCCATCGTCGTTTGGAGTAGGAGTCATTTTTGTCAAAAAGCCGGGTGGTAGAGAAGGTTTGCCTTTTAACAAGAGAATGTGATTTGGAGTCAGAGGTTCGAGATCATTTGGATCCTCTGAGGTTTTTGTAATGGGACGGTCATTCAATATGGCTTCCACTTCGCACAGGAGTGTTTGTAGTCCTTCATCATCCGAATGTTGCTGATGAAGAATAGAGTTCAGCACTTTCCTGACCATGCGAATGACTCTTTCCCATACTCCTCCATGATGGGATGCGGCTGGAGTGTTGAAACTCCATTTCACTCCAGAATGAAGCAGTGAGTTTTGAATTTTCTGATGGTTCAAATGAGATAGAGCTTCTCTCAGCTCACGTTCTGCTCCAACAAAGTTGGTTCCGTTGTCTGATTTGATGTGTGATACTTAGCCTCGTCTGGAAATGAATCTGCGTATTGCATTTATGCAAGAACTGGTGTCCAATGAATAGGCCACTTCCAGATGGACTGCCCGACTGGCCATGCAGGTGAAGATAACTCCATAGCGTTTGATGAGGCTGCGGCCTTTCTTCATGTCAAACGGCCCAAAATAGTCAATGCCCACATTTGTGAATGGTGGAAGATCAGATTGCAGTCTTTCTTTTGGCAAATCTGCCATCTTTGTTCACCCAGCTTTCCCCTATATCGTCTGCAGACAACACAGGAAGAGAGGATCTTTCTAGCAGCAGCATTTGCTCTGGTGATCCAGTATTGTCGATGAAGTCTGGAAAGTAGGTGATTCTTCCACAGTAACTGTTCATGAATGTGGCGTAGATTAGAGTGGCGATATGTTGGTCCTTAGCAAGAATGACTGGATGTTTTGTGTCTTCAGGCATTGCTCCTTTGCTAAGCCTACCTCCCACTCTCAAGATTCCTTGTTTCAGCACCGGATCAAGTTTATAAATGTGACTGCTTTTCTTCACTGCAGATGTTCCCTTTTTCAAAGCAGTGATTTCATCACTAAACTTGTCCATTTGGCAGTACTGAATGATGACACTTTCTGACGCGTCAATATCTTCAGGAAATAAGACGTGACCACCCATTGTGGCTCTGAATCTTTTCATGTCCTCTTCCTCTTTGTTCTTTTGTTGAGTTGGGTCAAGTCCACTGCTGGACAGAGAAGCTTGTATTTCTTTTCTCTTTTGACTCAACAACTGCAACGTCTTTCTCAGCTGGAGAAACCACGCAACTGAGATCTTAAGCCTTTTCCACGAGGAGAAGTGGGTTATCAGTTGATTTACTGCATTCTGTGGGTCTTCATCAGAGATGTTATTTGTTGCATTTGGTGCATCATTAATGATGACAGTATTAACTGAAACTTCTCCTCTAACCTCTGAGTCATCACTGCTGATGGAAGTTGAATCCAAGATGTTAAGAGGCCATTCCTCTTCACTCTTGGAAATAAACTCTGGGCCATGGATCTATCTGCTGCAAGTGAGAAGGTGTTCAACTTTCACCCCACGAGAGGCCTCATCAGCTGGGTTTCATTTTGTGTCAACGTACCTCCATTGTGAGATGTCTGTGGCCTCTCTTATAGCAGAGACCCTATTGGCAACAAAGGTGTGAAAGCGCTTTGTTTCATTCCTGATACTTTAACACTGTTGTGTTGTCTGTCCAGAAGATTGAGTTTTTCAGCTCTAGTTGCAACTCTGCTTTCAGGAGTCTGCCAACTCTCGCTGCCAGCACAGCAGCTGTTAGTTCCATCCTTGGGATTGTCACATTCTTTAGAGGAGCAACTCGTGCCTTTCCTAGAACTAAAGTTACATGGATCTTCTCATCATCACTCTGCAGCCTCAAGTATGAAACTGTGCCATAGCCGTTCTCGCTGGCGTCAGAGAAATGATGTAGTTGGGCACTTGTGAGCTGTCCAAACCCTTTGGGTTTAAAACATCTCGGCACACTGAAAGTGCTGAGTCTTCTTAGATCTTCTAGCCACCCCACCCACTGCAACTGGTAGTTTTGAGGAATGTGCTCATCCCAACTGTAGCTCATCTTACAGAGGTTTTGCAGCATTATCTTGACAGGTAAGGTGAAGGGTGCTAAAAATCCAATGGGGTCGTAGACCGAGCTCACCACCGACAGGATCTTCTTGTGAATGGTCTTTCTTGGACTGCCATCTTGAACCTAAAGGTGTCAGTTTCTGCGCACCACTGCAGTCCCAGGGTTCTTTCGACAGGAAGGCTGTCTCTGTCGAAATCCAGTTATTTCACTTCCTTGGCTCTTTTCTCCACATCAATGGCTTCCAACACTGACCTGCTGTTGCTGATCCATTTCAGCAGTTGGAATCCTCCCAACTGGCATAGAGCGGTCAGGTCTGTAACCAAAGACATGGTTTCTGCCTCTGAAGACAAGGATTTCAAGCAATCGTCCACATAAAAGTTCTGCTTGATGGTGTCTGTTACATGAACTGGGAAGTCTGCTTTGTGGTCTTCAGCCATTTTTCTAAGGGCAAAACTGGCACAGCTGGGCGATGATATTGCACCAAACAGATAAACAGTCAAATCTGTACTCAGTGAGCGGCTGTGTCAGATCACCTCTTGGCCACCATAGGAAGCGAAGAAAATCTACATCCTGTTTTGCCACTTGGACTTGATGATACATAGCTTTTATGTCAGCCATAACTGCTATAGAGTTTAGGCGAAACCTTGTGAGAACTCCGAGCAAGGAATTTGTCAAGTCAGGTCCCTGGAATAGTTTAGTGTTGAGTGACACACCTTTGTAGCTTGCCGCACAGTCAAATACCACTTCAGGGTTTTCTTTTTAGGATGGTACATCCCATGATGCGGGATGTACCACACCTTTCCTTCTTTTCCTTTCACCTGATGCTCTGGCACACTCTCTGCATAGCCATTGTTTATGACATCACCAAGAAAGTTGGTGTATTCCTCTTTGAATGTTGGATTTCTCTCCAATTTCCTTTTTAGGCAGAGGACCCTTTGCTCAGCAAGATGGCGGTTGTTGGGCATGACAACATTGTCCTCTTCTCTAAAAGGCAACTTCAAGCAGTAATGTCCATTGTTGAGTTCAGCTGAAGTGTTGGCAATTTGCATGAACTTAAGATCTTCTATGGACATTTCTGGCTTGTCTTCTGCTGATTTCTCATTGAAGTCATGGTTGTACTGCTTCACCAGCAGTTCCTCTATGTGAGCAATGGATATGCGGTTGGCTGTGACTGTGGGGCAGCTACTCCCACTCTCATTGCCTCCTCTCATGGTCTGTTGACAACCCATCCCAATAAGGTTGTAACAGCGTAAGGTCCTTTACCCCTGCTGTTTATCACTTCCCATGGCTCCATTACTTCTGGAGAGTTAGTTCCAATTAACAGCTCCACATCAGCATCGATAGCAGGAATTTCCACAGAGTCCAAGTATGGCCAAGCATACAAGTCTTCCTGTTGTGGAATGTTATTACGAGTCACAGGCATCTTGCGTTGGGTGTACACATCAGGCAACTCAATATATATGTTACCATTGAGTGCAACTACCTCTAATCCTGAGATGACGTGACTGTTGACAAAGCTTTCTTTTATTCATTGTTTTCATCAGGAATTTAGTGTTCCTTCCTCTCACCTTTAGCTTCCTCATCAGTTGCTCAGAGCAGAAAGTAGATGAGCTGCCGGGATCTAGAAATGCATAGGTCTTTAGAATTGTGCTGCCTTTCTTTGCCTTGATCTTTACAGGCACAATTGACAAGACGCAATCCTGTGCTCCGGCTCCTATATGGCCACATGTCTTGGGAGTAGTGGCTTGACTCATCCATGTTGTTTATTGATGTGTGTTCTTTGATTTGATTTCTTTCCATTCCTTTGCATGGATATGGAGAATACTAGGATGTTTCAGGTTACACAACTTACAAGACAGCCGACTGTGACAATCTTTACTCATGTGTCCAACTGATAGACATCCAAAACAAGCAACTTTCATTTTTAGGAAATCAATTTTATCCCGATGCTGCTTCTTTTCCATCTTAGGGCACACTTCCAATCTGTGGCCCTCTTCACACAGCAGACAAGGTCCCTTTGTTGACTTATCAGGTAAGTATTTCTCCTTTTGAGTTTCAGAGTTAACAGCTGCCACAGATGGAGCGAAACTGCTTCCTTTCTCCTTTATGCGTCCCTGTGACACTTTATTTCCAACTTTGAATTTTGAGAATGAGACAACTGTGTCTTGAATGTCTCCATAGAGTTGGTCAGATGCAATAGACACTTGTCTCTCAATAAAATTGACCAAGTCACTGAAACCTGCTTGACGATGGCATCTCTCCTGATGTTCAAAAGCAATGTTTCTCCATTTTTCCCTCAGTTTGTATGGTAACTTCATGATTATAGCACGTATGTTTGATGGCATATTCATTTCTGACATGTAGCTTATGTCCTCCATAGCATTACAGCAGACACGTAGGAATAGTGAAAATGCTTGTAAGGCTTTGATGTCCTCTGACTTCAGTGGTGCCCATCCAAGTGCTTTTTCCATATATGCAATGGCTATTTTTTGCTCATTTCCAAAGCGTTCTTCTAAAAGCATTCTTGCTCTTTGATACCCCCTGTCAGATGGCATGTGTTGACAGCTCTTGACCAGCTCTCTAGGTTGCCCTCGAGTGTACTGCTCCAGGTAGTATAAGCAGTCTACACTGCTAGCAGCTTTTCCTTCCACTCCATTTTCAAAAGCTCTGACAAATAAGTTGTACTCAAGAGGGTTTCCATCAAACACTGGTATGTCCCTTGGGGGTAATGATAATGAAGACTGCTGTTGCACTAGTAATGCTGTGATGTCGTTTTGCTTTTGCATGATGGTGAAAATATTGCCTTGGTCCGGTTCCTCACTGTTTTGGTTTGATTGCTGTGATGGCTGTGCAGTTGGATATGACTGACGAGATCTTTGAGGCATTCTGCCTTGGTCCTCATCGACTTGGATACATTGCTGTTGTGTATATGCACTGGGATATGACTGCAAAGACCTTTGAGGCATGCTTGGGATGTGATTTGAAGCATACGTTTTTGATCTGGTTCCTTGTGAAATGGTTTTTTGCGCCGTGCCCCTGTTCCACTTGGCATTGTAGCTGCAGTATTGAACTGGTTGTATGGATTTTGATGTGATTGAGTGGGTTTTGTAGTTTTACTGCCTCCTGTTGGTGGATGATTGATGGTACAACTTGAAGTTTGTGGAACAAATGGCACAACAGAGGGTGTGAGAGCAGACTTGTGTTTTGACACATATGAATTTGTTCCATTTGTGACTCCTATGTCAGACCCTCTGTTTGAGTACTGTGACTTTGCTGTCTGCGCAGCAATCTGACTTTGCACTTCAAGCAATTCCCTTTTCTTCCTAATTTGAGCCTCTTGAGCTTCCAGCTCATGCTTTTCCTTGAGAGCAGCCTCCAAAGCCAGGAGTGCAGCCCTTTCAGCCTCTGCCTTGATACGTGCAGAGCACGTTGTTGACCTTGAGGACCTTGAATGGCCAGAGCTTCCACCTGACACATTTGTTTTGTCACCAATGTTAGAAATACTGTCATTTGGCCCAATATTATCCAGCTCCTCATTTGCATGTAACACATCATTTTTATTTGAGCCACTGTTATCCACAACCTCATTTGCATTATTTGTCACATCATCGATTTCATCATCCACAACCTGTATGCATTTCTCCCTGTTTGATGGACCCATTTTTCCATTTTGTGTATTACTCCTTTAACATTGTGCATTTGATTTTGAAACCATTCCGTTTGTTTAAACATTTCATCCTCAGGCAACAAAGGTTTTAATGACTCATGCAACCTTGTAGTTTCCCCAGACAGTTTCCACAACATTTCATGTTTGATTTGCATGTCAGAAACATTTCCATCTGAAATCATCATTTGTTCCAATTCCTTTGCCATTTTACACAATTGCTTTATCCCAGAATTCCTATCCTTTTGCATAGATAATATCTTTGCTTCCGCTGCTTTATATGTGAGTTTAGCTGTCCTTACCAAGCCCATCCTCCTTTTCAGTTTGATTGACAGCAGCGTTCATTTCTGCGTTCATTTCCTGATTTTCCTCGTTACTCATGGCCATTATTTAGCAATCCACGGAGGCTTTGTTTAGAATTACTTTATGGGATTTGCCTGTATCCCGTTGCGTGAAGTCCACTCTCCTCCGCAACCTTTTATTCATTCATAAATACTCCTACCGTGACTTTGATGTTTGGTCCGTCCCCGTTCCTCTTGCGGGTGCGTAACATGGATTTAAGTCGGGAAAAGTCAATGAATACAGCGCTGTCCTCCTCTGTCCATCCGTCTTTGGAAGCAAGTTTTTCAACAAATGTAAAGGCAACCGAACAACAAATATTTGCCAGTGAGGGATATGGTGTGAAGCTTTTCCAGACGCGTGGTGTTGACAGCAAATCAGGTCTTCTCTTTGAGTGCATTTAAGATGTTTATTTGGATTGCAGGATGATGACAGCAAAACAAGAGCCGGGTGTTTAACTGATAACTAAACAACTAACTGTGATAAAGAAATAAACTGAAATTAACTCAAAACAAACAGAAAATAAGCGAAAACACGCACGGTTGAAAAACTGTGTGGCTTCCCTCTGGTGATTCCCAATCCCTAATGCTGTGCACCTGTGTCCTCCCCAAATAGTAGGCTGTACCCTGAAATTGGGAAGAGTCCCCGCCTATGCCCAGGTCAATTCAGTAGTATCACAGCACCTTCATATACAAATATTAAAATATATCAAATTGGCTGCAACAACTGCACTGTAACTTTTATCCATGTATTTTTTCTTTTAATGTTTATTTTATTATATTTCTTTTTAATGCATCGGCTCGTCTGGTCTTCAACCTTCCTAAATTCTCCCACACCACTCCGCTCCTCCGCTCCCTCCACTGGCTTCCGGTAACTGCTAGAATCCACTTCAAGACACTGATACTTGCTACCATGCTGCGAATGGATCTGGCCCTTCCTACATCCAGGACATGGTTAAACCGTACACCCCAGCACGTGCACTCCACTCTGCATCAACCAAACGGCTCGCTGCACCCTCGCTGCGAGGGGGGCCCAAGTTCCCATCAGCAAAAACACGTGGGTTTGCTATCCTGGCTCCAAAATGGTGGAATGAGCTCCCCATTCAAATCAGGACAGCAGAAAGCTTACACACCTTCCGGCGCAGACTGAAAACTCATCTCTTTTGACTCCACTTCGAGCGATATAACTATTAACAAAGCACTTATATACTAATAAAGGACTGGCTTACCTAAAGCCAGTTGAGTAGCACTTGAAATGTTTTTGCTCTATGAAACCTGATGTACTTATATGATTCTGTTTTCTTCAAGGTTGTATTTTGTTGGTCGAACGCACTTATTGAAAGTCGCTTTGGAAAAAAAGCGTCAGCTAAATGTAATGTAATGTAATGACTGATTTTAAAAGCCATTTTCTTAATGTCTTTCGTTTTTTGTAAAGCACTTTGAATTGCCGTGTGTTGATTTCGTCTTTATTATTATTATTATTAATGAAGATATTATTAAGATAAGATGTTACTTTATTGATTGAACATTTTAGTTTAGAATGTGCTGTCCCACGGTAATTCAGAAGGCTCACAGGTCACATTCCGACCATTGTTTAAAACAATAGGTGCTTTCCCACCGTCTACACAGTTTGATTTGTATAGAGGGAGCTCTGTGGCTGAATGGCCAGCGATTAGGTGTGGCGCATTTATCATAGGTGATCAGAGCTAACTGCCTGCCGTCAGATTACATTTAAAAAAACAGGTCCGATTTTAAGACTATTTCTGCGCTCATAAAGAATGATAAGAATAAGAATAATGCGTATTGAACTGCGGTTTCATTAATTAGTGAGTTTATTTTATACCAGAACCGCCAATCGGGTCAATTTGTGTGGTGTGTGTGTGCAATGTAACTTTTTTTCAATAAAATATTAAAGTCTCTTACAGTTAGGCCTACTTTCGTAAACCTGAAGTGAATACATTTTGGATTACTTATTGGAATTATTGTGGAAAGATTTCCTCACAACATTTAATATTCATTACTAAAGGAACAGCCGAATCATCACAGCGCACAAAACCTATTACCGCCGCAGATGGACCAAAAAAGGGAGCGTTTGAAAAAAATGTGCGGGTCCGCTCAGTGAAACAATAACAACGAAATATGGAGGAACAAAAGTCTGCGTTTGAACCTACAGTTAATTTAGCTGCTGGAGAAGAAAGATCAGGGGGGGGGGGGGAGAGCGCTGTGGTTGATGGGCCATTAGCTGGCCATTAGTTGTGTAAATACACAGCTGAGAGCTGCGTTTCATTCAAACTGTTTAAAAACGGTAACAACGGACTATTTTTCTTAGCGGATGCATGTCAATTTAAATCAATACATATACAACTATTTTTTAAATCAATAAAAACATTTTCTAAATCCATAAAAGCATTTCAATTAATATTGGGAGTCATGTCGTTACTTTGTTGAGAATGTGGCCATGTAATAAGCGGGATAATTTGCAGCGACTTGATCCTTATGGGGAAAATAACACCATTCATGCTGATCAAGATCCCTCTACGCGTTGGGATCCTGATCTGCCGACGAGGTTCCATTAAAATATAAATATTTTTAGTGAATTACTGAGTTTAGGCACGTTAATAACGTTTTAATGAAGTTGAATACAGTATATTCATATGTGTCAGTGATTTCATGTCAATTCGGCGAACATAAACATAAATGATCGTGGTGAAGATGATGATTAAATTAGGATTAAAAATCGAGAGCCGGGCTGCATTTCCTCCCGTTCGTTTTTTTCGACTAAGCAACATTATTTTGTTAAATAACAACATAGTGATGTTTTGTAAATGATTACATGTCTCTTATTTAGCACAGACTATGATATCCGTGACATATGGATCTAAAGTTCCGCTGTACATCCAGCGGGTAGGCTACTGTATCTGACTTTATTTCACATGAGCTCCAGTGTGGAACCCCACTGCACCCTCTGGTGGATCAATGATCCATTGCAGCTGGCTTCATTATAATTACATTTATTTATCACGGGGGCGGTTTTAAGTCAAGCTGGAGGTTTTCCCTTGAGCGAGGACAGATCACGTACCAATCACGGCCCTCGCGTTTCAAACTGTCCGAAATTAGGTGCTACATCTGTATCTAGGGCGCGGGATGAACCAAAAATCCTCTTGGAGGTGTATAAGAAACGTACAGGAAGTCGGCCATTTGAATTTGGCGTTGGATTTTATCGGATTGACTCCAAATTCGGCGGGTAGCGTCTCGAGACATGGAGGGAATAAAAGTTATCACGCAACGTAACTTTTCACTGTGATTTTGCGCCCAATTTCACGTTCGCTTGATGCTAGGCGATCCCTCGCCATGGAACACGATGATGTCATAACTCCAACTGACATGCTCAGAATGCCGCCAAACATCAGACTATTATTAACACTGCAGCCCTGAACAGCTCTATGTCAAACTGAGGTTATATAATGTGGTGTTACCATGGCAACGCATCCCTCGCCATAAAACATGATGTCGCTGTAACTCCAATGGACACGGTCCGATCGTCCCCCACACTACACATGTATAACACCGGTCCATGCCTAAACAGCTCAACGTCAGATCTGAGGCATCCGTTGCCGTAAAACACGATATTGTCGTAACTCAAAGGAAAATGGTCAAAACAGCACCAGACTTCAGACTATCATTAATGCTCCGGCCCTGAACAGCTCGATGTCAATTAGGTGGTATCCGTTTCCATGGCAACACATCCCTCGCCATAAAACACGATGTTGTCGTAACTCCATGGAAAATGGTCGAAAAAACACCAGACTTCAGATGATGGTTAATGATCCGGCCCTCAACATTTCTATGTGCAAATTGTGAGTTTTCCTCCAAAGCCGCTGCCATGACAATGCCTCCCTCGCCGTAAAACACGATATTGCTCTAACTCAGCGTTTTTCAAAATGTGGGGCAGAGATGTGGTAGGTGGGTCGCGAATGGACGCGATGAACGGGAGATTATTATTATTTTTGTTTTTTAAATACATTTTTTGGACCTCAGGCCGGAATCTAACCTGGGTCCTCGCGGAGGTAGTGGACTGTTACAGCCGGAGCCTCGCAACAGCGGTGGACTTTCACAGTGCCGCTGCGCCGGAGACGCTGGAGCCTCACAACGGCAGGTGTTTGCGGCGGCGGATGCGGTACCAGCACAGCGGTAATTAAGCTTCTTCACTATCAGATAGACGGTTCGGCCACACAAGGCCGACATGGAAACGCAGAAAACGATAACGGGTCCCAAGGTGGGTAGATCTGCAAACGAAATGCTCTGGGGGACCAAACGGCTCCGTGTTTACGCCTATACGCAGGGCTGCACATAACTGGTGCGCATGCGCACCCGCCGCGAACAAAGGAGCACCGGGTCATTTGAAAAAAGGCGCATTTGCGCACCAACATTGAGAGAGAGAGAGATATTTGCGAGTTGCATATGAACTGGTAAGATAGCAGGGTTTCCCACACATAGACTTTACCTGGGCGGGCCACCCAGGTATATTAACGGCCGCCAAAGTATAATTCGTAAGGTTTGATTTTTTTAATCCGTCCGCGAGCACGACGGCATCTGTCGATCCCTCGCTCTACCCCCTCGCTATCGTGTGAAGGGTCTGCTTTATGCACTCCGCACAGTAACCCTGCTGCGAGGCTCCGGTGAACAGTCCATGAGCGTGCTCACTAGCGCAACTCCCCCCCCCCGTTTATAAAGTCAAGTACCCCTCAAAAGGTCCGGTTTATTTCATTTTAAGGATGCGCACCAAGCAACATCTCCAGGTGCTCCTTTGAGAACCAGGGCAAAAAGGTTGTGTGCACCCCTGCCTATACGATCATTTCCTGATAACATTGAAGCAATAGCCCCGCCTCTCCCCACCTCTCCTGCTCAGAGATCAGCTGCTGGGCTCTCAGAAGAGGGGGAGGAAAAGAGAGGCTCCGTTTTTTATTCTTATATTATTATATAGAGTCGTTACTCATTTGTTTTAAAGCTCAATAAATAACAAAGAAGACCTTTGACCGGCACTTTTCTAATTTTGTCCGGAAGATTTCACTTTAAACTTTAATGAACATCTTGACCGTCGAAAAAAAAATCTAACTGAAACTCTGCCGCACGGTCCCCTCGGCCCTTGGCAGAGGCACTGGGAAGAGGTGGGTGTTTGTCATTTGCTGGTGGACTATCCGGAGAGATTTACAGCGCTTGCCTCAGGGAGGGAGAAAAAGAGCCAGAGCGTCCACAGCGGAGAATAAACAGAAGGGCAAACCATGGCAACCATGCACGAGAAGTCTTCTTCGCTGCTTTTGTGGCAGGACTACAGCGCCACTTACAGGTCTGGCATATATGTACTACAGCGTCTCCAGCGGTTTCGAGCGGTTTCGTGTGAACGGACACGTTTCTGGTGCCTGTTGCGTGTGGACGGAAGACTTTTTTGATAATGATTGCGGTCCGTTTGCGTTATCGTCCTTGTGTGGCCAGGGCTTTAATTCGAACTTCATTCAGGGTCTTCATTTTCAGTAGCTTTTCCTGTTGTTTTGCAGTTATCATTTCTACCAACATCCGTCCTTTGCCAGGGTTGCCAACTCTCACGCATCTGGCGTGTGACACACGCTTTCACTCTCAATCTCACGCTCTCACGCTGCCCAAACTATTCTCACGCCAAAAACAAAATGAACCGGCGATCGTTTTGGTTGGTTATTTACAATGTTGAGTTGACGCTCTGCTCAAGCTGTCGATCCGCTCCCTCCCCGCCCCCACCACTCTTATCAACGTTAACAGACAGCAGAGCAGTGGGAGCCGGTTGGTCAATCCCCGACCCGTATTGCGCATGCGCAGATCTAAGATCCAGTAGAAATGATAAAAAGTTAAAGTCTGCTGTTTATTGTTCTACTAACTAGGCCAAAATAGAGTCAAAGACTATATGAGAGTGAGAGCAGGCACGTGCACACATAGACATCAAAGTGGGCTTGAGCCCATGAATATATATCTACTGCTGTTTGCGCACAGTTTCCCTTTCCAACAATATATTGATTGAATACAAAATTAAAAGATCAGGTCAGGAGATTAGACTGTGAAGTTCCGTAGCTCTCCCTCCCTCCCTCCACGTCTCCTGCACAGCGGTGCGGACATCGGCAGTCCCTTCAGACAGACAGGTAGCAGCACCTCCCACCTTAAAGTCCCATGTTATGCCGGCTTTTCTTGGCTTGTTTGAAGGTGAGTGATGATGAACAAATGACTAAACTGCCAGTGCCTCAAGTTTACAGCTAATTAGCCAAAAGACAAAAACAAATATAGTTACTAAGGTAGGCTAATAGCTAATGTACTGTACTTAAGGGGAGACACTTAAAGTTAATACAGTAAAATGTGTATATAATAACGTCATCACAATCGCCACATTGATATGCAAATTAGGCGTTGACTAGGCCTAATTAAAATGCGCTAATTTGCATGCAGGGGCAAGGCATTGCAGGTGAAAAGGATAAAACAAAAAAACACATCACCTCACAACTTCCCCAGATACGTCAAGTCAGTATTTTCCCCTGAAATATTATGTAATGTTTAAATATGCAGATTAGCTTTAAATCTAGCCTATAGATGAATTCAGACATGGTAGTAAAATGAACACCATTTATATGTGTTTCTTGGAAGTTATATTTCCATTAGAGTGAAAGAAAACATGGAAGCAAAATAGACCAAAATAACTAGTAGGCCTACATGAAAAAATGATCTTTTTGCCTGTAATGTCCTTAAACAGTAACTTCATAATTTTGATTGTTGGCTGCTCATTTAATAACTATTAATTGTAATAGTTTGTTGTCTGCTCTTGTGCGTAGTGAATACTAAAGAAGACCATTGTCTCTGTGTTATCTGATTTTTTTGTAGAAGTCTGTTGAGTATTAAACACTTGCGTGAGAGTGAGGGTATTAAAATAAATTGGTCAGTAAGTCAGAGATGTGCAACTATATTTAACTTTTTGTTTTACATTTTTTTTCATAAATGATTATGGGAAGTGCCCTTTTTCTCACTAGAGCACCTTCCCCCCAAAATGTCTGTGTGCACGTCCCTGAGTGAGAGTGTGTTAATTCATATATTTGGCAGTTTGGAGTAAGTCTGTAGATTTGTTTGTGTGTGTGTGTGTTTCATGTATAGGCCTCTCACGATAATTAATTTTGTTGGATACATTTTCCCGGAAATTATTGCGATAAACGATAATATTGTCGGCACCGTTGTATGACCATTTTAGACCACTGACATAATGATAATATATAATAATAGTTCAAGTACATCCTTTCAAACTGCTAGTCACATCCTCATGTAAATGGGAATGTATCGAGGTCTGAAAAGTTATGGAGTTCATTTTTATTTATTGTACGATAAGTCAATTAATTGCTTATCGTGACAGGCCTATGCACACAATAAAACAGAAACAAACATGTTTGACTTTCATTAGTGAATTACACTTTGTACCCTTTACAGTAGCCTATAGTCTGTGTCCAATATTGTGTATTTGTAGTTGTAGTATTAGTCTCTCTGCGTTTCTGCGCTGGGCTAATGCTAATAATGCTAATGCGAGGATAATAAAATGGCGGCTTCACAAAACTTTTTGGGAGTTTTACGGGGCGTGGTTTGCAATCCGCCCAGCCAATCAGAAATATAGCTATTTTCTCACAAAAGAGCCGCTCGAAAGTCCCTGCTCTCTAGCAATAATATATTAAGATCTTTATAACATATTTATATTATTATTAACTTCAACCAAAGTACATTTTAATAGTGGGCACAAATGGGTTAATTGCCATGTACGTGGTGTTTGATAGTTTACGTTCAATTTCAACTATTAGGCAGAAAATCTTATATTAACATTTTTTAATAATTTATTTAGAAATGTTTTTTCCAGAAATAATTTCAAAGGGACAACTTGTAATCATTTTATATTTACATTTTAAATGTTTGCACACAACATTATTTACTTTTGAACTAATGTTGACTTTTTTATTTTTCAATTTCCTTGATGCATGAAAGATATCCAGCCTTTAGTTCAACATGAAAATGTATACAAGTAATACGAATAACATGAAAAAGTATATTTCCTATTTTAATTACACAATCAAATAATCACTTTTTCTTTGTGTTTATATGTTTTTATTACTTGTATGGCTGCAGATGGACAACAAGTTTAAAAAGCTAGCTAGGGATTGGGATTACTCTGTGTAAAAAAAATAGTGATGTACATGTAAAGTAAAGGTTGTATTTAGCGTTTTCTTGTGACAACAAATATTCTTCACTTATACTCACACTGCACATTTTACATTTATGTTCAATCTAATATTTAATATTCCATTCCTCACACACATGTATAATATCCTGCTTTATATCTTGTTTCTGTACATTTGTATTTTAACACGTCTTTTTATTACATTACATTGCATTTAGCTGACGCTTTTATCCAAAGCTTGAAGTGCATTCAACCAAGAAGATACAAACTTGAAGAAAACAGAATCATATAAGTACATCAGGTTTCATAGAGCCAAAACATTTTATGTTGCTGCAATGCACACATTTCCAAAATTGGGATCAATAAAGTACTTCTTATCTTATCTTAAAGGTGGGGTAGGTAAGTTTCAGAAACCGGCTCGAGTGCACTAAAATGTGAAAGTACACAGCCGAAAATAATCCGCCCCTTCCTTCAGACTTCCTTACAGAGCACCTCCTCCAACACACATGAACGCGCACATGACGTCAGCAGACTGGTGAAAGTGGCCGCCTGTTCCTGGCGAGTCATTAAAGTACTGCTGCAATGCACGCCCAATGAGGGCACGAGATACATTTGTGCGTGCACGAGATGATTGGTTGTACTTTTTACAGTATTACGGCTTCTACAGATGACATTTTTTATGGATTTTTTGTCAAAGCACTTCAGATATTCATTGCTATCGGGATGTTAAGAGCATTCCATGGAATATAACAAAAAGTGTATCTCGAGCCGGTTTCTGAAACTTACCTACCCCACCTTTATTATTCAATTTTTCTAAAAAGTGGGGGATGCGGTTGCTGTGAAATAGTTTTCATTTATATGTTCAATTTGATGTATTTAATATCTACATTTCAGATATTTATTTAAATAAGAAGTGACCTTTGAGAAGCAGAACAAAACATGCATTATTTTACTCTTGAACAGTGATTACCGTAAAGGCGCTATTAATCGCGCACTCAAAAATGAAGAGCTGCTGATTTGACCAAGCGAACGCGAAAGACGGCTGAGTTGACCGCAGTAGGCTATTAAAGAGCACCGACAAGTAAGTTGTGCTAGCTGACCTGGTGGTGCCTTAACTTCTACCAGTATTATTCTTACATGGTACGTGTTTCTTCAATAAGGACTGAACGCAGTTGCGGCCATAACCTTGTGCCATTGCAAGAGAAGGCTAACACAACGGTGCTAGCAGTAATGTTGTTAGCTAAAGCTAGCTAGCATGTGTTAGCCTTAGCTAGATAAATAGGTGGTCAGTGTTATTCGGCTGTAGCTCACGGTAACACATGCTTCCTTTGGTTCAGTGGAGCAACACAAACCTGTTGAGGATAAATAACAGGGTGAAACCATCCCCTAAGGTGTTTTACTGGCACTCTTTTATCAGTTGACAAGTCCAGAGAGTTTAGAACAGTCCAGACTTGACCTCCTTTGGTCAGCAGGTGCCTCTTTATTAGTGTCGCAGTGTATTACTGTTAGCTATATAACCAAAGCACATCCTATATTCCATAATTTTCAAACACAGTTATCTGAGTTCCAGAGGGGATCTCGTACTTGAGTAAAAGTAAAAATACCAGTGTTGTAATAGCCTACTCTATTACAATAAAAGTCCTGCAATCAAAACGTTACTCAAGTCGGAGTACAAAAGTATAGGTATCAAAATATACTTAAAGAAATACAAGTAAAAGTACTCATTATGAAGATTGACTCATTTCAGAATATTATTTATTATATGTTTTGGTTATTATTATTATTATTATTATTATAATAATAATAATATATTAATGTGATATCAATAACTTTATTTACTGCTGGGTGCATTTAGCCCAAGTATAACTAAGGTCTCGTTAAGTGTTGATTATATTGTTATTCATTAATCGATTCCTGCAAAGTAACTAAAGGCACTACATAAATGTAGTGGAATAGAAGTACAAAGTAACATAAATGGAAATACTAGAGTAGTCAAGTGCAGCTATCTCAAAAGTGTGCTAAAGTAGAGTATTTGACTACAATGTACCTAGTTACTTAACTGGTCAGTTCTGTATGTCAACACGGCACATTGTCTTCCATAATACTATTAATGCTATATTTAAATCTCAGGAAGCTCGCCATGTGTTAAAAAATATTATTTTGAATTAAGTGTTGTGAAACTGCAGAGATATCCCAACCTACTTTAGTAATCTGGTACACATCCTCTCTAAATATCACATGTTGATCATTTTTAAATATCTTTCAATGATAATGAAAATAATGATGCAAAAAAATATCCATCCATCATTAATGTAATCGCATAGTCAGTCAAAAATGTTTCTCCAAATCATGCAGCCTTAGTAGTTACATAACACATAACAACTAAATAACTGCAAGAGATATTCCCTATTCTAGTCTTTTTTATATTAGTGTTTTGTAATGATTTAACATATATTATAATATTAATAATTATTATTTCCCTTTTCTTTTCTCCCACATTGACATGGCGGCCACCGTATTTTTCATTTTTGAACATTACTCTCCTTTCATTGGTTATTCCCCTATTTTAGTTGACACACGTTTTTCCGTCAGTTATTTTTTTGGGTCGAGGAAATATATTTGCCCCCCAGAAAAGTGTTGATGTTTTCTCTTGACTTTTAAACAGTACGTCTGTTTTCATAGTATTTCAATGAAGTGTTTGAATTTAATATTACTGTTGTTGTCTTTCTCATTTTTGATCTAAATGTCTTCTGTTTTTGTTCCAATTAGTTTAGCATAATTTGCTTTTCTATATAGAATGAATTTAAGAATGTATTTTCTAACAGTAATAAGCCATAGCTGTGACTTCGTGTGCACTGTAGTTTCTGAGGGCTCCCTAACATCTGAAGCTGTGTGAGCAATGGCGCCATCTGCTGTCTTTGTTTTGCAGGATTCCATGAAATGTAAATCGTAGGAATATGCCCAAAGTGATCTTTTCAGATTAATTTTGTGTGATTACAAAACTCAAAAATGTATTTATTTATACTGAATATAGAGAGCTCCTGTACTTTCATACAGGTTATTGTCTTCGGTGAACATATGAGGCAGAACGTGTAGACAGGGAAAAGATCTGAAAAGAAAAACAATGAAACAATATGAAACCCACACCACGAGACAAAACATATTGAAATGTAATAAAAAGATGTACACGCAATAACAGCTAACAGTTATAGCAGAGAAATTGTCAAATACAAATTAAGATGACATTATATAGTATATTTTATTACATCACAATTAGAACAAAACACAACTGTAATACCATTTAAGAGAGTCATTTATTATAACAATAGAACACTTTTTTACACATTTATTAAAATAAAGGTAGTCATTACAACTATAAAATAACATATTACCACTTAAGAAAAGAGTACGTTAGTGTGTAATAAAATAAAATGACATTTTACCCACTTAAAATAATATTGTTATAATAAAATGCCTGGTTCAATATTAAACGTGTATACTACACATTTGGGTTATTACATTTTCATCCTTCTTTTTTGTGCAGAATGAGCGTAGCTCGACACGTCCTGAAGTACTCCAGGTTTGCATTTCATTCAACTACGCTAAACTGCAGCAGAAGCTTTTCTACTTCACAGGTAAGTCCACCTTAAAACTATGATGAACTCATTTCCAATCAGACACTAATGCAGTGGTTCTCAAACTTGTCCTCTCATTCCCCACTTTGAACAGGTGGGCCTTTTCAAGCCCCACCTGTTCCTCATCGCTCCAATCAAATGGTAGGCCAAGCTTAAAATGGTCAAATGTATCGTTCTATAGAGCCAGGAAGAAAGATAGGTCGTTCTGGCTCGGGAAACACTTAAAAATGTGGAGAAGTTGTGAACAAAAAGACAATTATGAGTATAAAAAAGAAAAAGGTTTAACAGTTT